>NC_137115.1:24208196-24654218 GCF_949357685.1 Gobio gobio | reverse complement strand
TTTATTTGTATATTTCGTTACTGCGCGCCTCTGATCTGCGCGCGCTTCTCCAGCACGCACTTTCTTTCGTCATCCACAGAAAGACGCGCCCTCGCGTAATTTAAAAATTAACGGTCATTTCGTTTTTACAGACTGACTAACATTAGTTTATCGATCTTTATTGAATAATGGGTTATAATTAATAAATATACCAGTGTAAATAGTGTGATTTCACAGAGATTTGACACGTAATTGAAGACAACATGATGTTAACCGAGGAGTTTTGGTTTACTGACCAAAAGAGATAAGTAGGCTACGTTCCGTTAATTCAGTGGTAAGAAAATAATGCAGTTATCCCAGTAAAAGTAATCTTTATTCATTATTAATGTCTGTGAATAAAATTCATATTTTAAAACCACATATTGAGTCGAGGTCATTGTTACTTGGCACTTAACATAAAACCTGGTTGTAGTAGGTGTCGTCAGTGATACAAGTTACGAAATGTATATATTAATAAATAATTCAATCTTATTTAATCCTCCATATGAAGGTTTATGTGCTTGAATTATTTCTATTGATTAAAGTTCAAAACAAAACATGGTTTGTAGTAGGCTACTGATTATTGACGTCCATTCATCCGTTTTCCATGCCGCTTATACCATATTGGACGCTGGCATTGCTGGACGATTACTGACGTACAGCAGGATATATTATATCGGAGTAAAGAGGTTAGGGGAACGTTCTCCAAACCAACAGGGAACGTTCTATTTACATAAAGAAAACTTTCCTGGCTAACCAATAGAGAACGTTAGGATGCCTGTTCTGGGAAAGTTCTGAGAACGTTCTGGGAACCAGAAACTAACGTTCCCAGAACGTTCTGGGAACCAAAAATTGTTATCTGGGCTGAATGCCCTGTTTCAAGGGGCGTGTCTGCTGTGAGACTTCAGTGAAAACGCCCACTTTTGTGATTGGCTGACATCTTTGCATTTGAAATGAGTGTTAGGTTATGTTGCGGAGGAGGCGTGGTTTAGCGAGGCACTGCACGCACTGCATGAGAGACTGAATGGGCACTCGTGAACCACGGAGAGCTGGAGGAAGTTTTATTGTAACAGACTTCATTGTAATGTATCTTATAATTTGTTTTTGTGTACATTTTTTACATTTCTGTGCATTTAAATAGGTTTTAGGTCTGTATTATCTTTGTAAATAAGTAGGGACTTTTATTTTGACGGGTGTTGCAGTCTACGGAGTAGATATATGAATATAATATATATAGATAATATGAAAAAAGAGGGAGCGCTCGTGAGAGCTTGCGGTTCATCATTCAGTGGTTTTAAGCAGATTTAAAGTTTGCAGTTTGTTTAGCACCCCCCGAAAAGACAATAGGTGTGTATGTGCTTTTTTATTGACATTTGTAATGAGTATGTTTGTGCATTTCGCTGTATTGTTATTGATAATGCTATGGAGATAGAGTTTGTGTAAGAGATGTTTATGCGCACTTCTTTGTTTTTTGTTCAGCTCTTACGGTGATTTTTGGAGATAAACGTTTTCAATAAACTCCTGAAACATCAGCCGACTGTTATTTACAGTACCAACTGTTTACATCTGTATTTTGCACCGTACTTCTAACTGTAATATGCAATCACTTTCCACTGCACTTTTACACTTTTTTTCAGATAGCTTCTGTCCATAATTTATTGCACTACCTTAATCCACTACCATATTCCTCATTTTAGCCTAACATATCATTGTATACCTCTATCGGTAAAATTCTGTTTATAGTAATAGCCATCTGTATATTATATTATATTCATAGTACATATCCACTTGTAAATTCTGTTTATAGTAATAACCATCTGTATATTATTCACTGTACATATTCACCTGTAAATTCTGTTTATAGTAATAACCATCTTTCTATTTATAGATATATTTATATATATTCAGTACATATCCATGTCCTGCACTTATGCAAACGTTGTATATCCTGCACTTGCTGCTATTGCACTTCTGGTTAGACCTAAACTGCATTTCGTTGCCTTGTACTTGTACTTGTGTAATGACAATAAAGTTGAATCTAATCTAATCTAATCTAAAGTCTAGCCATCATTCGGACCGGGTCCGCTACCCAGCCATCACAAAACGTTTTTACAACGTTTCACAACGTTGTATTTTGGTTGCAATTAGGTAATGTTGCAATACAATGTTTTAAAGACGTTTTAAAAACGTTTTTAAAACATAAAAAAAACGTTTTTTAAATAAAAACATTATGTAACCAAAATAAAACGTTTTAAAAACTTAGTCAAAATACCAACCTGGTACGTTTTCTTTAAGTAGTCAAAAAACGTAAATATTATGTTTGCCTACTACCAAACTACAACTTTTAGTAGACGTTTTATTCCGGTGTTAAAATAACGTAATCTGCACGTTGGAATACGACGTTTAAAAAACGTCATGACAGTACCAAAATACAACGATATGCCAAACCTCCAATGATAGGCTACATTCTGTTTGTGTAAAAATATCAGTAACATTTTACCATTGAGGCGATTCAGTGACTGAGTGAGACTGTTTTATGCAGCTGAGCATTCGATATCAAAAGGACTTAAAGGTAGCCTAATATGTGAATGCTTACTTTCAGTGGTCTCTGCTCATTTAACTGATAGCCAAGCTATATTAGAATAATCCAATCGATTATTGTAGTTTCATAGCTAATCATCACGAGCCTGGCACGTGGATCAAACAGCTCATAGAGTGTAAAAATGAGCCCGATCACACAAAAATGCGTATAAATAATGTAACTATTATACGCACAAACCTAGGCTGATGATGTAGGCTAGGCCTAGGCTGCACTATCCACTTAAACAACGTTATCAACTTTCGGGACATTTTCTACTCCATCAGTAGGCCTATGTAATGTTTTAATTCCAGATGTAAACGCTGTGTAATTGACACTTGACGTGTTTAATGAACAATGAACGTTGATCATTCAAGTCGCTTTTAAACTGGAGCGGAGGGAGTTACCATAGAAACGGGGCGACACAGTTTGTTTGTCTGACAAACAGAAAGACTCCGCCTGCGTCCTGTCACTGTTGTTTTCACTGATTTCAGGTAAGTTTAGTCCCTAAATTACACATATAATGTTAAATTACACTTAAAATATCATACAACTGTTCCGTTGTTCTGTTGAATATTTACTTTATAGAAATGGTTTAACGTTAGTGTCTTCGGAAAAAATCCGTTAGCATCTCAACCTTTAGGCTAACAGAGAGGTAACTTAGGCTAACTATAGCCTTGAGCTCTCGTTTATGAAAGTTTGGGGTTTTAATCACATATTATGAGAAGATAAGAGGGCTTTGATAGTTTGTTTAACGTTTTGCTGGCAATTTGTCAATGGATGAATGGAAGTAACGTTAATCTAATTATTTAACCTAAAAGTTTGCACTGTAAGGTTAATTGGTGACGTTGCTCACATGGAGTGTGAAAATGGGCTGAAACTATTTCAAACACCTTTTTTTTTTTAATATTTCATGGTTTTCCATCAATTATTGACCACGTATATATCTCCATGTATCTGTAAAACCCCAAAACATAAATTCTGGTATCTTAAGATATTATATATATATATATTGTATATCCTGTATATTCTTACTTTTTTCTGCATTTTGACACATGCTCTGGTTTATTTATTTCTAATAAACCACATTGTATACCACATATTGTTGGCTCTGTGACAAACTGTTTATGTTTCTAGATTCTGATGGATGTGCAAAGAACATCTCTAAGGTACTATCAACCGTCTGACTAAGTAAAACCTCAAACATACAAACATTACTGTGTGTATATGATACAACAAATGTTGATAGTTCTAGTAAATTAAATGGTAAAATGGTCATGAAGTGACTCTGAGAGCAGCTCTGCAGATGAAGTTATGTATAGGGAGACCGTAGACACTGAACTCATCGCACTCTTTAGTTTGTGTAGTAGTAGTCGAAACTGCAGCGCTCATTCACACAGACATGGCAGAACATAAAGACTTCAGATTTCATTAGCAGTTTTTTTTATCTTTAATATTCACAGGCACTAGTCTGTATCTGTATCTGATTCATTGTACAGCCCTACGTTTAATTTATTCATTCAAAGATTGCCAAATTCTGTGGCGTTCCGCTTTATACAGTAAATTGTGACTGGATTCTGTGGTTTCATGCATGTTTTTGCATCGCGGAAATCATATGACTCTACGTGGTATTTGCAGTATTAAAGAGAGTTCGTTTTGAGAGTTATTTATTGTTGTATTATACATTTGTTACAATTAGTATAAGAAGGGTATGAATGACTAAAAGACTAAATTTCAGTCCGCCAGAATTCTCTGCACACTTTACCACAGAGGCCAAATGAGCATTTTGAATGTAAGAACCTCACGTTATATTTATAACAATCCTTGTTGATATTTGAATTGTATTTCAGGGCAGTTTGTGAAGACAGATAAACAAGAGATGTTGTGACAACCTGGACAGAAGTCAGTTCCAGATCCACCTTCCACACCAGACTTCTCTCTCATATGGATTGCTGTCTACTGGCATATTATATATTCTCTGCAGAATTAGCTGCATGCAGATATTACTCAGGAACATGACTAAACTTGGTTTGCTATAATACATCTATTTAGTGCACCAGTGTGAAACATACTTCCCCCCACATTTGCTGTTTACCTATATCTTTGTCATAGTATTCTTTCAGTGGTTAAGGGGATTTTATATGACGGGCGTCAACGTTAGTAAATGCAATGATCTCTATGAAATGAAGCATCAGATTTCTGGTGTTGTGCCGAAATCTGACCTACTAAATCATGTGACCCTAGTTGGCTGTTACAACTAAATCCATCCCTAATCCTAACCTTATAACTAGGGTCACAGAATTCAGCACTTTAACAGAAAGAATCAGCATTGAATGAATGGTTTACTTACTAACTGACTCATTAAGACAGCCCCTTGCTGCCACCTACTGGCATAACAATGTAACCTGCTACGAAAGCGCTGAAAAACAACTAAAACAGACTTTTTTTCTCAAAGTTTCTCAAAATCAAGTATGCCAATATTACAAAATATTATTTATTGAACAATATTAGCCATTATAAACATTAAATATGTAATGTATATTAATTAATAAGTTATAAATTGTATTTTAATTAGTATAACAATTGCAATAAAATAATTTGTAACTAGTTAATATGAGAATTTACATTTTACAGATGAAATGCAGTTTTTTCTGTTATAACATCTGTGCACTGACATTTCTTGGACTTTTCTATTTGTTAATGTTCTTATTTAAATTTGCTGTACTTTATTTGTACCATTTTGTTTTATTGTTATATAGTTTTATTTATCTGTTTAGAATTTTCTGTTATTATTAATGAGAGCGCTAAATGTAGTCTTTGAAAAAAATCTCAAGGTCCTTGAAAGTACAGGAATTTAATTATACATTATCTCTACAAACAATGACAAAGGTGTTATCATTTAACACTTCTTTTGTTGTTGTTCCAAACTTGTATGACTTTGTTAGACCTTAAAGTTAATGTTTCTGACCTTATTCACCATTCACTTTTTTTGGTTAAAAAAAGTGAATGGTGAATAAGGAACATTATGCTTATCTCCTGACTAAGGTTAACATTAACACCTCCCTTTGTTCAACAGAGGAAAGAAAGTCATACAGATTTCTTTTTATATTGTGTGAATAAATACAATGAGTGACTACATTTGTGTATAGTATAAATTATTAGTACTACATATGTTAATGTAGCTTATAAAATGGGCAACAACCAGAGGTCAGCCCTACAGGTAAGGTGGAATGTAAAAAGTGTTAGTAAATGAGCTGAATATTCAAATGTACAGAAATATTGTAACCTGTAACTAGCCTATAACGAATTATAAAGAGATCTATAAATACCACTTAATCTATTTCTCTTACTGTAGTTATAATATTGTTTTATATTAAAGTCATTTTTCAAAGATAACAGTAAAAAAACATTTTGATTACATGTGTGAAGTGAAGAACAGTTTGGACGTGGTAAGTACGTTTCTGCAACGTTGAAAGGAGATGTGGTAACTTGATAAAAACGTTATAAATACATTTCTGCAACGTCGTGAAAAAACTTATTTATAACGTGAAAAAAACCCGACATCTGTCGTATTAAATTCGTAGGATAAAAACGTTATCACGACCTTTTCACAACGTGAAAAAAACGTTTTTACAACGTTGCTGTGTTTGCTGGGTACATTTATTGTCCCGAGTTGTTGAGAGCACTGTGCTGTTAGCGCGAGCTTATTTGTATCTGAGAGTTCTGAATAAACAGTCCCAGTCACGTCGACTCTGTCATTGCAACGCGTCTTCTCTCACAAAATGCTTTCACCACAACTAACAGCAAACACGACGTCGATATGACTACAGTAAGAGCTTCGTTGTGCAGCATAACAGCGTCATTCATTATAATCGCAGTTTGGGCAAGTGTGCAGATACACTCGCGACGTGTGATTGACAGATCCGAACATTATAAAGAGTGTTCCCTTTCGTTCAGTCACTACGACGTAACGTTAGTGACTAACGAATGGGGGTTTCGCTTAGAAGCCTATCAACTTCGAGTTTTGAGAAAACGCCCAATGGCGTGCCAATGCCATGGGGCATGCGGAATTTGCATACGTAGCTCCGCCTCACTGCGTGAGTATATAAGGAAGTACGAGGCAATATCGCATTATGTTTCTGCTTTCGGAGCCAAGAGTACCTACCTCTTCACTCCTACAGCCTTCTGAGACTCTGTCAGCTTCTTCGAGACGAGCAGCTTTCCAGTCGGTGTTGGTGTGACGGCGCGTTCCAGTGATCGCATACTTCCTGCCTGCTGATCTGTGCAGTGGTCCGCCTGACAGCTGGTGTGTGTTTCCCTGGGCGCTTCGGCATCGACTGCAAGGTTTTCCTCTCACAAAAAGAGCTTGCGCGTGGCACGTCTTTTTCAAGACGGCTCGCCCGTGCACTTCCGGGTGCGATCGATTTTCCGCTGCTGTCTGAGGACGCATTCACTGCTCGAGCGTGTTTGGGCTTCAGCGCGCACGGGCAGTGTTTGCGGATGTGTCACGTTTCCATTGCGGGGGCGTGACCATCGCGATGTCACGGTCGAGACTCAATGATCTCCGTGAGGAGAGAGAGTCCCCTCTGCCACACCCCAATCTACCGTCCCCGAGTGAGATGGTACTTTGGCTGGTGGCCAGGGTGACCTGAGGGCGGTGCTGTGGTATTAAGAACCCCGACGTTCATTCCTCGGGCCACACCCCCCTCTTATACATCGCTTCCGCGAGTGTTGGATTGAATCTACGGCCCGTCTCTGACGCCCCGTTCGTTCAGTTCACGCTCCGGATAGCAGTGAGATGTCGATCGCCGCATCCCAAGGTGGGCTGGAGTCCTTTGGGGATGACGATTAGGTTGTGCACCGCCTCCGGGTGTGTCAGCACTGCCTGATCTGACCTAAAGTTGACAGCCATGTTATCTCGGGCAGCCGCGAGTCTCGCGCTGGTGTGGAACTCCGCCCAGCCGCGGGTGCTCGTGGTTGCGCGATTGGTTTTTGGGGGCGGCACCCGACAGCTGTTGGGCCCCGCCCCCAATGCCTTTCGCTCCCGGGGTGCATGAGGAGATCACGCGGTCCCGGAAGTCCCCGTGCTTCTCGCGACCGTTTGGTGGCCTCCTCCGCCTTCTCTGCCCTTGATGGGGCCGCGGCCTAGGGTACACTGGGGCCCCCTCCCCCCCCACTGTTGAACTCTCTGTTGCGCACTACGGTGTCCACAGAGGGCTTTGACGTGGCGTGGTGTGGCTGTCCTAAGCACCCCCCCCAAAGCCTGTGGGCTCGTCTACTTCGGTGGCGTGGTCCCGCAGTGCTACGGGCAGGCCGCCGCCCCTTTGCACATGCACAAGGGTGGAGCCGACCCAGGGCTCTTCATTGAGCTGCGTGCCGCAACTGACCCCGCCCCCGGGCGGTGAAGGTGGCCACACGCTCCCTGGGTCGGGCGATGTCCACAGCTGTGGTCCGGGAGAACACCAGGCCTTACCTGGTGATGTGGAGGACGTTGAGCGGGCCCGCCTCCTCAACTCACCCATATCCCAGGCTGGCCTCTTCGGCGGCGCGGCTGAGAACTGCGCCCAACAGTTCTCGGCCGCCCCAGAGCAGACTGAGGCTGCAACACGTACTGCCCCGGCGGCCAGCTGCTGCACCAGCCGCCGGCCCAGTCGCCTCAGTCCGCTCGCCGCCGAGGGCGCCCTCCCTCTTCCCGCCCGGCCCCAGCAGCAGCCTTCACCTGGGCCGTGCCGTGGAGGTGGTTGAGGATGTCGCCCAGTCCGCTCCCCAGACTGGTTAAACGCCAGGATGGAGGTGGACAACTCAGAGATGGGTTCCAGTTCTTCCCAGGGGATGGTAGCAGGGCCTCTCCTTCCCCCGGTGGAGGGCCGGGGGAAAATCCTTCCGCTGCTGGCCCCCGGGCTAGCAGCGCTTGGGAAGAACTCATGTTCCTGTCTCTGAGCACCCAGAGACCGGTGATGACAGTGCGCGCCACCCTCGGGTCTCGCCACTCGCATCCCTCTCTGTCGCCAGCCCCCTGGCAGAGCAGACCCCAGTGGAACGCGAGTCCTTCCCTGGTCTCCTCTGTCAGGGCGCAGCCGTTAACCGTGCTCCGACCCGGGGACGCCCAATAGCCTCCCCTGTCCGCGCCGGTAACGCTGCCTCGCTGCCCCACCCAGGGTACGTCTGTCGTCCGGATGACCCCGTTGGTGCAGTCTCTGGAAGCCTGGCTTCAGCTTCCGGGGCTGTCCCGCTGGGCTGCCCGGACCATCAGGCTCGGCTACGCGATTCAGTTCGCGCAGGCTCCTCCCCGTTACAGGGGAGTCCGCTATACCATGACCGGGGCCCATGCCCCCGTCATGCGTGCGGAGATTGCCACTCTACTGGCGAAGGGTGCGATCGAGCCTGTCCCTCCAGCCGAAATGAGGTCGGGGTTCTACAGCCCCTACTTCATTGTACCCAAGAAAACCGGTGGGTTACGGCCAATCCTGGACCTTCGCATCTTGAACCGATCCCTTCACCGGCTTCCGTTCGAGATGTTGACTGCGAAACGCCTTTTCGGATGCGTTCGTCCGTACGATTGGTTTGCAGCGATTGACCTGAAGGACGCCTACTTCCATGTCTCCATCCTTCCTCGACACAGACCGTTCCTATGGTTTGCTTTCGAGGGGCGGGCATACCAGTACGCAGTTCTCCCATTCGGGTTATCTCTGTCCCCTCGCGTCTTCACGAAGATCGCCGAGGCAGCCCTTGCGCCCCTTTGGCAGCACGGGGTCCGCATCCTGAACTACCTCGACGACTGGCTCATACTAGGCCACTCTCGAGAGCAGGTTTGCGGACACAGAGATCTGGTTCTCCACCACTTAACCCGTCTGGGCCTTCGGGTCAACTGGGAGAAGAGCAAACTTTGCCCCGTGCAGAGGATCTCTTTTCTCGGTATGGAGATCGACTCGGTCGCCATGTACGCGCAGCTTTCGAGCGAGCGCGCGCAGTCTCTGCTGACTTGCCTCCGACAAATCGAGAGCAAGAATGCGGTTCCACTGAAACTTTTTCAGAGGCTCCTGGGGCATATGGCATCTGCAGCCGCGGTAACGCCGCTCGGATTGCTTCATATGAGACCGCTTCAGCACTGGCTTCGCGATCGAGTCCCGAGATGGGCATGGCAGTCTGGCACGCTCCGGGTCCAAGTGACTCGGGCCTGCTTACAGACACTCACCCCGTGGTCGAACCTCAGCTTTCTACGGGCCGGTGTGCTCTTAGAACGAGTTTCCAGGCATGTTGTCGTATCGACGGATGCCTCTGCCACGGGCTGGGGTGCCATGTGCAATGGACAAGCAGCCGCGGGCTCCTGGACAGGACCCCAGCGTCTCCTGCATGTCAATTGCCTCGAGTTGCTGGCAGTACGGTTCGCCCTGCACCGCTTCCGAGCGTTGCTGAAGGGTCAACATGTGCTTGTCCGGACAGACAACACGGCCGTAGTAGTGTACATCAACCACCAGGGCGGTCTACGCTCCCGCCGCATGTCTCAACTCGCCCGCCATCTCGTCTTGTGGAGTCAGAAGCGCCTGAGGTCCCTTCGTGCTGTCCATATTCTGGGAGTCCTGAACCACGCAGCCGACGAGCTCTCGCGGTTTCAGCCTCTCCTGGGAGAATGGAGACTCCATCCCCGGACGGTTCAGCTGATTTGGGAACAGTTCGGCGACGCACAGGTAGACCTGTTTGCCTCCCACGACTCTTCCCACTGCAGCCTGTATTATTCCCTGACCGAGGGCACGCTCGGCACGGATGCACTGGCGCACAGCTGGCCGCGGGGCCTACGCAAATATGCGTTTCCCCCAGTGAGCCTACTCGCACAGCTTCTGTGCAAAATCAGGGAGGACAAGGAGCAGGTCCTTTTGGTCGCCCCGTACTGGCACGGCCGGACCTGGTTCCCCGAACTCATTCTCCTTGCGACAGCCCCTCCCTGTCCTATTCCTCTGAGACCGGACCTCCTTACTCAGAGACGGGGCACCCATTGGCACCCGCGTCCCGACCTTTGGAACCTCCACGTGTGGCTCCTAGACGGGACCCGGCAGGTTTGAGTGGCCTACCACCTACGGTGGTCGCCACCATCACTTCCGCTAGGGCAGAGTCCACTCGGCATGCCTATGCGTTGAAGTGGAACCTCTTCGTCACCTGGTGCTCTTCCCGCCAAGAAGACCCCTGGAAATGTCCGATCGGGTCCGTGCTTCAGTTTCTCCAAGAGGGGCTGGAGCGAAGGCTGTCTCCCTCCACCCTCAAGGTATATGTGGCCGCAATATCTGCCCACCACGATCTCTTGGAGAACAAAAAGGTAAGTCAGCACGACCTGGTCATCAGGTTCCTGAGGGGAGCTAGGAGACTGAATCCTCCTCGCTCTCCTCTCGTACCCTCTTGGGACCTCGCAGTAGTGTTAACTGCTCTGCAGAGACCTCCCTTTGAGCCTTTGCGGTCGGTCGATATTAAGTTTCTGTCTATGAAGACGGCTCTGCTGACCGCATTGGCCTCAGTCTAGAGGGTCGGGGACCTGCAGGCATTTTCGGTTGACGAAGCGTGCCTGGAGTTCGGGCCGGCTAACTCTCACGTGATCCTGAGACCCCGGCCTGGATATGTGCCCAAGGTTCCCACCACTCCGTTCAAGGACCAGGTGGTGAACCTGCAAGCGCTGCCTTTGGAGGAGGCAGACCCAGCCTTGGCATTGCTCTGTCCAGTACGCGCTCTCCGCGCCTACGTAGACATGACGCAGTGTTTCAGGACCTCAGACCAGCTCTTTGTCTGTTATGGTGGAGAGCGGAAGGGAAGTGCTCTCTCAAAGCAAAGGCTGTCTCACTGGATAGTGGACACCATTGCTTTGGCTTACCAGCAGCAAGGCCGACCATGTCCCCTTGGTGTGAGGGCACACTCCACCCGGAGTGTGGCCTCCTCTTGGGCTCTAGCGCATGGCGCCTCGCTAGCAGACATCTGCAGAGCTGCAGGCTGGGCGACACCCAACACATTCGCCAGATTCTACAATCTCCGAGTGGAGCCAGTGTCCGACTATGTACTCGCCCCCCCGAGGGGCTCAGGTGTCTTCGCTTGCTCGCCACTCCACTCCACGGACTGGATACGTGCGATATTTTCCTCAGGTGAGCTCCCCGAGAGCCCTGAGCTCCTCCAGCACTGTCGACGCCGACATCAGTTCAGTCTGCCCTTTCGAGCCCAGACCCTCATGTCCGGCCAGGTGCCCCATGTGCATGGTTCCCTCCGGCGACCCCCACATGTGTATTTCACCGTAAGTCTCCGCAGTGAGCGGGTTTCTTCCCTTGGCGTGTCCCCGCCACCCCTAGGGTTAAAAATCCACCTTCGGCTGGTACCCTAGAGATCTTCCATATGCAACCCTCTCCGGGTCATATGTGTCTCTTAAGTCCTCCCCACGGGTAGGCATCTTTGGCATTCCCTCACTGGGATATGCTTCCCAGTGTACCTTGGTATTCCTGTGTTAAGTGGGAGTCCTTCGTCCGTACTAGTCTTACGACAGGGTACTCACACTTACGCAGGGCACTGGAAGACAGCTGAGTGGCGGGATTATATTGGGACCCCCATTCGTTAGTCACTAACGTTACGTCGTAGTGACTGAACGAAAGGGAACGTCTCGGTTACGGATGTAACCCTCGTTCCCTGAGGAGGGAACGGAGACGTAACGTCCCCTTGCCACATCGAGCTGTGTTGCCTGGAACGCAGGAGTTCAGTCTTGGCTCCTCAAGCAGGTAACATAATGCGATATTGCCTCGTACTTCCTTATATACTCACGCAGTGAGGCGGAGCTACGTATGCAAATTCCGCATGCCCCATGGCATTGGCACGCCATTGGGCGTTTTCTCAAAACTCGAAGTTGATAGGCTTCTAAGCGAAACCCCCATTCGTTAGTCACTAACGTTACGTCTCCGTTCCCTCCTCAGGGAACGAGGGTTACATCCGTAACCGAGACGTTCTTTGATCGCTCTCTGTAGTTATATCACTTAAAAACGATTTGTTTCATGCTACTAACAGAAACGATCGTTTTAGTCACTGGCTTGATTCACTGATGCATTACGCTTAGGGCATCAAGACGGCGATCATTAAACGATCTAGAAAGAAAGTCTGAGTGAACTTGAATGATTAGCTACACATCAGAAATCACTGATCACAGATCAGGCATTAATGAACACTGTTACTCACTGTTTATCGCGGTGCTGTCGAATCCATATTGTAAAGTCTGTTTGTAAAGCCTGTGCTGACATAAACTGAATCCATTTTCTCTGAGTGCTCTGGGCGGGCAAAGCAGAGGAAGGGGGAGGTAACCTTTCCTGTTACGACCTCATAACAGGAAAATTCCAGATCAGCTCGTCTGGGCTGTCATTTTCTCAAAGGCAGAGAAAGACAGCCAGAACTCGGTTTACACCCATCAAAATTTTTAGCCACTTGGGGACCATATACAGGCTAGGAGAACTCATATTAATGTTAAAAAAACCTCATAAAATGAAATTTTCATACCATGGGACCTTTAAGTTCTCTCTGTTTCTGTTCCGTTTGTCTTGCCTCGTTTACGCTTTTAGAAGATATCCTGTGTTCCTGAAATTTATATTAAAATACTTTGGATTCTTCTTCATTGTCTTCGTTTTCGTTCCTACTACAAACTGTAACAAATATCAACCAAGATACTAGTGATGCAAAATCAGATTCTTTTCGGACAGTTCGGCTCAATGAACCGGTTTAAAAAGCCGATTCATAGATTGTTACAGATACCGATTCAGATATTGGCTCCACTGCGCACCATTATTGTGAAGCTTGGTATTGAAAATAAGACAATTGTAAGACTGCAGAAAAATGCAACTGCTTAGATGCTAATAGGTATTCATAAGTTTTATAGAATTCAGTCAGATTAAATAGAGGCAATCAAAGTCTGCAGCAAGAGTGAACTCGAACATGTTTCTCTGTAGCCCGTTTAGATTAAGCTGTTATGAAGGGTCAGTGTATTCATTACTGAGACGTCAAACTCTGGACTGGCAAAGGTGCAATGTAAGCATTATGAAAGTGTTTTAAACACTGATTTGTAGAGGCTTGGTGTGATCTTTGGACAACATACTATACATGCATAATATAAATGCAGTAAGTGAAGTATGTAGCTCATGCTGCTTTTATGCAAATAAAGGTTGTATAATCATGGATATGTGACAAAATATTTGTGATTGGCAGAGATCAAATGTAATATTTGACAATAGAATATTTAAAAACCCATTATGGTCAAATGCTAATGTGAATATTATAGTGGAACATGTCCCATATTTAATGATGCACAAGTTTTCATAAGTATTTACTCTACAAATTAAACCCATCTCTAAAAGTCCCAACAGTTAAAATACAATAGTGAGGTTGAGAAACCGAAGCATAGGCCCTGAACACTAATTTCATCAACGTTGCATTTGCATAAAAATCTAATCAAACTTCTAAATAGATGCTTATTTTCCAATCAGAATTCCCTTTCATCCCTTAAACGCTCAGCACACTGGAAATGCTAATAAGGGGATTGAGATTTCTCTGGGGAAGTTCTCTCACAAATTATCCTTTTTTTACCCTCAGTGTTTGTTCATTGATTAGCAATGGTTTTCAATTAATTAAACATTAAATAAGGTGAAAGAAGTCATGGAAATTCTCATCAAGGCAATAATAATTGGTTACTAAAGCACTTCAATGTTGATTTTTGCCTGTTGTCATTGTAAATCAAGAGCTCATTACCAAAAGCTCATGAAGAAAACACTGATTAAAACAAATCATAATTTTTTTAAAGGTGGCATGGAGAGAGAGAGAGAGACAGTTGAAAAGGGGATGAGCGAGGTGTTTTGACGAGCGCTACTATCAAGGTTAAGTGATAGCTCTGGTAGCTTTTGACCCCTGAATCTTGAGCTCCCCACAGATTCAATAACATTTAACTCCACAAATCGTCCAGGAGCCTTTCTCTGTGCCCAGCCCCCCACAGGTCCTAACCTCTCCAGCTAAACCTCCTGCACTTATCAGGTCAAGCCTCCCTCCCTCCACCACCTGGAACATGATCATTAACACACATGCTTCCTCATCTACGCCCTCTCTAAAACAACTCTTGACCTCAAGGGGCTACTCTGGAATTGACCCTGTAAAACAGTGCCCATGCTGGGGCTAATAAGCTCCTCATTCCTGGTCAGCCAGAAGAGCTCTCATGGATCCAGGAGTCCAGTTGAGGGTATTCATATTGAGGCCTCCGATCACCCCAGAGCCAACCCCACGTTGTCAGTCCTGTACAACCCTGTAGCATAACATTAATGCTTTCTCCATTCCCCAAGACACACTACAGTGCTGTCAGCATTTCCAGATGAAATTGTATATGTCTGACAGGTCTCACTACTGTGTTAAAGGGTTAGTTCACCCAAAAATGAAAATTTTGTCATTAATTACTCACCCTCATGTCGTTCGACACCCGTAAGACCTCCATTCATCTTCGGAACACAAATGAAGATATTTTTGTTGAAAGCTGATGGCTGAGAAAGGCTTCAGATAGGCCTCCATTGGCATTCAGTACATTTACACTCCCAAGACCCATAAAAGGCACTTAAAACGTCGTTACAAAGTCCATCTCACCACAGTGGCTCTACAATAATTTTATGATGCGACAACAATAGTTTTTGTGCTAAAAAAAAATCTAAATAACGACTTTATTCAACCTCTTCTTGTCTTCCGTGTGTGCCTCCACGACGCATGCGCAAGAATATGACATAGCGCCGGTGTTCGGGAATCCATGAAATGCACACTTTAACCCCATTTTGAGAACTACGCCGAGACCTAAAGCACGATCAATGTAGAATTCAACAGCTTAGATACGCGCGTCTTCCTCTGCTTGTAAACAAATTGCTTCTGGGTCATGTGTCCGAACGCCGGATCTGCGTAATATTCTCGCGTATGCGTCGTGGAGGCACACACGGAAGACAAGAACAAGTTGGATAAAGGTGTTATTTTGATTTTTTTTTGCGCACAAAAACTATTGTCGTCGCATCGTAAAATTATTGTAGAGTCACTGTGGTGAGATGGACTTTGTAACGACGTTTTAAGTGCCTTTAATGGGTCTTGGGAGTGTAAATGTACTGAATGCCAATGGAGGCCTTTCTAATGCCTTTCTCAGCCATCAGCTTTCAACAAAAATATCTTCATTTGTGTTCCGAAGATGAACTTACGGGTGTCGAACAACATGAGGGTGAGTAACTAATGACATAATTTTCATTTTTGGGTGAACTAACCCTTTAAGAGGAACAAGAGGTACAGCTTTAAATTTCACCGTTAGAGCCTCAGTGAGTCCCACTGAGCTTTAAATAGCTCACATCAGTCATAACTAAACTGTAACTTGAATGGATTCTACCTGCTCTTAGGTGCTACTTTAGTGACCAAGAGGCTCAAACTAAATTCAGAGAAAAATCGCTCATTGCTCTTGAGTAACTTCAGTAGCTTTAATAAAGGGTTTATACAAGGAAGACTATGCACTGTTATTTTACATTTAAATACTTTATTCAATTTCTGTAGATAGTATTTCTTACCTGAATACTATTGTTTGACCTACCTCACAAACTTAAAGCACGTAACAGGGGCTCGCAACATAATGAATCCCCTATCTTAGTTCTAAAATAGTGCCAAAAAGATTCCAAAAATAATAAGTGCACTTTAAATACCGTGATGCACTTAATTAATGGAAAAAATTAAGTGTGGAATTAAGTGTGGAAAAACGATATTGTGGCCATGAATTTGATCCCCCGTTTTAGGTAAATCATGACCATAATTTAACTAAATGAAAAAGAGTGAAGAGCACGAATTGTATGATGCTAATTGATTTAAAGTTTCTGCATATGTACAGCATTCTAAATTGGTTAATAAACTGGTATGATGTTCCATTTCAGCTGCCTTAGTAGACAACTTATTGTAGGTAGAAGACAGCAAGAAGCTCACTAAGAACAGAGCCACATTAAATATCATGTCATAAACATGATTTTAGTGAGAGGCATGGCTTGGCGGGTGGTGCACATATTCTGATATATTGTACACTTGTTTGTAGATGACCCACATTCAATTCTTGCTTGGTTCATTTTCCAAACGCATCCAATCTCCCTATGATTTCCAGTCATTTCTCCACTTTTTAATATTACAAGCAAAAAATATTCCTGTTTTTTTTTTTAAGCGGCCGTATTGGCTTATATTGCTTGCATAATTATTTTCAGTCAGTGGCAGATAACTAAACCTACAGCCCATAACATTAATAAGGTGTTGTTCTACCTTTGAGTACCACCTCCAGTTCATCTCTGAGGATGTCAAAGGTGCTGTAGCGTGAACTGGTCTCAGGTATGATGTTCTTCTTTAGCCAGCCACCACAGGCATATTGATAGAAGTTGTCACAGGGGTTCACCGTGGGGTCCATGTTTTCAATAAGACGGGAAGCTACAATACCAAAGAACATTATGTATGAACATTATGATGATGACAAAATTTAAAGACAAATGTTTTTAAAGGTTCAAGAAACCCCATTTCGTTCCTCCGATTTAAAAAGCTAAAGTTTGAACCAATGTCATGAATAGTGAGGTATATGCGTTAATTCGGAGTGGTGATTGGCTGCCTTGGCTAGAGAGTACGCATCTACATAATCAGTTTCTCCATATTATTATTGAGAAAAAAACTCTTTTAATCCAATCACTGTGCTGTATTACGCATAAGATTGCATTACATTACATACTGATTATTGTATCAGTGTATCAGTAGCACAAATGTGTTGTTTGCATTTCCCCGCAATGCAGTTAGAGCTGGAGTTTGACTCCCAACGCATGGAAAATATGACTAACAATATTTAATACATATATCAACAACACATAGAGCACACATGAGAGCGTTTTCTTGCGATGAGTTTAACAACACTTGCAACACGGATCACAGTTCATATCTGGACCAGAGCGGGTGTGTTTCAAGAATTTATGGACATATTTTGCGGTAACACTTTTGAATACTGTTCCATCATTAATGAATAACTACACATGAACAAATGAGTAATGCACTATTAACATTCTAGTAACTATTATTAACTAAGAAGAAATTCTGATTAATGAATTAGAAAGTAGTAGCTCAGTTGAATGTGTAGTTCACAATTAGCTAATCAGTAACTACTATTTTTTCATACCTCCCAGAGGAGTGCAAAGAACTACTATATACAGGTTCATAATTAAGGTGAATAATGCATAATGTATAATTCTAAAGTGAAGATCATGGTAACCCACTAGTAATGACTCAAGTGTTACCAAATCCATCTGAGGTAATTATTATCCAAAACCTTACAAAAACCTTAAAAGCTTACAATGACTTCAGTCATTACTGTTACAGTATCTTGCCTTTCACTTTAGAATACTGATCCAAATAATTTGTAATTCCTTCTGAAGGATTTGTATTTCAAGTATAATTTAACAAAATGTATTTGATTTCTTTTGATATCTTTACCTGACTGTGTGCAGTCAGCTGTTATACAGACTCCATCTACAAAGAAAGAAAGAAGCACAACGGGCACAGAGGTCAGGAGCAAGTTAACACCATTAATAATTTATTTCACAATAAATCAAACATCTATTAAAAATCTTTCTCAGTGGTATGATCAGGTATATCTTCACAGAAAATTATCTCTGTACATTTTATATCTATCCATAGACATACAGTATTATTTATGAGAATTGCTCACTGAACCAAGATTTATCAACAGGTTTCCACCTTCTGACCATAGTCCCTACAGCCCTGCCCTCCCTCCCAGACCCCCTGTGACGGAGAGGAAGAGCATGTGGAGATCATCTCTGTATTCAGCATTCTGCCTTTGCTGTTTAAACATTTATCCAGCACATTAATGACAGATGATCAGGGTATGAGAGGCAGGCTGCAGTGAGTGTTTATAACCTCCATCTGCTGCTCAGAGGGATAATGAGGTGGGGAAAGGGGTTAACATGGATAGGCTGTCATATTATGCAGTAGATGTTATTTGGGGAACCACCAGCATATGCCAGCTTGATTCAATACTACCCTGGGAAAATAACCACAGAACCAATAGAAGTTTTCATTAACACTTTACAATATGGATGGACTAATATGTATTAATTTGTGCTTAAAGGGTTAGTTCACCCAAAAATGAAAGTTAGCCCATGATTTACTCACCCTCAAGTCATCCTAGGTGTATATGACATTCTTCTTTCAGACGAATAAAATCTGAGTTATATTACAAAAGTCCAGGCTAATCCAAGCATTATAATAGCAGTAATAGTTGCTCTGTTTTTGAAGTCCATAAAAAATATCCATATTTAAAACTTTATAAAGTAAAGTTTTGGCCGACCGCCTTCCATGTTTAATTTATGGTAAAAGTTTTGAAAGTTCCTCTGCCGATCGAAAGACTAACGCGACCAGGTACGCTCGTCATGATGTCACGTACGCATCTTGAGTTTCACTTTCAACTTTCAACACTTTTCCACGGAAGGCAATCGGCTGGAACTTTACTTGATAAAGTTTTAAATATTGATATTTTTCTTACACAAACACATCGATTCGCTTCAGAAGGCCTTTATTAACACCCCGGAGCCGCGTAGAGCACGTTATTCGATGGACAGGTGCATTTTTTATGGACTTCAAAAACAGAGCAACTATTACTGCAATTATAATGCTTGGATTAGCCAGAACATTTTTTATATAACTCTGATTATATTCGTCTGAAAGAAGAATGTCATATACACCTAGGATGACTTGAGGGTGAGTAAATCATGGGCTAATTTTCATTTTTGGGTGAACTATCCCTTTAAATAATGCAGATAATGTATGACACATGAAGAACTAAAACATTCATCAATCATTATCACATTATCAACTAATAAAGAGTTTTTCTGATTAGATTGTCATATATTAGCTATTATAAATTAAATGTGTCATAATTCCTTATCAACATATAGTATCAACTAAGTGTAAATAAATTACAATGGGTTGAAGCCATGCATTTCAACTTCAATTGGTTTGCTTTTTTAATTATTAGCTAAACCCATAACCATGACATATTACTTAACAATGAGTTAATAGTCATGTGCCTCAACAAGTAAAGTCATATCATAATGATATCTTTGCAAATCATTAGCTAATGATTAATTAAAGCAGACAACTGGAACTACAGCTTTGAATGAACTCTTTCCCTGCCATTGATGGAAATTTCCACAGTTATACACTGTTTTTCACTGTTATATGGTAGGGGGCACTATTACGCATCTGCTGAAAGAGTACTGAATCTCCTGATCAAAACACAGGTGAAGAACAAAAACAAGCGATAGCATATGTAAGTGTATGCATATGTAATATAATGTGATCATCAACATTAAACAGCATATAAATCAAAACTGGCTAATGTTACTGAATTAAACAGGATGAGCTATAGGACTGTGAAGCTTTGGTGGTGTTGATGGACGCGATCTACTCCACCTGTATTTTGATCACCGTTCTGAATCCCATCCAGACGTAGACTTTGACAAAAACACGATTTTCTCAGCTTTTTGCTCAAAATGTAGCTTTTTTTATGAAACTTACACACATTCAAGTGTTGACTCTTTATTAGATGCTGATGCAGTAATCATTAATTAATGGTTTAGTTATTCATCAGTCATACATTAACTTATAAATATCTGTGTATTAGTTAAGTATGAAGTAATGCAAATTAGTGCACCAAGTTTTCAATTAAACAGTTGCCTGGTTAAAATAAAACTTTATTAGTGAAGCAGTTATACTATATATTTACAATATCGAACTATTTGCTGTGATTTTGTTAGCAAACTAAACCAAATTTGTTCCAATTATTTTAATGTACTTTTTTATTTGGTGAATAAAATGTTTTATTAAAAAAAAAAAAACTTTCTAGGTGTGTATCTATCTAGGACACCTTGTGTTGCAATGTCAAGTCAAGTCAAGTCAACTTTATTTATATAGCGCTTTTAACAATGCAGATTGTTTCAAAGCAGCTTTACAGTGTTAAACAGGAAAATAATGCAGCATCATTTTATTCAGCCGTCTAGCCATTCTGGAGAAAAAATGTCTTCAGTTCATTTCAATTATCATACAGTGACAGTGTGGTAATTAGTAATCAGTAATTAGAGCAGTAATTTAGTTTATATGGTTAATTTAGTTTAATAATTAGATTTATTTCGATATTTAGTTGAAAAATGTAGTGTCCCCAACTGAGCATGCCAAGCCAGAGGTAACAATGTGTATGAGAGGTATAATAGTAGCAAAATAGAGTAGCCTGATTCATTTCTGTGAATCGTTTCTTATAAACTGCTGTTTCAGTGAATCGTATTAAAACAATTATTTGATTCCTTTGCACTTTAAGTCTTCATGATATGTTTTATGATTAATTATAACTCTGTATTGCTATACAGTTACATACAGGGCCTGAAATTAACTTTTTTGACCACCTGCCACAGTGACTTTTTACCAGCCACTTTTTTTTTCTGCTCGACATTAAGCCTGTTCACGTGCTTGTCCGGATTGTTTTGTGTGTGTTGTAAATATAATTTATTCTGAATAAATATTCTCAACTGTGTTCAATCAGCTTTGACATATTTAAATCTGCATATCTTTGATATTTTACCTTTTATAAAGGGCATTTTTTCCCATAATCTAATTAAAAATAGGTTATGCTTCAGCTTTCAGTTTATATTCTTAAATTTGATCTATAAATTAAATTAGAATAAAAGACACTGTAGGGCTGTTACCAATCAAATTAAATAATTTACACTGAAAAATTACAACTACATTAAAACATTTTATGAGATTGTTTTAAATATTTTTGAATATACAAATAAAAAAAGTTGGAAAGAATGTTTAAACATGAAAGTAAACCACCAGTAGGTGGCAGCATGTGACAGTTTTAATGAGTGAGTCATTGAGTCGATTCATTCAAATGGATGATTCATTCAAGAATTATGGAAGCTTAAAGGGTTAGTTCACCCAAAAATGAAAATTATGTCATTAATTACTCACCCTCATGTCGTTCGACACCCGTAAGACCTCCGTTCATCTTCGGAACACAAATGAAGATATTTTAGTTGAAAGCTGATGGCTGAGAAAGGCATTAGAAAGGCCTCCATTGGCATTCAGTACATTTACACTCACAAGACCCATAAAAGGCACTTAAAACGTTACAAACTCCATCTCACCACAGTGGCTCTACAATAATTTTACGAAGCGACGACAATAGTTTTTGTGCGCAAAAAAAATCAATATAACGACTTTATTCAACCTCTTCTCGTCTTCCGTGTATGCCTCCACGACGCATGCGTGAGAATATGACGTAGCGCCGGCGTTCGGGAATCCATGAAATGCACACTTTAGCCCCATTTTGAGCACTACGCCGAGACCTAAAGCACGATAAATGTAGAATTCAACAGCTTATATACACGCGTCTTCCTCTGCTTGTAAACAAATCGCTTCTGGGTCATGTGTCCGAACGCCGGATCTGCGTAATATTCTCGCGCATGCGTCGTGGAGGCATACACGGAAGACAAGAACAAGTCGGATAAAGGCGTTATTTAGATATTTTTTTGCGCACAAAAACTATTGTCGTTGCATCGTAAAATTATCGTAGAGCCATTGTGGTGAGATGGACTTTGTAACAACGTTTTTAGTGCCTTTTATGGGTCTTGGGAGTGTGAATGTACTGAATGCCAATGGAGGCCTTTCTCAGCCATCAGCTTTCAACAAAAATATCTTCATTTGTGTTCCGAAAATGAACGGAGGTCTTACGGGTGTCGAACGACATGAGGGTGAGTAATTAATTACATAATTTTCATTTTTGGGTGAACTAACCCTTTAAGTGTAGCAGAATTCAATTTGCAATGTAATATGCAAAATGGCAATGCAATATGTAAAATGGCAATGCATTTCAGTATTTAAATTTACATTTTGCATTATATGTGTGCAACATTTGTTGCAAAATGATAATTCAAATCGAATAATATAATTTACATTTGCTATTTCATACACTAGTTTTAACATGTCATTTAAACATATATTTTAACGCTTTATAAGTCGCAGAATTCAATTTGCAATGTAATATGCAAAATGGCAATGCAATATGTAAAATGGCAATGCATTTCAGTATTTAAATTTACATTTTACATACCATGTGTGCAACATTTGTTGCAAAATGATAATTCAAATTGAATAATATATTTACATTAGCTATTTCATACACTAGTTTTAACATATAATTTAAACATATATTTTAACGCTTTATAAGTTGCAAAATTAAAATTAAAATGTATTACAGAAATGATTAAATGTGTTTAACATGTTCAAGCAAAAATGTTAGCAAAATTATCATTTAAATGTAATTTTTCTTAATTGCATTTACACTCACAGTTAAGATACTTGCGATTGCATTTTCATTATATGTCCCGCAATGAATGTAGCAAAATTCAATGTGGAATTGAAAATGCAATCCGAGCCGATCAAGTCTCCGCCCCACCCTGTCAATCATCGCATCAAGGCGGGGCCAGGTGTTGGAAACATGGCGACAGCAGAGCTATTAAAGCGATAGGTTTACTGGCAGATGAAGTGGAGCGAGAACACAGAAATGATCATGCGTGTCTGTCAGTGACTGCTCTGTTAGACCAGCACGTTATTAGAACCATGGATATTTATGGTTAGAAGAACGTCTCGCAGAAAACGTGCCTGGCTCGTGCACCTTAACACGAGCACGGTCGCGTGTCTGCTGAAGTGAGCGGTGGTTTACAACATGTTATTTTACTCTCAAACAATCTTAGACAAGCTGTCAATGATTATTGTTTGCTGTATCAGTATGGCTGTTTTTTTTCTCTCTTTTTACCATTCTGATTGTTGTTTCATGCATCAAATATATTAATAAAACGATGTGTTGCCCATCTGGATGGTGATGGGTGTTATTTATAACAATAGGCCTAATAATAATAATAATAATTTATGTTCCCAAAAATAACTCTGGTGATGTATAAACCCATCTTTCACATCTAAGCATGTTGGTCTGATGTGAACAGGTGCTGGTGGTGTGATCGAGATTTTCTTGGCACACTTTGGGTCTCTTACCATTTGAACATCATTTAAACGCCACAGCCTAGTATTGTTGCTGGCCATGTCCATGTCTTTATGACCTCTGATTTTTCGGTCTCACTCATCAAAAATATAGGCTATGTTAACTTCTCCCGCCCGCAACATTCACGCTTTGTCCCGCTCCCGCCCACATAATCGTAGGCTATAAATTCTTTCACTTGCCCCTTCAAAAATCCACTTGTCCCACAAACATTGTTCTCCAACTTGTAAGAATACACATTTAAGTGCTGTCAAGTTATTAACAAAATCAATATAAGTAATAATAACTCTTATAATATAATTTTTTTTAAATCTTTTTATTAATTGATGTCCCGTGTCACAGACAGTCATACTGACTGCTGTTAATCTGAATCCAGATATAGACC
The DNA here is from genome assembly GCF_949357685.1 of Gobio gobio. Classification (NCBI taxonomy): domain Eukaryota; kingdom Metazoa; phylum Chordata; class Actinopteri; order Cypriniformes; family Gobionidae; genus Gobio; species Gobio gobio. The sequence goes on along the minus strand of NC_137115.1, from coordinate 24,630,089 downwards.
TACCGCAGCTCTTATGTTGTGAACACATCACACGCGGCTGTGTTGATGGCTGATTTAGTCACGTTCAGGAACGGTTAAACAGAAGTAAATTAATATTATTATTATTACTGGTAAAGTTAACCGCGTACCGGACATTTTCTCACCGCTTCCCAACTCCCAACATGCACATGCACATGCACACGCACACGACGCACAGCCATCTGTGCAACTGTCATTGTACTGTAGCCTACGTCAGCGTTGCATTATCATCTCGTCCCATCTCACCAACAGTTTAATACTCGCACATCCAAACGTAGTCAGAGAAGGGCCTCATCTTCTTTCCGATCGCATGAATGTAGTCGCATCCTCTCAAACTGCCCAATGAATCACTCAATTCTCATTGGCTACCTGCCAATGTGGCAGGTAGATTGACAGTGTTACCCGCCAATTGCAAAATTCACCCACATTTGGCACGTGGTCGGGTGTTAATTTCAGGCCGTGATTACATATAAATATAATGTTTTCTTGGGGAAAGAAGTGGTGTTTGTATTTCAATTATTGCATTACACATTGGAAATACTTGGTTTCTCTGAGAAAAATATATCAATGTTCTAACTAATTTTAGAGCAAACATCCATATATTTATGATATTTCCGCTTTATTGTCAAGCTTTTAAATCAAGAATAGGCTCTCTTGTATGAGGTAGACTTGTTAAGACTCATATGATTGTAACTTGACATTTTTTCATTTGTGGTAACAACATTATTTACTTCTGTAAAATGACTCCAGCATATATGTCTCATAAAATATTATTTCACTGAGCATTTTAATAGAAAATAAAAAATAAAAAAATTACATTTGGGAATTATACATTTTTCAATACTTGCTGGATTGAAAGAAATGGAAAAATCAGCTCAAAAGCAGCTAATGCACTCACCTCTGCCACCCTGTGTGATGAAGAGGAGGATAAGGGCCACAATAATGACAAACAGTAAAGATACAATTGTCAGGAGACCGATCTCCAATGACGTCCAGTGGGGCTTTTTTTTCTGAGTGTTGTTGTCAGCCATGGTCTGCTGTCCCTCTGGGGCAGTCTGTAGAAACTCACCTGAAAAGAGTTAGAGAGGGTTTCAGTTCAGATTCAGTGTAAACCGTGCACAGATAACTTCACAGTGTGAGTTGCTTTGCTGTGCTTGGTCTCTCTAAACACATATCTTCTGTCATTCATCACAGAACTTACCGTTTTTTACAGATTTAAAAAATGCACAGTCTACACTTTGAGCTGTTATTTATTGCACCAAAAAATTAATCACTGATCCCGCTATGCCAAACACACAATCATGATTCGCAGATACACATTGACTCTAATCATACAAACGTTGAAGCACTCAGATGCATAAATACACACAGACAAACACTGACAGAGTTACAAGCCTAGGCAGAGACCTGACTCTGCAGATGGGCAGCTCCTGCTGTGTTCTGGCTGAGAGGACCGCCACCTGGGGACAAAGTCTTAAAGTCTTCTTTTGAAGGAGGTTGACACTCACTCACACACAATAACAAACACACAACACAGGGCAAATATGCACAAACCTAAACTCACATTCTTACTGGGGTACTTTACACGGACACACGCACTCTTGTCTCTTTCAATTTCTGTTGTATTTACGGATAATAAAAGTAAAGTCTCTTTAGCAACAGGGGTCTGGTTTACTATTGGGAAAAAGGAAGGAAAAATGTCAAGGCTAATTTGGCTAATGAGTCACTTTTGGCTAAATTGTACTTCCAGGGGGCAGTGGCTCTTAACTTAGTCACATCGCAGCATCTGCATGGGTTAGATCCGGCCGATTAATCTTGTGGGCTTTCAGAGGAAAAAGTGTGACTGGTGTAACTATTTGAGACAGGGGCTGGTTTAATAATTGCACTGTAGTGAAAAGTATGAATGATAAACAACTTGTAAAAATGTAAGTTGGAGGCAGACACACTTTCAATCATACAAATCACTCTGAAGAAACAGATCTTATTTCGTGTGTAAGTATTTGCATCTGCAGACAACCCTGTAATGGCTAGTTACCATTACTTGACAAATTTGAATCTCCTCTTAAAATCCCGGCAGCCAAAGTGATCTCATGAGTATTCACATGCATTTTACATAAAATGTGGTTCTACCACACATACATTCACACACATGTGCATGTCGTCACCGTTTTCACAGATTTGTGCTTTTAAGGTTTACACAGAGATGATAATGGTATCTTTTTGTTTTAAAACTTGCACTTTGGAACCTGTTTCAAAGTTTGCATTCTCAGGCCACTAAACCGCTGTTGTCGTGTAAATGAATGGCCATAACGCATTAAAAGTTTTCTGTTTTCAGTAGGAACTGGTGTTGTGTAAACAGCCCCTAAATTAACCCCTAAATAAACTAATGATTTTTATGATGGACAATCAATGCTAAACTTACTTAAACTGGATAATGACTTTCTTCCAGAGCTGCTGTACAGCCAAACCAATCTTTGTTGCATTAATTTCCTGCTATTGTCACACATTGGTTAACAAAAAGAAACTCAGAAACTGAACAACCAAAGTAAATTGTGAAGTAGTACTGACAATGAACTGAAAGAAACACAGGGCTTAAATAAACAGAACAAACCAAAGAAACGTGAAACACCTGTGACCATTTAAACGTTTTGGAGACTAACTGAAACAGAAACGTGAGAAAACTGAGGCTACGTTTACACGTGGGCGGCTATTTTCATATACGGACATTTCAACCTCTCCGGTTTCATGTGTTCATTTACATGTACCCGTGTATATATGCCGTCAAGCGCATGCCAAACCTGTAGGTGGCGGTGTAACAAGAAGCTCAAGCCCACGTAAGCCAATCAGAATCCCGAAAATAGATGGCAGTTCGCCCAGGTCGGACCCAAAACTGGCGGCGCTGGCGGTGACGTGGACTGGTTCTTCGTGTTGGAGGGAGAAGTTGTTGCAAAATTGCTGACCTCCGAGCACTCATTAGTCTCTGCTCCTCGACATAATGGAGCAGCTGTATTTGCAAATGCAAACACACGAGAAGAGTTTGCACCAACATAAATGCGACTGCTACTCGCTTCCATGATCACATGTAAACATAGGTTGCACTTTTGCCGTAGGTGCGAGCTCTGGCGCATACTGTGAAGTTGGCTGCCAGAACACCCGTTTGTCTCAGTTTACATACAAACGTGCAAGCTCCACTCTGGCCAGAGTTTTTAGAAAGACTAGTTTTCAGAGGCGAATTCTCCATTTGCATGTAAACAAAGGGCGCAAACAAAGGGAAATGTCTCCGTTTTTCAAAATAACCATGTACGTGTAAACGTGGCCTGAGGCACAGAACTGAAACATTATACAAAACCCATCGAAACATCATAAGCTCAGATTGAGTAAAGGTGATGACAGAATTTTTATTTTTTTCTGTAAACTATCCCTTTAAAATTTAAAATACTTCTATAAAATGGTAAAATGTAACTATATAAATACACTGATGATCACATTGATCATCTCCTAACAAGGAAACATATTAAAGGGATAGTTCACCCAAAAATGAAAATTACCCCATGATTTACTCACCCTCAAGCCATCCTTGGTGTATATGACTTTTTTCTTTCAGATGAATACAGATGAATTATATAAAAAAATGTCCTGGCTCTTCCAAGCATTATAATGGCAGTAAATGGCAGCCCAAAAAAGTGTATGAATCCATAAAAAAAGGAATCCACACGGCTCCAGGGGGTTAATATAGGCCTTCTGAAGCTTTTGATGAACCACCTTCCATATTCAAGCTTTGGATTAGCCAGGACATGTTTTAACTTGTTAGCCTGAACCCCCGCTTTTGAAAAAAATCCTTAGAAATGGCATACTCAGACTAAAACCGATATAGTTCATGAATCCTTTGCACTAAAACCATAAGTATGGTCTCATTTGAAAGGAGACACTTGGCAGTTTACTGTAAATTCTAAATTATTTTCATAATAAAATGAATGTAAAATATCTTTATGAAAATAAAATTGATGTTGGCCTTGTAGCAATCTAGAAATGCACTACAGCTAAAGCCACATGTCTGACCAAATCTGAAGATGATAAGTCTAAAACTCTGAATGTTATGAAATGTTTTTCAAGATCATGTCATGTGATTTTTATTTTGAGATTTCTCTAAAATGTTAACTGATGTTTATTGCCATCTTCTGAGCTTCCATTCACTCTATTGTTTTGACGTGCAAACTGCCCATTCAGTTTCAGTCTCCCCAGCACACTTTCACACCTCTTCAGCCTGGTTATGGCTCTAATTATCTTATTCTTTTGTCTTCATTGTAATCACTGACGACTCTCTATTCAAACTGTTCCATTCAAACCTCATTTCTTTGATCAAACTTCTCCCTTCACCTTCTAAACTGCCTCAAATGCCCTTGTTGAAAATATAATCATTTCAGTGAGTTATTCATTTCAGTCTATTCAAAATTATTAATAAAAACAACGTATTTGCCCAGGTGGCAGGTGCATTGGCTAGCTAGCATATTAGCTTAGCACACAATCAAAACAAAACAATTTATGATACTAAAACCATGTTTTTTACTCCATACTTACTTTTTATCACAAGTCAAATGTTTTAAATAACCTTTTGTGATCTCATTTGGCTTCGGATAAAAAAATCAGACAGAAAATATATCATTTTACAATATTCTGCATAATGATAAAAGCGATGTCGAATAGCATTGCATTATAAATATAATCTATTACACTCTATACACCCAACATGGTATAAAAAACACAGAAAAACCATACATCGTCACGATTGTGTGTTTATTGTCTTCAAACGTGTCTATCTGCATGTTATAGCGATCTCAAAAAGCTTTGTTTATCAGGGACTTCCTGGAATGTCACATGGTATCCTCTTCATCTGTCTGTATCATACATGGACTACATGTGCACAGAGCGCCCTCCGGCTGCCAGTATGAACTGAAAACACAACACAGAGTATCCAGCGCTCATAATGATTACATCAACACAAGTATTGAATAAATAATACTCCTCTGTTTAGAAATGTGACACAGACATATGAGAATCTATCAATATTTCACCTCATCTGCACACTTTTGAACTAAAAGCCCTGAGGGATGTTGTTTTGTTGCGAGTCTTTGTGACGAGAATAAATAGTTTTTTATGAATGAGAGCAGCTGAGGCTCATATTACAATCAAAAGGTACCGACTCCGATGTTCATATTCATAACTCCTGACACATATTAACAAATTACGGTCACTATTAGACTAAAACAGTCTGAATAAAACAGAGGTAAAAAATGGAAGCTTGAGTCTTAGATCTTTTTAATGATGTATAGTTTATCAAGGTAATTACTTACATCTGACAGTCATTTGAGCTAATTTAAACAAAGAAAGCTTCAGTGCGTCCACATCCTCGCGCAGTTTATCAGGTTAATATAACTCTGATTGTATTCGTCTGAAAGAAGAATGTCATATACACCTAGGATGGCTTGAGGGTGAGTAAATTATGGGATAATTTTCATTTTGGGGTGAACTATCCCTTTAAGGTCTAAGTAGATTAGATGGTAAGCAAGTGTTACGTCAGTGACTGACGGAATGGGGGTTTCGCTTAGAAGCCAATTCCCTTCAAGTTCTACAAAACGAATCAATGGCTTGATAATGCCATGGGTCTGCGGAATTTGCATAGCGCAACTCCGCCCCACCTTGTGGGTATATAAGGAGCTGTGTGTGCATTATCTTGCATTATGTTTCTGCTTCAGAGCAGAGTGTTCACTTGGCTTCTAAGATTTCCTCTCTTCAAGACGAGCAATTCTCCAGAGTGTTGGTGCTACGGTGCGTTCTGGCGAGTTCTGCATTCCTGTCTGATCTGTGCAGTGATCCAGCACAGCGTGTGTGTTCTCCCTGGGCGCTTCAGCATTTCTGCAGAGCAAAACTCCTCTCTAAAAGAGCATGTCTTTTTCAAGATATCTTGCTTGTGTGTTTCTGGGTGCGGTCGGCTGGGTAGTCTGTCTGATGGGCATCATCGCTGTTTTGCGTGCTTGGGCCTCGTGCACGCTGAGAGAGCGTTCATGGATGTTCCCACTGTTGCAATCAAGACTCCATGACCTGTGTCTAGGAGGTAGAGTCCCCTCTACCACACCCCAATCTATCCCCTCCATGAGAGGGGATACTTTGGCAGGTGGTCAGGGTGATCTGAGGGTCACAGTGTGGAATAATCTGACCAATCTTCCTCGGTCCACACCCAACTCTAGCACACTGCAACCCGTGATGTTGCCCAACCCGGGTGAGGTCCCTGGTTCATCCCGTGGTGGGCCCAGCCCGTCAGCATCCGCCTCCAGTTCCATTCTTCCTCGGAAGTGCATGAGGAGGTGTCGAAATCGTGGAAGTTCCCTTTAACTCCCGCCCGGCCCCAGCAGCAGCCTTCAACCGGGCCAGGGCGCGGAGGAGGTTTCAGGAAGGCGGCCCAGCCCATCTCCGCCTCTAAGCCTGCCAAAGGCCAGGCCAAATGACGCTCCTGAGATGGGCAGCTCGGAGGTGAACACAGGCCTTTCCCAGGAGATGGTAAAAGGACCACTCCTTCCCCCGGGTGAGGGTCGGGGGAGAATCTTCTGTTTTCCACTTCTGCCGCTGGCCTCACGGTTGGCGGCTCCCTATCCTTGGTTAAAGAAAGATCTGACATGTTAACCTCCGAGCCCCAAGAGAGTGCGGTTGACAGTGTGCGATGCAAAGCCTCGGTGCTCTCATCCTCCTCTGTCACCAGACCCCTGTCAGAGGAGGCCGCAGCAGAACGCTGGTCCTTCCCTGGCCTCCTCTGTCAGGATGCGGAACAGGACCCTGCCCACACCTCGGGACACTCCAATGCCTCCTGCGTCTGAGCCAGTCATTCTGCTTCGCTGCCCCATCGTGGGTATGCCTGTCGTTCGCATGACCCCGCTGGTTCAGTTTTTTGGAGCCTGGCTAGAGTCCCGCTTCCAAGTCCCGCTGGCTCGCTCACACGATCAGGCTCGGCTATGCAATTCAGGTCTCCTGATTCACGGTCTCCTCCCCGCTTTCGGGGAGTCCGCTATACCATGGTGGGTGGCAATGCCCCTGTCATGTGTGCGGAGGTTGACACCCTACTGGCGAAGGGTGCTATCAAGACCATCCCTCCAACCAAGATGAAATCCGGCTTCTACAGCCCCTACTTCATTGTACCCAAGAAGAGCGGTGGGTTACGACCAATCCTAGAACTGCACGTCTTGAACGGAACCCTTCACAGGCTTCCATTCAAGATGTTGACAGCCAAACGCATTTTCTAATTTGTTCATCAATCTGATTGGTTTGCAGCGATCGACCTGAAGGACGCGTACTTTCATGTCTCCATTCTTCCTCGACACAGACTGTTTCTATGGTTTGCCTTTGAGGGGGAGGCATACCAGTACACGGTTCTCCCATTCAGGTTAGCCCTGTTTCCTCGCGTCTTCTTGAAAGTCATCGAGGCAGCCCTTGTGCCACTCAGGCAACACAGGGTTTGCATCCTGAACTATCTTGACGACTGGCTGATACTAGCTCACTCTCGTGACCAGGTTTGCGAACACAGGTACCTGGTGCTCTGGCACCTTGCCCGTCTGGGCCTTTGGGTCAACTGGGAAAAGAGCAAACTCTTACCCGTGCAGAGGATCTCTTTTCTCTGTATGGATATCGACTCGGTCGCCATGTTCGCGCAGCTTACGAGCGAGCACACGCAGTCACTGCTGACTTGCCTTCGTCAATTCGATGGCAAGAGTGTGGTTCCACTGAAGTTATTTCAGAGGCTCCTGGGGCATATGGTATCCGTAGTGGCGGTCACGTCATATGGAAAGGACCCCAGTGCCTATGGCATGTCAATTGCCTCGAGTTGCTGGCCGTACGTCTAGCCCTGCACCGCTTCCGAGGACAAACAGACAATGCGGCGACAGTAGCGTACATCAACCACCAGGGTGGTCTACATTCCCGCCGGATGTCACAACTCGCCCGTCATCTCCTCCTATGGAGTCAGAAGCATCTGAGGTGACTTCGTGCCATTCACATCCCGGGAGATCTGAATCATGCAGCCGACGAGCTCTCACGGTTTCAGCCATTTCTGGGGGAATGGAGACTCCATTCCCAGACGGTTCAGCTGATTTGGGAACAGTTCGGCAACACACAGGTAGATCTGTTTGCCTTCCACGACTCTTCCCATTGCTGCTGGTTTTACTCCCTAACCGAGGGGACCCTCGGCACAGATGCACTAGCGCACAGCTGGCCGCAGGGCCTATGCAAATATGCGTTTCCACCAGTGAGCTTTATTGCACAGGTCCTGTGCAAGATCAGGGAGGACAAGGAGCAGGTCCTTTTTGGTCACCCCATATTGGCCCGGCCTGACCTGGTTCTCCGAACTCGTACTCCTCACGACAGCACCTCCCTGGCCTATCCCTTTGAAGAAGAACCTCTTTCTCAGAGACCGGGCACCCTCTGGCACCCGCGTCCCGACCTGTGAAACCTACGGGGCAGGTTTGAGTACCCTACTACCACAGGTGGTGGCTACCATCACTTCCACAAGGGCCTTGTCCATGAGACAGGCCTACGCATTGAAGTGAAACCTCTTCATCACCTGGTGCTCTTCTCGCAGAGAAGACCCCAGGAAATGCCCGATCGGGTCTGTGCTCTCCTTCCTCCAAGAAGGGTTGGATCGAAGGCTGTCTCTTTCCACCCTTAAGGTTTACGTGGCTGTGATATCTGTGCACCACAACCTTGTGGACTCAAAAACGAAAGGACAGCACAACCTAGTCAGTAGGTTCTTTAGAGGAGCAAGGAGGATAAATCCACCTCGCCCTCTACAGATGCCCTTTTGGGACCTCACAGTGGTTCTATCTGCCCTGCAGAGAGCTATCTTTGAGCCACTTAATTTGAGCTTAAGTTCCTTACTATGAAGGCAGCGCTCTTGATTGCTTTGGCTTCCATCAAGAGGGTAAGGGACCTGCAGGCATTTTTGGTAGATGAAGCATGCCTGGAATTTGGGCCGGCTAACTCTCATGTGATCTGAGACCCTGGCCTGGATACGTGCCCAAGGTTCCCACCACTCCTTTTAGAGATCAGGTGGTGAACCTGCAAGCGCTGCCACTGGAGGAGGCAGACCCAGCCGTGGCACTGCTCTGTCCAGTACGCGCCCTTCGCGCTTACATAGACAGAATGCAGTGTTTAAGGACCTCAGACCAGCTCTTGTCTGTTACGGAGGGCAGCAGAAAGGGAAGGCTCTCTCCAAGCAGAGGTTGTGTCACTGGATAGTGGACGCCATTGTCCTGGCAAATCAGGTTCAAGGCGTGCCATGCCCCCTAGGGAAACATTCCACCCTGCGAGCTGGATACCTCAGTGTGCTCCATATGCAGCCCATACTTGGGTCATATGTGTATTCTAAGTGGCTGCTCCTTGCTTTCCTTGCCATTAATGCTTTGATAACATGCCTACATCTCCTTCAATTATAAATAATAGCTAGTACTAGCGGCTGCGATATACGTAAACCTACCAATATCCGTCGCCATGATTTTTGGAATGACTGGTTGTGAGAGGGAAAAATTAAGTTTTAGTCGCGTACCATCGGATAATGGAAACTGCGTCATTTTGCAATAGTTTTTTTTAGAAAATATCACTTTACCTGTATAGTTATGAAGTAATCAATTTAAACCAGGGGTCTCAAACTCAATTTACCTGGGGGCCGCTGGAGGTAGACTCTGGGTCAGGCAGCTTTAAAATATAGCCTATAGAAATTAAATTATTATGTAACAATGAAATAATTAATGATTTTAATTTTACTTAAAATAATAGACTAATTCAAAGCAAGGCCGTAACCAGGTCAAACAGAACAGTGAACAAAATTATAGGTCTAGTTGGGAAATAATCTTTCTGGGACTATTTGCAAACAATATTTGCATTAATTTGCATCAAACATATTATTAGTTCCGAGATTCTTCACGAGTGAATAAATACATAGATCCGCAGTTAACATTTGAATTCCCTAATGGTCTGGTGGTTAAATTTTTTGTAAACCGTGTCAAAGGTTCCGGGTTCTAATCCGCTCTCATATAGTTTTTTTTTTCTTCTTCTTCATTAAAATAAAAAAATCAAAGATGTTCATTAATGATTAGGAGCATGGACACGTTTGTGTGCATTTTGTTTTGTGATTTCACCGGAAAGAATAGAGTCTCTCTCTGCAACAGCATTAAGCGATAGATTGACGCGCTCGTCTGTGTGTTAAGACTGTGCACACGAGCCAAAAGAGAATGTAAAGTTAGACCACATTCGTTTTGACTGTCTGATCAGCCTCACATTCTGTTCCTGTCAATCACGCGGTGTCAACCAATTATACTGCAGGAGGGAGGGGCGAGCCAACTCTCACACACACACAAAGGAGGCAGCAAGCGTGACAAGCGCGGCAAACGCAACGACTCAGCAAAAAGGTGCTTTTCAGAACACTAAACTTTGATGTCAAGTAGGGGGCCACAAAATAACACGAGTTTGAGACCCCTGATTTAAACTATTTGCAAATAATACCGCAAGTGGGGGGGGGGGGGTCTAGTTACCCACAGGCCTGAATTTAGGCCAACCCAATCCAACTACGAGTACAGTTAAGAATCAACAACCTAGTGGCCCTCCGAGAGGTGGGTTGGAAGAAGGGCCAACCAGGACAGATTACATGGTATCGAATGGATTGGAAACGAATTGGAAAGATTTCTAGATCATGCAGTTGTGGCTGGACAAATGTTACATCTCTTAGCGGTTTGAGGATTCACCAAGGGAAAATGAAATGTCCCTGGGATAACCTGAGGCAACCTCGCATTGCACTTGCACAAATTCTGCAGCTTGTGAAAGAGCGAAGAGCTCAGTGAAAGGCTTAGAAAAAAGTGGAAGTTCACGAGAAGGAAGGTATCAAAGCCCTATGCAATCAAATTAAGAGTCAGCTTGGATCACTCAGGAGGGCAGAGCGCATTAGAAAGCGGAGGAGGATGAAAGAGAGCCAGCGCTCAAGATTCCTAAAAGACCCTTTTAAGGTTGCAAGAGACTTGCTTGAAGAGAAAAAAAGTGGTTAATTGACAATGGAAAAAGAAGAACTTGAGGAGTATATAAAAAAAACAGTTAGATGACACAGGTAGTCAGCACCGCTATGTCCCACAACCAGCTTCTCCAACCACGCCATTTAAGGTAGCATCACCCTAACTGAGCGAGGTGGTTGAGATAGTCAGAAAGTCAAGGTCGAGCTCCGCCCCTGGGCCAAATGGCATGCCGTACAAGCTTTACAAATGTGCCCTCAAGTCCTGAAACACCTATGGAAGCTTATGAGGGTAATCTGGAAGCAACAGTGGGTCATTCGAGGACATTAGAGGTGTGGTTATTTGGATTAAAAAAAGGGAATCAACCACCATCATTTCAGAGTATCTCACTTCTGAACGTGCAAGGAAAGTTTTTCTTCTCAATGATCAGCAAGCGTCTGACCAAGTTCCTCCTAGGAAACAATTACATTGACACAAGTTGTCAGAAGGCAGGAGTCCCAGGTTTCTCAGGGTGCTCAGAGCAAGCAACATTAATCTAGGACAAGATCCAATCCGCAAAGAGGGACAAGAATGATCATGTTGTCTGGCTGGATTTGGAGAATGCTTCTGGCTCTGTCCCACATCCGTGACACTGCTCTGGACTTCTTCCACGTGCCTGCGTGTGTCAATAACAGTGATGCCAGTAACGCGTTACTTAGTAACGCGTTACTCTAATTTGACCACTTTTTCCAGTAACGAGTAATCTAACGCGTTACTATTTCCAATCCAGTAATCAGATTAAAGTAACTTATCCAAGTCCCTGTGAGTTACTTTTTTTGTCATTTTCCTTAGCAAAAATATATATTTTTGCTTTCTTGTTTAGTCTCAGCAGGGGTTTTCCTGCAAAGCGGCCGCCTCCGTCAAATTTCTTGCCGCCTCCGTCTGTCGACAAAACTCAAGACAGGCAGTCACTTGCTCAGATTAGGCATGTCGTGATAATTAAATAATCATCAGAAATATATATTGTCACATTATCTTTCAGCAATCATTATTAGAATATTATTATTTGCTAGTAGCCTACAAAGTCATCTAAAGCCATTCCATAGCTGAATGTCTTTCCTCCGCTGTAGCTGTCAATCATTCTCCGTTCAGCAAAACTGCGCGTCGCGTTCGGTTCCAGTCAGCAGCACGGTAAAGCTCACTCCATATGATATATTCCCGTTATAATACTTGATATGTTGATAAAATAATTTATCTTCCTGGAGTTTATCTAGCGGTTTCTGAAAGATGTTGTGCTCGCTACTCAGGTGACAACACAAGGACTATTAATTAGCATCACACGCACAATAACCAGAATTAAAAACTGTGAAGAAACAAATAATCAGTGCATGTTTGGACCGACATAGGCTACATAGTAGACTAGGATTTGTGGGCTCAACGCTCATCTTCTCTTTATGCCGTGAACTCTTCAATGTGCACTCGCGCTGCACTGCGCCCTCTGACTCCATGTTGCTTTAAGCGCATCATTCTGCACCCGGGATGCGCATAAGCGCTTTGTTGCCGCTCTGTTTTGAAGCGTTTCATATATTTTCATAGTTTTGTGCACTTAAAGATTATTAAAAAATATATTGTTCTCACGGATCGATCATATATTTGTTGTCCCTTTACAGAGCTGCACATTACGTTTACAATAAAATATAAATCTTGTAATTTTATATTATTTGTGTAGGCCCATATCATTATTTACATTCATATATAAATTAAAAATGTTTTTCATAAATGTATTTAATAAGAACACAAAGTAATTTGTACCTTTTTCATTAACATGTTTAGGGTTTTATGTTTAGTGTTTTATGTTTAGTGTTGGCAAAAACGGTTGTCATTTTTATGTTGAGGCTGCAGAGGTGTTGTTGGCAACTGATGAATGTAACTAATAAAGTAACTTGTAATCTAACTTAGTTACTTTTAAAATCAAGTAATCTGTAAAGTAACTTAGTTACTTTTAAAATCAAGTAATCTGTAAAGTAACTAAGTTACTTTTTCAAAGTAACTGTGGCAACACTGGTCAATAACATAATTCAAAGCTATTTTGTGGATTTGAAGATCTGCCACTCACTACGTGACTTTACAACCAGCTGGCAGAAGCAGGGGAATAGGTATGGGGTGCTCAATTTCCCCAATTCTATTCACAGCAGCCATTGAGGTCATCCTGATTTGAGTAAGGACCATGGCGAGGGCAGTAAGGAATAGTGCAGGATTCCGGTTGCTGTTTTTGTCAGTTAACTTTCTTGAGTCCTTAACTTAACTATTATGATTTGTAAAAGGTTTCAAAGTACAGTTTTAGTCAATTAACACTTCCTTCAGTGCCTAACATCACTATTCTTATTTGTCAAAACTATTTGCATGCATATGACAGCACATTAAATCAGAATTGTGACACAATCATATTTTAAATTGTTTTATTCTGTGGTGGAAACAAGCTTCCATATGAAACACATAAACAGAAGATGACAGACAGCTCATTTTATTTTCCACCTTTTTATGTATATTCTTCATCTGTTCTGCAACTGCTGTGAAACGAAAACCTGAAATGCGACATCTCATTATGTCAACATAATTCTCTTATTTACTTCACTATATTTTGAGGGAGATATTACCTTCCCTGTATTGATATTGTGAGACTAATTTATCCACATCCAGGAGTTTATCTGGTAGACAATATTTTTACTAAATTTAGATAACATAAGGCATATCCGCGGCGATTAATAAAAACATGTACTGTATCTCTCCCAGCCCTGGTCTCTGATATTAGCCAAGTGGCTATGTGACAGCTTATCTATGTTCTCTGACTCCCCACTGAGGACATGATCAGAGCTCAAAGCAGAACTGTTTCTCATGACTACGACAGGTCTGGAGCAATTCAGAACCAGCTTTGACTTTCCAAATTCATCTAGGACACTCAGGCAGGGAGTAAAGTTAGATTATTGTAAAAGGGGAGGGAGCGTGCAAGAGATGCACAGATGCATCACTCGCCACACGAGGCATAATCCTGACACACATGGAGAGTCCCAGGACCCCTGGATCGGATAGAGCCTGACGTATGTGGATCGGCAGGGAACCAACCCGCCTTAGCGGGGGTACTGCATCTTCCTGAAGGATTTAGAAACAGGAAGACCTTTCAGCCTAATCTCTTCCAGCACAGCCATGCTGGTGTGTTCACAAGCCAAACATATAGCCTACTAAATTTAAGAAATCATATTTTTAATACAGTAAGTTACAGCAGCTAAACAGCCTGTGTAATTAAAAGAGATATTTGTAATTTTTATGTTAAAATACCTTCTCATATCCCAGATTAATATGCAGAGACTACTATACTAATTCAAAGGCCAATCCAAAAACAATGGGGTGAGTTATATAAAATATATACTGTAAAGTAGGGCTGTAACGATTTGACCAAAAATAAAAACCTCGATTAATTGAACATTTTACCTCGATTACGATTAATGAACGATTATTGTGCTTTTTCTTTCTTTTTTTTCTTTTTTTTGCCCTCACAAGGTGTTTGAGTAAGTTCACTAATAAGGTTTGTACTGTAAACATTTTCTACTATTAAAGGTGGATTTTTTTTTTCTAATGAAAAAGTGCATTTCTTTGTGATTTTAAAGTACTTGAAGGAAACGGTTCACTTTCAGCAGTTATTGTCTATGGGGCAGATTTCTGCTTGTTGTACATCAGATACAGATAAATTAGCACAGTAGGCCTACATTACATTTATTTGAATGCATTAATGAGAGAGTGATTGTGTGTGTGAATTACTCATACCGTCTCTATTCATTATGAAGCTGTGGTTTGTACTTACTTCAAAGGTATTAAAATGTATGCCTATAACGGTTGAGTTTCTAAGCTACTTTAGTGACTTAACTTTAGTCACAGAACACCGCTGACACTGCGTTTCTGCGCTGCTCTCTGCGCGCGATCTTCACGTGATGTGCAAGCTTCCGTCTGAGTGCTCGTTTGTCACAATATATCAGGAATTAGTTCAACATAATACACATATGATGGTCGAAAACTGGCAGGGCTTAAACCACATACAAATGACAAGCTTTGTGAGGACGCAGGTGAAAGAGGTCTGCCTTCAGGGCGCGCGCGTTGTCAGAGACGCAACACGACTCGGCTCTCTGTCACAGAAAAAAGCTGAGCCCTGAACGGATACATTGTCCGTATTGTTGTTTTTGAATAGTGCACAATCGCTTTAAATGTTGAAACTGGCAAGACTTTAAACGCATGTTCTTGACAAACTTTATGAGCAGGAAAGTGAAAGCGATCTGGCTTCGGGGCTTGCGCGCGCCGTCTGTGTGTGTGTGTCAGCGCGTAGGCTATAAGAACAGCAATTAACTGACCTGTATATAAACTGTGTAAAACATGCAGTTACTATATACTATATCCAGAAACATGCAGTGATTCTGGGCATCTATAACCCAGATAACTGCTCCTGCATCTCTCTGTGTGCCTGCAAACTGCACTTGATGTGACTGACGGGGCGGAGTCACGTGAAAACCGAAATAACCGACATGGGACAAATACGTCGGTTAGAGGTTCTGAATGTCGGTTTTGGTTATTTTTCGATTAATCGTACAGCCCTTCAGTAAAGTATATTTAGCATAACAACTGAATGTGAATATGCATTTTGCTAGTTATGCCAAAGTCTAAAATAATTTCTCAGGTAAAATTGTTAGTAAATATATACATGTAAATCCTTTAACTTTATCCAGTAAATCACTAACAAAGGGAAAAGTCATGGGATCTTTAAATATTGTTGTGGACAATAGGGGCCTTGGAGTCAAAGGCTGAGAACCACAGCTTTAAAAGTAGCCATGCATCTCCTTTGACATGTGGTCAAAAATATCTTCATCACTGTCCGCTATACAATTAATGTGGATATTGTCAGGAAGCATGGATGGCTTAAGGGGTTTCTTCTAATTATAAGCCACTAGTAATTATCACCCATCATCAGCTGTGGTGAGTGCTTTTTTCATGTTTTTCAGAAACAAAGAATCTTAGTAATTAGAAGTAAATTAGCAAATCTCATAGATCTTTCACATTGACAAATCTTGAGGGTGGCAGAGACTTGAGAATCTAATTAGCAATCTAATACTTAAGAGAAAGTTGCCTTGCACTATCTTCAAAGATTCTAGGTCTGAGTGCCACTGTGAGGGTCATCCATAAAGCAAATTCAGTGCTTCAGTACTGCTTTTACTGTAAGAGCTTCTGTTTGATTCCCTTTTTGGCACTACCATGGTGTATCTCAGAGCTGGCTATAATATCTGCCTTCTGCTTCACTCCTGGCACAGCAATGGTGAATCCTCTAAGCATGTCTGTTAAGACAAAACACGTCCTCATACTCCACATGACTTGTGTAATCCGTCTAACAGCCCTCAGATACTGTTATGTTTGTACAGCTCAGAGAATACATCTGTAGCTAAACCACACACTCCATCTTAAATTTCTTTGATCAGGCTTCTGAACTTCCGATGCTGTTAAACTCACCAAAGTATCCCCAATGCTTATGCTAGGCCTTTAATACTTTACAGAAATAATGATTGTATCCACAGACTCATGACATATACATGACAAGACGTCCGCAATTACATTCTGTTTACAAGTGCACTTCAAACTCTGCCAGCTGGGACATCATATTTCTGCATCATTCTCCACTGCCATAGTCTCAATTTGTTTCCATGCTTGCTTGTGTTGCATTTTCAAACCTTTCATACACACTATTGTATAAGGGAAATTGTTGCACATCTTAAGGACTGGTACAAAATTGTTAGTTCATGGAGTGAGGTGTGCATGGCTGCATGCTATGAAATGCATTCCAGGAATGTGTCACATACTGCATTTTTATTGCGACTAACCCAAACCACCAACCGTAACCTCAGCAATAAACTCTTTAAAGCAACATCAAAATGTGCTCTCTTGAAATAACTTGCTAGTTCTATTGCTTATTCACTAACCAATATATAACATCAGTAAATGGAATTGGATTTTTAACAAAATTATTTTACCTTGCTTCTTGCTTTGCAGCCCTTTTTAAGTGAAAAGCACATTCAGTTTTATCAGAAACAGATGAACTTCTACTTCTACTTTAGCTTACTTCTAAAAGGGTTTGTGCTCTTTCATTGGGACTCTGCTTTTTCAGGAAGTACAATGTCTAAGTACAATGCTATATCAGGTGAGCTACCGAGCAAGTTTGCTGTGTTAGAAAAACCATTCATATGGAGCTGGTTATGTAATGTAAACATCAAGATGTATTAGTTTACAAATCATGCACTATGATAAAGATTTCAAATTCAGCCCTCTCAGGCAACATTGTACCATCGTGGAACACAAGTATTACCAAACCATCATATCAAGTTATCATATCCATCTTCATCCTCATCTCCATCTTCAATCTCACCCTCACCCTCACTCTCTCCCTGCCGGATTGTCATAATATGTGCAGTTATAGTATGTGAATTACTATTCTTATAAGTGCATTACACAATCATGCAAAAATGCTAATTATATTTAGAGAATTCTAGCTCTTTTTCTTACAAATATATTATATTTGTATCCAACCCAGTGTGTCTGGTATGGCCTTATGCGATTCCATTATTCCTTGAGGCAACAAACAGTTTTTTGTTATTTACTCTAAAACATTTATTGATATATAATGTAAAGTTCTTGAAAATACTTCTTTACTTACCAGTGAAGGTGACTCATATTTTTTTGTGGGTGATTAACTGGACAGAAATTAGTGAAAATTCACTTTTCATTGGAGAAAATATGGACCCATGTGACCTGTGCACAGAAATGGACCCCTGTGGGTCATGTGACCACTTTTTTTGCACTTTCATTGATTAGTATTTGAGTTAAAGGGGGATCTAGCCTTTAATAAGGCCACAGATATGGCCATCTGGATTAAACAAAAGGTTAAAAGGTCAAGTTGTCACATGGTTTAAATTTTTTTTTTATTGTTGAAACCAACACTATTATTTCTATATATTTAGTTATTTTAATGTAAAATACACATTGTGTTGTTAGATTTTGATTTAAAATGTACAAAATATATACAATATTAATGTATTCTCAATTAATAAAAAAAAAAAAATTATATCAGTGGCCGTATGTATAAAGCCACAAAATTTTAGTCTTAGGTATGTAAAAATTCTAAGAATTATGTAATTTTACTCTTATTACTTTTACAGAAGGTTGGTGGTTCAATACCCGGTTCCACCTGACCAAGTGTCGAGGTGTCCATGAGCAAGACACCTAACCCCAGCTGCTCCCGACAAGCTGGATGGCGCCTTGCATGGCACACTGCCGTCGTTGTATGAATGGGTGAATTTGAGGCAATATGCAAAGTGCTTTGGATGGCCATGGGTCTGTTGAAAGCGCTATATAAATGCAGTCCATTTCCCATTTATTCCTAGACTTTAAATTGTTTTGTAATTAATCTGAACTTGTTACTCGCTAAATTCCACATTCATAAATCTAAATATCTAAATGCTAAAGCGCTCTTATATTTGTGAACTTGAAAAACACTTATTTTCAATTAAATTATCTGAGAACAAAAAAGCCATAAAAACATTATCTTTTTACAATTCTTTTCCTTTTTCCAGTCATTTTGTTTTGTTTTTGTTGGTGTTGTTGTTGTTTGTATTCTGTTGTTATTTGTTATTACTTGTGTATTGTTTTGAGAATCAATACCATGTTTTGTTTAAAAAGAACAAGTGTGATTCATAAAGGTTCCTAAGTATTAAGTCTCAACTCCAAAAATATTTAAGAGAGCTGAAGAGGTATCCTAGTTATGAGTAACACGTTGCCACCAGAGAGGAGGAGACCACACACTTTCCAATGAAAATATAATGGATTGGAGTTAAATGATGACAGGGAGTTGATAAAATAATAAAAGCTTGATCGTCAAGATATTCTTTTTGTAACTGACCTAGTAAGAAATGTTATAACTTCTCCCATTCTACAAATCAATGCTCTGACTGCAGAAATTAAAGTAATAAATAGCCTTAAATAGCACTATTGTGGCACTGACCACACGATGACTGACCACACAATATGACAGAAGAACAAAACACTAAACTTTTTTAGTTTAAAATTATTTGGCAAAAAAACTACAGACAAACTACAGCTACATGTTTTACAAAAACAAAAAAGCTCACATTTACATGAAAAAAAAGGCATACATTTACTAATATTCCATTGGTCCTCTCTTGGTTTTGCACGTGTTCATACTTTCTTTGTAGACAGCCTGTCCAAAAATGATGTCCGCACAATTAGTTTCATTGTTATCACAACTAAAACAATTGACTCCAATCACAACTACGCAATTTGCTTTAATATTAGAATAAAGGGTGAATATGTCAATTTCCCTAAGGCGGAAATCACTTTTGGCCACTACTGTATGGCAGTTCATTGACTTTCCAACTGATCTTCAAACCATCAAAATCAAGCCACTTTTATGAGGATTTCAGCCTTCCCTGGAGTTGTTGGAGCCATTGAGGGATCTCATGTTTGCATCATTGCTCCAACTATAAATTAGGAGACATATATCAATAGAAAAGGATTCCACAGCATAAATACTAATTTGTGATAATTTTGTACAATGTAAAGCATTTTTTTTAAATATAAATTGAAATAATGAAATTATTTCATTTTTCATTATTTAATTTTCATTGTTGCATTAAATGATTGGTGTCATGGTGCTGTGACTTTATCCTTGCAGGCTCACTATTGGCTGATTCAGTGGTTGAGGGCGGTCATTTTGGGTTGACATTATAATAGTCCATAGTTTGCAACACTTAAAGGGTAACTAAACCCTAAACCAACTTTTTTTAGTTAATGATCTGTAATACTGGGGCTTTATTAATGCTGTTCATTGATTCGAGTAAATGTTTTGACATTTGAGTATAAAGTGTTTTAATTCTATAAAATATGGTGTAAAACCGCCAAAGTGCTGCCCTCTTAAGGTTGAACGGTGGCTACTGCAGTTGAATTTTCCTATTGGACGTTGTGGTACATCGTGACGTAGGATGGTACCTCCAACGGCTCACTATCCGCGCCCCTGGCACGAGCTCACCACGCCCTCAGAAATGTTTCCCCCAATCACACGATGAGAACGGCTTCACTCCAGTATGAACTGTCATGTTACATGAAGTGGAAACATTATGAATGAAACTCACTTGACACTTGCTTTAACATTGTATTGAAGAAAATACGGTTAAATAATGCAGTTGTCAGTACACGTCAGGCTTTTCTTGCGATATTATTGCCGCCCGTCATGTGCGCAGATAATTTTCATACATGAGACGCGCTTTCAAACCCTGGCAAGTGGTTGCCGCGGACGCAGATAGATTAGGTCAGTTCTCTTGCGCGGCTGCTTCACTAGCATCGTCGGCATCGGGAGTTAACGCAGTTTGAGCAGCGGCTCGCATTGATAAGGCTCCGGGTTTGTGTCTGTTACAGACAATCCACCCTCCTCCACTTCAGGTGAAGGTAGGAGAAATGACCGCTCTGTTGCAAAGCTGGCGTCACTCCAGTCATTCTCCATCTCTGCGACTCGCGAGTCAGACAGCTGTCAATCAATCCGTCACTGCGGGTCTCAGGTGCACGCCCTCCGCTCAGCCCCGCCCTCGGTTCATCCCCTCTGTGTCCGCCGGGCTCTGCCCACTTTTCCAGCATTTTTTGAAAATTGCCAGTGGGTGGAGTTAAGCTCTGAGCAGGGGTTTAGTTACCCTTTAAGTGCCACCTCAGTCAGCACTTAAGAATCAGTCTTAGACTTTGCTGAAAGTTGCTTTAAGCTTCTTTATAAAAGTCTCCTACCCTCAGACAAGTCCTACTTTTTACTAAGAATTTTTGACACTTAAGTCAAAGCTTAAGACTGTTCTTCCTTGTTGAAAAAAAACATAATATGCTGTCATTATGCTGGGGCCATATTACCGAAACATCTTAAGGCTAAAAGTAGCTCCTAACTTGCTGATTTAGGAGAAAATCTTTTAAAAAATGGGCATGTAAGGCCTAATTTTAGGACTCCAAACCATTTTAGCGCTAAAACTAGCACCTAAATCTGTGAAACGTTAGGAGTGGTCAAGAGGACTCCTAAATCACTAACACTGCATGAAAAGTGGGATTTTCGTCAGAATGTGACACTGTAGATTGCCGTGAAACTTCAGGTTTACGACTGTGCACGGCAATTTGCAGGCAACACCGAAAACTGCCGTAAATTGTCGTAAATTGACGTGGGCCTTGCTTGGCAGTTGTCCCCCCATGACCCCCCCTCCCCTTAATTCTAGGGGAGGCTTTATCATGTAAATGAAGATGCTGTGAGCTACACAAATGCAAATCAGAGTAGCAGCAGGGGGAGTTTTATCTAGGTTCTGAATTTTTTTGACTAAAACAAGTTTAAAGTTTAAGTTAAAATGTTAACTTAAATTTAAGTTAAATGTACTCGTTTTAGTTCACATTACTAAATTTTTAGGGCAACCAGTTTGCTCCAATTTTTTAAGTAGATTCAACTTGTCCGGGCTCACAGTGTAGATTAATTACTCTATATGTCATTAGCAATAACCAATGTTATGTAAAAAAAAAAAAAATAATACAGGACAGCAGTGAAGACAGCAAGACAATGAACCAAAGCACACAAATAAATCAAGTAAACCATACAGTTCACATACCAAAATAAATTTTTCCACCCTGCACTGTGAATGATTTTTTAAATGGCTATTAATCATAAATGTGAAAAGTACAAGTTTGTGTGTTTAAAGCTACACTATGTAACTTTTTTAGTCTATTCTTAGCTAAAAACACTTAGTTCTTTCAAAAATATATGTGCTCATTAATGTATATTTACTTCTTTCAAGTAATAAAGTATTCTAGTAAGTTTATAATATGCCATTGAAAATACATTAGGTAATGGGATCTAAAGGTGGTCGCCATGTTGCCCCTCCATCTTGAAAGTACATTAGCCAAAGAGGGACATACCCGTAAATTCAAGCTTCGCTTTTCGCGTTTTAACCGGTTTTAATACTCGATGGCACTGTACAAAATTCTCTGCCTCGCGCATGTGCGCGTCAACTTGTTCAGACTTGTCTGGTGCATGTGCAGAGAGTTTTCATCTCAGCAGCTCCAGTAACAGAGTTATACAGAGTTTTCCTGGCTTGTTTATTCCTCAAAAGTCTGTTTTTCCTTGTGTGGTATTTCTGTGCGTTAATAACTCCGTAAGTAATAATAGTTATTGTCATTGTAGTTGTGTTTCAGAGTGTGTCATCGCGTAAATCAGTTGATGTCACCTCAGAATTATTTTTGTGTCAGCATACAATAGCGTAATGCTCACCTATTTGAATAATCATTCAGTTATTTTGTTATCAACAATGTTTATTCGTTTATAGAAAATATTTGCTTGTAATGTATGTTGATGGAAATATGTATCAGGTCTGATCGGCATATTAACAATTGTTATACAGAGCGCACTGCAGTGCTAACGTTAAAGCGCCGCACACACTTTTGTAACCAGACACCGCTTGTTAGCAGCGGCAGCTCCGCTCCTTTTAATGCAGCTGCCTTTAGCGCCTATATATAGTACAATAAGCTCTGGTTTACGGTTACATTATACAAATGTATAAGTATAGTTATACAGTTCTTAACTGTGTATGTATATTTACCATCCTTATTTGTTCTCTCACAGAAACCACATTTATGTACATATCCACGCAAACCTGTTTATGCCTTGCAATTGGATGACTGAATAAACATTACTAGCATCAAAGTTCACTCTGGATTAGCTGCAGTTCTTTCTAGCCGAATAATTAGGCCAGTTGAGTTCCAACCATCCCACTGCGCACAGGATATCCCACAGGCACCGTGTCGAATGTGGACGAGGTCGAACTGGAAGCCATGTTAATCTTGGACTAAATCGGCCACCGTAGGAGTTGAAACGAAATCGGAATTGAGAGGAACAGAAACTAAAGTTCACTGGATGGTCATATACCTTTTCACCACTAGATGGGGGAAAATATCACACAGTGTAGCTTTAAAGTTAAGTCAGATTGTGTTTTTTCTGTAATTGTCATTTAAATTGAGCTCACACCACATTTTATGAATTATCAATGCAGATTTTCAAGAGGTGGTTTCCTGGACAGGGTTTAAATTATGCCAAGAGTAGGCCTTAATCTAGTTAATCGTGAGTTAAAAAATTGTTGCCTGGAACAAAGATTAAGCACAGATTACTAACACCTGGACTATGAGTCCTGAACTAAAATAAACTGGATTAATTTACAGTTTTATCTAATTGCTTACACACAATTTCTGAAAATATGGCTCCATTTCTTGTAACTCTACACACAAAACAAACAAAACATCAGACATCTCTTGCAAAAGCAACACTTTGTGCAAAACTATTTTAACTCTTCCAAAAATGTTGTTTTTGCATATATCTAACTACACACAAATATGCACAACTGAAGAATTTACAGTTGAACTGAAATCAACTGATCTGAATCAACACTGAAGTCACTTGAGCTGAATATTGACATTATATTGGCTTGTTAGAGCCGGTTTACAGCAGAATTTGTTTTTAACTTGTTACTGAAGCTTCTATG
Organism: Gobio gobio; assembly: GCF_949357685.1. Classification (NCBI taxonomy): domain Eukaryota; kingdom Metazoa; phylum Chordata; class Actinopteri; order Cypriniformes; family Gobionidae; genus Gobio; species Gobio gobio. The sequence goes on along the minus strand of NC_137115.1, from coordinate 24,606,403 downwards.
AAAAAATATATTTTGTTGTATGCATATTCTTTCTTTCTCAAACCTTAGTTTTGATTTCTAAGTGATCAATTTATGTATGTGTTTTCACACATGATCATTGGCTGTATGGGTCCTCAGTAAATTAATGTGGCATTTAAATGGCAAAAGTCATTCTTGTCTCTATAACTTATGGCTTCCTAAAGACACGTTTATGGGTAAATAAAATATTAATAATATAAATAAAATGAATATCAAAACATATTTTAAATATAATGAAGTCATTTTATTATAGCACTCATCAGATGTTCCTGGAAACAAAACAGAGACAGAACAGTATAAACAAACTATACAACAAACTAAACACCAAATTACAAAAACATTATTATGTGAAAGTGAATAAAGTTGTGTGTGTGTGTGTTTTTTCAGTTATAAATATGTGCTGTGTAAATTAGCCTATACTTTTAGAAATTATATATAGCCTAACTTTAAAAAACCAACAATAACCCATATAGATAAATTATAATAATTGTATAATATTAAGCATTTACTTAATATACATTGCAACATTAGGCTACTTTACTCTAGCACAGTAGTCAGTTAAGCAATTAATTAATATCTTATATTAATATACATAGCCTAGGCTACATCTAAAGGTAAGTCTGCTTTAAAAAAAAAAATTACACTTCGACATGTACAGAATGTGCGCGTTAAGAAACACGTTCAAATGTGTCTTCTTAACATGTTAAAACTGTGCGTCGACTGTGTGTGTATGCCTGTTACACGACCAGAATGTGCGTGTCTACACATACAAAAGAAACACGTAAAAAATTGCTGCGTTGAAGCGGAAAACAGAGCGTGTTGAAACAGTCATGAGTCACGCGTTTCGTATAAAGAGATTTGGCCCCGGGCGCGTTCCATATAAGAGCCCTAGTCCAATGAGGTGCGAGGTCGAGGTCATGGCCATGACGCGTAGAAGACGAGCTTTAAACTTTTTTTTATGTTTTTTGCTGCTTTCCTTTTTCGTGATCAACAATGACAGGACACCGTCTTCAACTCAATCTCTGCATGGACGCGACGAACTTTTTGGACTCATTTTCAGGAGGCTGTCTTCGTCTTCATAACTCTGAGGCAAACTGCAGGCGCTATGAACCAGAGCATGGGTAATGTAACGTTACGATTTAAAGAATATGCTTTTATTCAGCTGTATAAGGAAATGGATGCGTTAATAGATCCGAGCTTAAAACTGCACATTTTGTTTACACAGACTATCCTCGCCTCATAACGAAGCCGTGAGCTCTTATCTGCTTGGAGCGATTTCCGCGAGTCCAGATTTAACCGCTGATCATGACGAAATTGTGTGTAAGTAACTTCTAATGTGTTTCTTATTCCTTGTTTAATTTTACCGTGACTGTTTTTATTAATACCAGTCTCATGTAATTGTTTTCCAGCTGCCTGTAAGACGTATTATGAATCGACACGCCGGAGCTTCAGATACAAACAACCTGAACTTACATCGCAGGCGGAAACTGCAAAGTTTAGCTCGGAGTCGATCAAGAAGAAAAAGGGTAAGATTTATTATATTAGATCCGTTTTTTGTCAATGTGAGTATTTTTCAGGTTGTTTATTGTCTTTATGGATTGTATTACAGTTGCTGGAAGCGAGAGTGTGCTGGATGAGGTGGACGTTTGGAAGTCCGCGACCATTGAACTCATATCTGACGAGGAAGACGGCTTTGTTGACGGGGTGTCTGGATGGATTGTGCGGCCACCGCGCTCTCGCAGCCTGGAGCTCGACAAACTTGACATTACATTACGAGACATTACTGCTGCACTGTACATAGTTGTGTGTTTAACAATAAAGCTCTTTCTTTGAGTAAACTGCTGTGTTTTATAAATTAAGCCCTTTCTTTGAATGAACAGCTGTATGCTTATAAATGAAGCCCCTTGTTTGAATAAACGGCACGGTCCGTATAATTTTCCCATATATTCCTTGATGGTATGAATACTTCATAGCACAATAACATTAATATGAAACAAATTATTACAACATAAATTATATATTTATTATTATTATTGAGGTTTACATTTATAATGAGCCAGGGGGACCAATAATGATTGGTTTGCAGTGATCTGCCAACCAATCACGAGGGATTTTTCTTTTTTAAATGTAGTGGCTTCAGCCAATAGTGAGTGAGTAAATTCAAGTCTGGCCGTTGACTCTCTGGTTTCGCTGCTATTCATATGCAAATTAGAGGCGTCGCACCTCCGCGGGCTCTCTCAGCGGGGGGCTCTCCACCTACGTCATGGTTCGTTTACGACAATTTGTGGCACAGACGAACGCGACGTTCGCTGCCTCTAAATTGTCGAAAACTGCAGAAAATTAGGGAGATTTCCGGGAGTATACAGGCGTTTACGGGGTCGAAAATCCCACTTTTCATGCAGTGTAACAAACAATCCTAATGGCTGTTGCCGGCAATCAGCCTCAGCAATCTGCCCAAAGACACTGTACACCATTGAAGCGATAGAGCCTTAGGTGCTGAGCCTTTTCTTCATGCAATACATATTTTGATTTATAGATTTTAATCTACGACAAAAAAAAAAAAACTTGAATACATAAATAAATAATGTCCGGTTACCTGTGGCAGTTGTTTTCACGAGTTCACACAAATGATCAAATAGAGTAAAATAATATAATATAATATGCGTGCTGTCCGAGTGGATCGAGGGCTCCGAGCTTGGAATTTAGCCCAACAAACCCAGAGTTCTCCCCGCATCCCCAGCCGAGAGTGAGGAACGGGGTGGTGGAGGGATGCAGAGAACTGTCGAGGTAATCAAGTGAATCGGCTCTCAGCTGATTAGATAAACCGCTTGAATGTGCTCCTCACAAATTTTGTTTATAAAACATAATTTGTCGCTTGAATTCTGCAACCTCTCAAGATGTAAGAGGCTGACAGATAACGGAGCATATACTAGTGTAATTAGTGACACTTAGCCTATACATTTTAAAATTTGTATTTGAATGTGTCAACATTTTTATTTTAAACTATTTATTTGAATATGGCAACATTTTTATTTTAAACTCTTTATTTGAATATGGCAACATTTTTATTTTAAAACCTTTAATTTAAAAACAACTTCTACAATATTTCTATGATTAAATCACTGACAGAGACCCCTCCCCCATAGCCAATCACTGTGTGCATAGTTAGTAAGTGTGTTGACATCATCCATAGCAAAGAGGTTAACCCCGCCCTTACTCTTAGCTTAAAGGGATAATTCACCCAAAAATGAAAATTAGCCCATGATTTACTCACCCTCAAGTCATCCTAGGTGCATATGACATTCTTCTTTCAGACAAATACAATCGGAGTTATAATAAAAAAAGTCCTGGCTCTTCCAAGCTTTATAATGGCAGTAACTTGTGTAAGAAAAATATCCATATTTAAAACTTTATATACTAAAATAACTAGCTTCCGGCGGTCAGTGGTGGGCAAGTCGACTTATGGCGAAAGAGTAACTCCTAATGCGATGTATAGGAGCATTGATTTGACGCTTCTCGTGGATGGGGCTGGGCAACAAACTCAAGCCCCTCTTCTCTTATATCTAAATTCTCCGCCATTTCTCGTTAAAAATTCTCATTTTAGACTTCTAATTCATGACCGGTGTTTTGTTTTGCTCTATCCTCTGCGCTTCTGCGTACGTCAATACACATGTGTCAAGGGTTCAAGGGTCAAGGATTGAGGGTGAATAAATCATGGGCTTATTTTAATTTTTGGGTGAACTATCCCTTTAAAGCAGGGGTCTCCACACTCGGTCCTGGAGGGCCGCTGTCCTGCAGAGTTTAGCTCCAACCTCAAATAAACACACCTGAACCTGCTAATCAGTGCCTTACAAGGCCCTAGTTAGACATTGATTAGCTGGTTCAGGTGTGTTTAATTGGGGTTGGAGCTAAACTCTGCAGGACAGCGGCCCTCCAGGACCGAGTGTGGAGACCCCTGCTTTAAAGGCTTGTCGGACTTCATGCAGCGCTGCGCAGACCTATCGGCAGTTGAAGCAGTGCATGCTGATTAGAAATTGTGTCCGACTTGAGACAGCACCGACGCCATGTGTCTGTGATGTGTGCCATCAAAGTGTTGCAAGAGCGTTTCGAGCGCAGCTGGCTGGTTCATTCTGCGCAGCTTCTCCAGAGCGGCTGCACGGGCTCTGATAACGACACAGCTGTTCCACGATTGGCCAGATTCACCGCATGACAACGATCATGTGCTTTCCGTGTTTATTCTAAAACCTTCAGTTCCACTAATGCTCGCAAATCTATTTTTTATAACAGTAAAACCTCTGCATGTAGTCGCGATGTTATACTGTGTCATGTTTATCAAAATACAACTGATAAAAAAACGTAAACCCCACATTATCGGTAGTATATTATGTTGAACTTTATTCTTGTACAAACAGACCCTGTATTAAGCTGTGGCCTACATAAACTATTGCATGAAAATATCTCTGAAACATCTGTGCATTTGACAAATATTGCATTTATTTCACTTCAGCTGCGGTAAAGTATGCAAACACAGTGCGAGCGTCACTACGGGAGGCACAAAGTGTCCGACTTCATGTCTCCGTTTGCAGCTCCTCCCAGAGTGCAAGCAACAACTCTCACCGATCGATTACATCTAGCCACAGCCAATGTCGAACATACCTTAAGACTTCTCTCTATTGCTTAGTAAAAGTTGGTCTCAGCTCTCAGCAGCTTTGTGAATAGGTTTTTTTTTTTATTAAAACTCTTAACTAAGACCTTTTAATGCCACTTAGGACAACTCTTAGTGGTAAGATCAAATGTTTTGTGAATACAGCCCCTGATTGATTGTATAACATTCATGATCATTTAAAATGCTTAGGGACACACATTTTCTTTAAACATAAAGCCTAATTATCAAATATCTTTAGTGTGTAAAAGTATAATTTTAAACGAATAATTTTCATGTTTTGTTGACTGCAACTTCAACAAAAAGACATCCAAATTTGAACTGAGTTCATCAAGCCTCATTTAACACCTTTTAACATCTCTAAAATTCTCACTGAATAGCAGAACTATGATATCTTGTTTTCTGTAGTTTTATAAACTATAATGAAACAATGAGGACTTCAGGCTGCATTTTAAGTGGAACATGACAGAGAGCAATATCATTAAGTAACATGATGGTGATTCAGTGCTGGATCTTTGAACTCTGTAATGAGTCTGTTGCATTCAGTTCATTTTACATATTTCAAAACTTAAGATGAAAAACTTAAAATTGAAGATGTTAAATGGCTATCAGATAAACATTCTTTGATGTTTTGGAAAAACTGTTTATAAAAGTCTATCAACAACCATAGATAGGTTGAGCATATTGTTCTGATATGAGGAGAAACACTAATGACCACATGACTTATCATGTGTTCAGTGAAGAGGTGTCACCACTGTTCTATCTTCCAAGTCATGTACTTGTCTCTATCTCTATGTCCTTACAAACAGTATGTTGCTTTACATTTAACATATATCTGGGACAACCTTTGCATGATATCCCATGTTACAAAAGGTCTCCAAATATGCAAAACATGACTGATGACTCATTTTTAAATTTAGATTTACATTAATTCATGATAATTCAGCATAAGATCACTGTTCAGGGCAGAGTTGTAAAACCACCACTTTATTGAATTAGAAATGAGCTACATGTGTGAAAACAAGGTAGAAATATCATGGCTGATCAAACGGAAATCTCAATATACTTCTAAACACTTTAAAAAATGAGAAAAAAATTGACAAAAGCATTAACAAACACTGTCTTTAGGGTCATTAGCCTTATTTTGCTTTATGTTTTCTATAGGTAATGTTTGTATGTTACATTAGTGGGGTAGTTTGTACTGTATCAACAGTAGCTACTCTTAGTGCTTCACATTTCATTTTGCAATATTTCTGAACAGTGCAAAAAACAATATGGTGACAGGTATTAACAAATATGTCACATAAATGAAAGAAGTTAAATTGCCAAGGAACATGAACAATCATCATCGGTTAATTATGCATTTGATTTTAGATTTACTTTATTTTCATTTATCTGAGATGCTATTTAAAGGCAGTAAAATACTTAAAAGCATTAAGTATGCAGTCCATATTTTCAGAGCAGTGCGCATCTTAATATATTATAAGGACATGACAATAATTAAAACCAGAGAATAACAACTTTTAGCATTTCCCCACCGGTGCATTAATAAAATAGGCTATCTAAGTCAGCACACCATGTTTCTAAGCCATGTGCATCATGCGTAACAGACTCACCAGGTGTCTCTGGAAATTTGCGTTCGATGATATAAATGGGCATCACCAACCGATCAAACATCCATCAAATCCGTGAGAAAGATGCCCTCCTTCCAGATCGATGACTTTCAAGAGTATTCTGGGTTCCTAGGATATCAATAACAAATCATTCAGGTCCCTCTGGCTACCTGTTAACGTCACGATAGCAAGGGTGTCCTTGTGTCACACAGTTATTATTTGGCGGGCATAAGAAAACACCTGGAAAATAGGTAGGATTAATTCAGCGAAACGAACGATGTGAGACAACAACGAAGTACTTAAGTTCTCCCGGCGTCTAATGTTGCCTCCCACGAAAGGCGGTGTTTAGGAGTGACTGAGGCTGGCAGTAGCTTAATGCCAGCGCGGAGTCGAGCGCACCAGTGAAGGATCAGCGCGCAACATGCTCAGATGCTTGAATTTCATGGATAAACACTTTTTCTAAAATCGGTATACTTGTCCTCAGTATGAGAGTTAAACAAATACTTTAAAGTGGTTCCGACAGTCAGTAATTTTCGGTGCACAGTCTTTGATATTCTTTTCGAGTAGTTATAATCTTACATTTTAGTTAACTGTCAAATATCTTAAAGATAGCTTTTTTTAACAAACCATTTCAGTGATTTTTTTGTTGTTGTAATGCTTCTTATTTATGATATTTACAGGCGCTAGTGTAGCGTGCTGTTGCTATAGCAACCTCTTCAGGCAACTTTTGTTCATGAGCCACATTTTAATTCAAAATTTCTGGTTTTTGAACTTCATTCCTTATTAAGGTATGTCTACAATGATGATGGCAGGCAAATAAAACCATTTGAAAACATGAAATAACTTTCTTGATCAGGCTGAAAATATTGCTGTAAATATTATAGCTAAACGGAACATTCTTATGCATTTCTTTGGCATTTTTGCCCTTTTGCAGACCTTGTTGGTAGTACGTATTACCAACAGCAGATGGTATCAATACAGCACAAACCTGTGAGGTCAGCGAGATGCCACATGTTTAACATGGTAGTGAAACTATAGGGCAATTTGACACCACTACTCTATGCAGCAGATTATGGTAACACTGTGGTTTAAACATGTTTTAGGCCTATGTGAAATTAAACATGCTTAAACATTTTTGTTTAAAGTGAATATTATTATAATGTGTTTCATGCAATGGTATGTAGCCTGCATATGATTTGTTAGAACAGAGATTTCCTAAAACATGCTCTACAGCGGTTAAAAGGTTTTATTTAAAATCTTTTACAAGTCCGATATTTTTATGTGTTTTTATATTTCACTCTAAATCAATTACGTTAGGCTACTCAAAAAATAAAACAATAAATTGAATCGCTGTGGTTTGCTATTACATTTAAACAAAGGGTCTTAAAAAAAGCAATATGTCCCACTGCAGCACAGTTCATATTACCATATGCCGACACTCTGTTCTATTGTGTAATCGGGTTCATTGAGGAACAAACTTTTCTTCCACCTCACTGACAGCCCAGTGCACTTAATATAATGACGCACACCAGGACAGGATGTCTTTGGTGACTCTAGAGGTTATTTGAGATCTGAAATATTCTATTGGTGTAATGCATTTATTAGGAATAACGAGGACCACTCTTATGTGGTTTGTTATCTGACTGTCCAAGGGGAGTATAAAAGAGAGCAGCCTTGTTGGAAAGCCAATCATTTCCCTTCAGCCCTCATGAGATTTTTTTCCTTTCCTGTAGAGTGTTTGTTTCCTTTTCTCTTTTACCACATCCACCTTTCCCTTTAACTTTATATGCTCATTGTTTTCTTTTATAATACCTATCCATCTGTCTTGTGCACAATGAAATTTGTTATCTCTTGGAGATATGTCACTCCTACAGTACAGTCCTTGCTTTAGGGAGTTCAAGGATCGGGATCCAGTTCGTTGGCAGGATTCCAGTGCCTCTATCTAGATGGTCAGTTTGGTATTGCTGGCATAAGCCCATCATTTCTCAACATTTTTCAATTCACCCTGAAATCTCTCTTGGCATTTATTAAAATGAATGCCAACATTAAATAAATGCTGCCTTACAACAGTTCAATCTTTCAGCTGAAAACCACAATTACATGGGTTGGACCACAGATTTACAGATATAGACTGTGTTTTCTATAAAATAGTTACGTTGAAGACAATTATTTTTAGTAAAAATTCTTTGTGTTAACCCTCTGGTATTGTTCATTGAGAGTCACATTTGTGTTGTTCACGATCAAAAGTGACGGAACACATGTCATTTTTTATTTTCAGTAAAATCAAGTAATATATTTTGTTCAATATTTTTTGTGTGTTTTGAGATCATTTTATGTTACTAATTAATATTTATGCAATCATTATGTTAATTTTCCACATTGAAAATAATAAAAAAAAAAATCACATGTTTTACTATTATTTTTCAGTCAAAGCTGTATTTCATGTTAAAATAAAGACACAGCCTTTAAATCTCTGAAGCCATTTTTTTTTATGCAGATTAATGTCATCTGGTGGGAGTAAAAAAAAAAAACATCTCTAAGGCCATGGTGTAACCAGTAGTTCCCTTTCAAACGTTACTCTTGATGATACAAACTCATACGCATTTGGAAAACATCATTGTTTGACCGGTTATGAAGCACGTGTGGCAAACCTGCCAAGAACTTGGCTTAAATAACCTCTGACGATGACGTCATTGGAATGCGCGTAGTAGCTAGTGAGAGGCTACAAATAGACGTGAAACAGGTGCGCCTTCAGGTTTCTTTGTCTTCAGAGACCGCATTGTGTGTGTGTGTGTGTGTGCTACAGTGAGGAAAAATAAGTATTTGAACACCCTGCTATTTTGCAAGTTCTCCCACTTAGAAATCATGGAGGGGTCTGAAATTGTCATCGTAGGTGCATGTCCACTGTGAGAGACATAAAAAATCCAGAAATCACAATGTATGATTTTTTTAAACTATTTATTTGTATGATACAGCTGCAAATAAGTATTTGAACCCCTGTCTATCAGCTAGAAAATGTCCACCTCCACTCCATTTATTATCCTACATTAGATGCACCTGTTTGAGGTCGTTAGCTGCATAAAGACACCTGTCCACCCCATACAATCAGTAAGAATCCAACTACTAACATGGCCAAGACCAAAGAGCTGTCCAAAGACTACTAGAGACAAAATTGTACACCTCCACAAGGCTGGAAAGGGCTACGGGGAAATTGCCAAGCAGCTTGGTGAAAAAAGGTCCACTGTTGGAGCAATCATTAGAAAATGGAAGAAGCTAAACATGACTGTCAATCTCCCTCGGACAGCGGCTTCATGCAAGATCTCACCTCGTGGGGTCTCAATGATCCTAAGAAAGGTGAGAAATCAGCCCAGAACTACACGGGAGGAGCTGGTCAATGACCTGAAAAGAGCTGGGACCACCGTTTCCAAGGTTACTGTTGGTAATACACTAAGACGTCATGGTTTGAAATCATGCATGGCACGGAAGGTTCCCCTGCTTAAACCAGCACATGTCCAGGCCCGTCTTAAGTTTGCCAATGACCATTTGGATGATCCAGAGGAGTCATGGGAGAAAGTCATGTGGTCAGATGAGACCAAAATAGAACTTTTTGGTCATAATTCCACTAAACGTGTTTGGAGGAAGAAGAATGAGTACCATCCCAAGACCACCATCCCTACTGTGAAGCATGGGGGTGGTAGCATCATGCTTTGGGGGTGTTTTTCTGCACATGGGACAGGGCGACTGCACTGTATTAAGGAGAGGATGACCGGGGCCATGTATTGCAAGATTTTGGGGAACAACCTCCTTCCCTCAGTTAGAGCATTGAAGATGGGTCGAGGCTGGGTCTTCCAACATGACAATGACCCGAAGCACACAGCCAGGATAACCAAGGAGTGGCTCTGTAAGAAGCATATCAAGGTTCTGACGTGGCCCAGCCAGTCTCCAGACCTAAACCCATTAGAGAATCTTTGGAGGGAGCTCAAACTCCATGTTTCTCAGCGACAGGCCAGAAACCTGACTGATCTAGAGAAGATCTGTGTGGAGGAGTGGGCCAAAATCCCTCCTGCAGTGTGTGCAAACCTGGTGAAAAACTACAGGAAATGTTTGACCTCTTTAATTGCAAACAAAGGGTACTGTACCAAATATTAACATTGATTTTCTCAGGTGTTCAAATACTTATTTGCAGCTGTATCATACAAATAAATAGTTAAAAAATCATACATTGTGATTTCTGGATTTTTTTTTTTGATTATGTCTCTCACAGTGGACATGCACCTACGATGACAATTTCAGACCCCTCCATGATTTCTAAGTGGGAGAACTTGCAAAATAGCAGTGTTCAAATACTTATTTTCCTCACTGTATCTCTCCATCTGTCCACTTTGTTATGAGTTAGAGTTCCAGTTGTCAGTGTGCAGAATTTTCTGAGAGTGAAAAGAGAAAAAGTAAAGTGCCTCCGTATTCACGGCCCCTCCCTGATTACGATACGCATGAGTTCTCCTTTGAGTGCTTGGGGGAAGAGCATGCTGCCCTTGCATTCGAGCATGGCGAGTGTGAGCACTGCAAGTTGTTCTCTATTAAAATGCTTCACACTCATCTCGACTTTTCTCAAGGGCAAGCCCCCAAACTAAGATCATAGGGATCACAAATTGATCTGGCTGAGGAGCAGGAGACAGGTCCTTCCCTTTCTCTCGTTCTCTTTCCAGATTGGGATGTCCTCGTGTCCGCTTCCGAAGCGTGCCCCGGTACTTCTTCAGAATGGGCATAGGACGCTGCATCTCTTGCATCTGGCAAGATGGATTTCAAGAGCGCATCCTCCGAGCTTTCCTCCCATGATAATAAAGCGCAAGAGGAGTTACTCGAGCTGGTGACTCCGGCTACAACTGGACTGGCCACAAGGACTAGAGATCCCCAAGCGCTCAAAGTTAGAGGATAGATTTCTGTCTGGTGGCCAAGGGGAGGGGCCTGAGCAACGGTCTCTCCCCTTCTTTGAAGACTTCCATGACGAGTTAATCAGTTCATGGGGAAACCCTATACATCGCATGTCTTTGTGCCCTCAACATCGACTATCGTGAGTGCAAGGGCACCTGGTTATGTACAATGATGCCACTGGCGGACTATCTCTCCCCTGGGAGCTCATCGTCATTAAAAAACCCTAAGTTCCCCACCAAGCCATGCAGAACAACATCCATGCTGGTGGGAAGTTTCAATCAGCGTCTTAGGCTGTTTCGGTGGGCCATAGAACATTTTCTCTACCCAGAGAGAGAGAGAGAGTCAGGCTATTACAGTTGGTACTTTCTGGTTCCCAAAAAAGATGGGGGGGGGGGGTACCACTTGTTCCCTCGCAGGATACCACTTGTTTGCTTGATTTCTCTTCCAGTGTCTGCTTCAGAGCCTGATTTTCATTTTGGATGAAGTTCATATGTTTTGCCATTAGGATTCTCCACATTGCTTGGATCATGATTTTATGTGCACACATTGCCTTGGAGTAAGACTTCCCTTTGCCGAGGATGACTTGTTCTGCTGTACCTGGACCAGGTCAATCATTCATCAAAACAGTCCACTCCTATCCCAAACACATTTCTGCATGGCTAAATTCTTGTGCTGGGGTGTTTTTGTACATTTACCCACCTGTAAGACAGGAGAGAAACAAGGAGACAATGACTACGTTTACATGGACAGCAGTAATCTAATTATTGACCTTACTCTGAATAAAACAATATTCTGATTAAAGCGTTTACATGAGTTGCTTTTAGAATATTATGTTCATGTTCCCGTTTTACATGTTACAGAGCATAGCTCGATTAATGGTACGTCATTACATCCCCATGCCACGCTACGCTGTCCAGCGTCCAATCATAGCGCGACTTTCGTGGGTCTGTTCAAATCAATGGGCTCAGGCAATCCACTGTAACTTTACCTGCGGCTGTTGGACAGTGTGACTTTATAAAAACGAGTGATTTTTAAATGTTTTCAATGTAATTTATATATATATATATATATATAGGCTATATAGTTTTATTTTTTTGTAATATTATATATTGTGTCTTTCAGTTTTTTTTAAGAGACACTGCCCATCTTGCCTCCTTCTTGACAGCCTACATTTCGAATAATAGCTTTGATTAATGATGAAAATTAAGGTTTAAAAATCGTGATTGTTTGGATTGTTTTTTTTCTGCCATCGAGCCACAAGCGTTCACTAAATGGCATATGGCTCGCGAGCCTAGAGGTTCCCGACCGCTGTTGTAAGCAGACAATTATGAATCTGGGATTACAGATACAAACTTATTGTATTTTACTTTTACAATGAGCAGAATTATTACAACACAAAGAAAAAATATATAGAGGAGGCTGTGTCCGAGTGAGCAGTCAAGCAAGACACGCAGTCACGCACCATAGCAACACATCATGGCAACGACATTTAAGACTAAAAGATACATAAAAGATAAACGGGAATTTGAGCGCTTTGTTACTTTTTTGTACGCGCGGTTATATTAATTATAATTCAAATGTTTTATTTGTCACAATATTATTGATGATTGTTTAGAGGGGCACTTTATATACTTTTGATACGAGCCCCCAAAGCCCTCCCCTCTGCACTTGCCTGGTGTGTGTGCCTGGTGCGTGTGTGTCCTGTCACAAAATGCGGCGAAAACTCCTACACTACGTTAATAGTTAGATTAAGGTGTGTACATGTCTACAATGCACTTAGATAATGCGACAAAAATGGGCATGGAGCAAACATTACACAATTCACTTTGAAGAAGGAAAAACCCCTTGGGATATTTTGTTCCCAAAATAAAATACAATAACTTGTGTTAAAGTTATTTAAAAAGCGCTTTTTACAATGCAGATTGTTTCAAAGCAGCTTCACAGTGTTAAACAGGAAAATAATGCAACAGAATTTGAGTCACCAGCTCATTTCAATTATCACACAGTGACAATTTGGGCAGATCAGTAATTTAGTTTATATAGTTAATTTAGTTTACTAATTAGATTTATTTGGATATTTAGTTGAAAACGTAGTGTCCCCAACTGAGCAAGCCAAGCCAAAGGCGACAGTTGCAAGGAACCAAAACTCCATCATATGGCATAATGGAGAAAAATAATCCTTGGGAGAAAACAGGCTCAGTTGTTGTGCCAGTTCTCCTCTGGCCAATTAACAAACAGTGTTTGATTATTATTCTGGCGACATTAAAGGTCAGAAGTCATATTAGATCGGAATATTCGAAAGATTGTAGGCAACACACCGGAAACGGGTTTAATGAGGATGACATATTGATTAAACAATTATTAAATTGTAATATTCGAAAGATCGGAGTCATCATGCCGGAGAGGGGTTTGAGGATGACATATTGATTAAACAATTATTAAATAGGAATATTTGAAACATCGGAATCATCACGCCGGAGGTGGGTTTATTGAGGATGCCGTGTCAATGAGGCAATTTCAGGGGGAGTCTAATTGACACGGCCTCTGCTTACACTTCAGGGATGCGTTGGTCATGTCTGAGCAAAGGTCCACCATCTGATCTGGTGGCGGGAGATTTAAAGGTGTTTAGGAGCGAGTGTCTTTGCCAAAGAGGGAGGAAGGGAAAGTTTGTCTCGTCCGAGCTGGAAAGGTTCCTCAAGAGCTGCCGGCCATGTCGCGGAGCGCGTCGATCTTCAAAGGAAGCAACCAGCTTGGCTGGGCCGTCCGAGCCCGAGGCCAAAGCCCCGCGAGCCACGCTGATGTGACGGGAGGAAGATGTGAAGACAAGATAGAGAAGAGCCCAAAGTCCTGTCCTGTGGTTTTAAGGCTCATTAACATACGCCCATGTTTCCTGGACTGGCCAATCATAGGTGTGGAATTTAGGCGGGACAAGGTTTTCTTTGTCTCTGTTTAATGACCCATTTTGCATGTTTTATGATGTGTCAGAGTTAATGCAGTTTTACTTCCAAGTTTGCTAACTGTATTAATCATACATTTCATAATCATATACTGAGTCATACACTATAAGTCCCCTTATAACCAAGATCATTAATCATTCCCTACAGGCTGGACATGTTCCTTCCTCACTCAAAACTGCTATCATCAGACCACTTCTTAAAAAACCCACTTTAGACCCAGATATTACTGACAACTACAGACCCATCTCCAACCTTCCATTCCTCTCTAAGGTGCTGGAAAAAGTTGTTGCTGCACAGCTTCAGGTCAATTTAAAACAAAACAATCTGTATCAGAAATTTCAGTCTGGTTTCTGCACAGGACACAGCACAGAAACAGCTTTGGTCAGGGTCACAAACAACCTTTTGATGGCGGCAGATTCTGGTTCCCCATCCCTTCTCATCCTCCTGGACTTATCTGCAGCTTTCGATACGGTTGATCATAACATCCTCCTTCACCGCTTACATTCCACCATCGGGCTCTCTGACTCTGTCCACAACTGGTTCTCATCGTATCTCACTGGGAGAACTGAATATGTTGCGTTGGGAGAAGCTACATCCCTGTCTCACAGCATCACCTGCGGTGTCCCTCAAGGCTCAGTGCTCGGCCCCATCCTGTTCATCCTCTACATGCTCCCCCTTTGCTGTGTCATCAGCATGGGATTTCTTTTCACTGCTATGCTGATGACACTCAACTTTACCTTAGGACAAATTCATCCCCCTCTGCTGACCTCACTCCATCCACTTTGATCACTTGCCTGGATAAGATAAAGGCGTGGATGAAGCAAAACTTTCTGCAGCTAAACAGCTCCAAGACTGAAGCAATCCTAGTCGGCACTCCACTTCAGGTCCGGAAATCCGTTATCACCAGCATTGCTTTCTCTGATCAGGACATTCCACTTTCTACATCAGTCACCAACCTGGGGGTCAGAATGGAATCCCAACTTACTTTTGAAGTTCACATCAAACATCTGTCTAAGACCTCCTTTTTCCACCTCTACAGAAACATTGCCAAACTTCGTCCCTTACTAACACTGGCAGATGCGGAGAAGCTTGTCCACGCCTTTGTCTCCTCCAGGCTGGACTACTGCAATGCGCTCCTTATCGGGATCCCTGGCAAAAATCTCCAGAAGCTGCAGTGTATTCAGAACAGCGCAGCTAGGATCCTGATGAGGGTGGGCAAATACGACCATATCACCCCCATTCTCAAATCTCTCCACTGGCTTCCTGTCTCATTCAGGATTGAGTATAAGATCTCCCTCCTCACTCATCAGTGCATCCATGGTGACGCAGCCACCTATCTCAAGGAACTCCTCACCACACAAACATCCACACGTAACCTCCGGTCTGTTTCAATGTCTTCTTAAAACTCCCACGACCAAACTCTGTACTATGGGAGATCGGGCCTTCTGCTCAGCAGTCCCTCGTCTGTGGAATGCTCTCCCTGACCACTTGCGGATCGCACAGTCTGTTGATGTTTTTAAATGTGGTCTTAAAACCCACCTTTTTAGCAGAGCTTTTGATTAATTTGTTACTTTATTTTTCAGTTTTATTCTTATTTATTTTTAAAAAAAATTTATCTGTAGCACTTTGAGATTTTGTTTAATGTAAAGTGCGTTACAAATAAAATGTATTATTATTTATTATCTGCCAGTGGTAGCATGTACAGGGTGAAAAGCATTGGTCCTAGCACTGAGCCTTCCGGTACTCCATACTGAACTTGTGATCGGTGTGACATCTCTTCATTTACTGCTACAAACTGATAACGATCAGATAAGTACGATTTAAACCATGCCAATGCAATTCCACTAATGCAAACATAATGTTCGAGTCTATTCAAAAGAATGTTGTGGTCGATAGAAATCCTCACAGATACCATTTCTTTCTAAAAAGGAGCAGAAGGAAAAGGAGCAGAAAGGGTAGATTTGAGATTGGCCTGTAATTGACTAATTCTGTAGGATCAAGTTGTGTTTTTTTAATAAATGGTTTAATAATAGCCAACTTAAAAGTTTTCGGTACATATCCTAATGTCAAGGATGAATTAATGATATTAAGAAGAGGATCTATGACCTCTGGCAGCATCTCGTTTAATAGCTTAGTCGGTATAGGGTTATATACATATACATGTTGTTGATTTTGATGATTTAACGAGTTTAGCCAATTATTCTTCTCCTATAGCAGTGAATGAGTGTCAGTTTTTCTCAGTGACACTACAATGCTCTGTCTGATGTGATACTCTAGTAGACGGCTGCATGGTTATAATTTTTTCCTAGTATTATCAACCTTGCATGATAAAGTTCATAAAGTCATTACTGCTGTGTTGTTTACAAACATCAGAAGTTAAAGCTTTATTTTTGGTTAATTTAGCCACTGTATCCAATACCTTGGGTTGTCTTTGTTTTCTTATAAGAGAGTCGAGAAATAAGCAGATCTAGCCATTTTTACGGCCTTTCTGTATGCAATCATGCTCTATTTCCACGAATTGCAAAAAACCTGCTGAGCTCCATTTTTCTGGCTGCTGTTTTAAGGGCCTGAGTGTGCTTGTTGTACCACGGCATTGGACTATTTTCTTTAATCTTCTTTAAGCACAGGGGAGCAACTTTGTCTAAAGTGCTGGAAAAGAGAGAGTCAATAGTTTCTGTTGCAACATCGAGTTATTCTAAGCTATCTGGGATGCTGAGGAGATGAAACTGATAAGGAAGTTTATTTAGAAAGCAATCTTTAGTGGCGGCAGTGATAGAACTTCCATATTTGAAGTGAGGGGATGGCTTTGCAGCCTTACCTAATTTAAGTATACATGATACTAGCAGTGTTGGGGAAGCTACTCTGAAACATTAGTTTGACAAGCTACTTATAAATTAAAGTAGTTAAACTACAGTCAAGCTACCCTTCTGAAAAAGTAGTTAGATAGACTACTAGTAACTACCACAATTTAGCTAGCTACATGGAAACTACTTCGATTTTTTTTTTTTTACAATTAAATTGATTATTTACAAATAACTGAATAATCGTTAATGAAGAATGTTTTAAGCCAAATGTTTAGGGTTTAAAACAGCACAATGCAAAACAACATTGGTAAACTATCCAAATATACAATACATAGTCTATATCTCAAACTGACTGTCAAAGTGCAAAATCACTACAAATGTCATGTCACATCAATGCAAGAACAAAATATAAACAACTTGGATACACAGGAGTAGACAAAAATGCAGGTAAACTCACAGCACGTGCAGTGATGCATCATACGGTGTGTAATCAGAGCCGCTCTAGACCCAAATCATGCGCTGCTTGCGTGAACATTGTGGAATTCATTCTGAAACCTGCGTGATCAGAGCCTTTGCCGTGGGATAAGTGCACTAAACTATATTGCAATATTGTTTTCTGTTCAATTGACAGATGCTTTGTCAGTGAAATGACGCAAACACCACATTAGTGATCTTTCAGGTAAAGGGCTTTTGGTTTCCGAATGCAATCTTTAACAGTTGGCTTGTTTTAAGCGCGGAATACACTTCAATCCTAGTTCCCTTCCCACACTGATCACTGTATAGGCACGTCAGTACAAGCGGCCGCGCAAAGCGTGCACGCGTGAACGCGATCGATCAACTCTTCCTAAAGAATGAACATAAATTAACATCTGAAGGTATGTTGAGGATACATTACAACTTACTGAAACGCATCATATGTGGTGTAATCGCTCAATCAGTGTTTCAAGGGTGGAAAGACATCAATAACTGCTTGTAAACAATGTCACGCAGCATCACATGACCTCAGAAGTCATTCAGTGTCCACAGCTGGCAGTTCACTAGACTCTTTAACTCTTTCACTAAATATATGCACTTACTATATTAGCCTATATATTCATTATATTAGCCTATATATTCATTATATTCTACTTAACCTGTTACTGAAGTCTTGATTATTTAATGTATGTTCATGAAAATGACAGCCACTGTGTATAAATGATTATATTTCAACAACGAATTGGAGAAAAAACTATTTTATAATTAGATTAGAAGTTAATGCAGAAACTGCCTAATGGGAAGTTTACATGTTTGCGTACTATGTTATTTGAGTGTTGATTATTATATCTAAACATAAATAGCAACTGAATTTAGGTAATAGTTTGGGCTCTGTTGTTAATCTTTAATATTAATGTGTAAGTAAGGGCTCCCTATTGTCTGGCTATCACCAGACCAAGCTCAATTTAAGATTGAACATTGGCCTAGGGAGTCTGCCCTGTATTTTCTACTGCACACACGAGCATAAACGCGCATAAATTAAATTACTCTGTACACAATTGGATAGTCCTTCAACCAATCAGACCACAAGAGGCGTGATAAACAAGCATAATTCAAATGACTCTGTATGCAATTGGATAGTCCTTCAACCAATCAGACCACAAGAGGCGTGATAAACAAGCATAATTCAAATGACTCTGTACGCAATTGGATAGTCCTTCAACCAATCAGACCACAAGAGGCGTGATCAAAGGGCAATAACCCATCGCTTCTCTATCCGTCATCGTTATAATCCCTCCAATAGCGGGCCAGGTGGATAAGCCAGTCTGTGATTGGTTCCCGCAAAAGTGTAACAGAAGCAATAGAAATGAGTGTACGGGTTTCCAGACTGAGTTGCCGGGCGAAATCAAATCGCTGGCAGATCAGGCTGGGTTTACCCAATCTAGGCTCCCTATACAGTTTATAGCAATATCTTCAATACATTTTTTGTTATAAATTAATTAATTTAAGGACAGACACTTTTTTTCAGTAAACCACTGTTTATTAAAAATAAATAAAAAGCAATTTTGTCAGTTTTGTCAGCAAACCGTCAGTTTTGTATACCGTTACACCCCTACTATATATATATATATATATATATATATCAGGATAATCCATTTAAAAAGTCTATTATTCACCTGTATGCGCTTGGAGTCTTCGATGCAGACAGCGTTTTAAAATTTTGTCTGTATAAATCAAGTGTAACCTTTACTAGTCGATTCATGTGAAGTTATCAACCCACTCCTGTACGTTCTTTACATAATCACCAGACGATCTCTTCTCTGTGAACCGTAAAGCCCCAAGATGCGCGATGAAACAATAGATGGCGGTAACGAGCTATTTTAGTATGCGCAAGCGAGCGGGTAAGTCCCCTATAAGAGGGAAAATATTAATATATTTTTTTACTTATGCTCCCTGTAGAGGGCTTCGGGAATCGCTGTGGATCGTTGAATATTTCTGTAGGGCCTGTAGTTCCCCTGTTAGGTGGCTAGAACGATCATTACACACCAGTTGCTTGGGCTCCATGGTGAGCTAGTGTTGCTAGTAGAGAGCCAGCAAGGGAATGAGAAATATAAAAAAGAGCCGTTCTGCTCGCTGTGGGTGAAAAACAGTTTATAGATCTCCCAAGACCTTAAAAATGTGTGAGTAGCTCTGGGAAGGCACCACTCATTCCTGCGGGTATGTAGCGTATTGCTAGGCGTATATTTTCTCCTAGTTTTTAGCTGGTGACTGGTAGCCACCTCGGGGTAAGGTGATTTGTATCCTCTCTCAGTTTAAGTTTTTCGAGAATGCAGGTTCAGACTAACGCTAGAACTACAGTTAGATCTAGAGCCAGCTCTAATATATGACTGGCACTTCTGCCTGAGTGCCTTTGTCTGGTATAGATCTATATTGGCCTAGGCTTTCTAGGGATTACGGAGGCGTCCACTAAAAGCACTGGCGCCCCGGGCAACCTTCACTGAGTGAATGTAGTTAATTAGTATCCCTAATGTCAGCCTCCTCTCATGTAGAGTCGTCCGGCCAAGGCCCGCCCCCTTCTCTGGGGTCTTCACTAGTAATGCAGGTTGGTGCTGGTGCAGAATTGATAGCGACTTAGCCAGTGGTTGTGGGGCAGGGTTTAGGCCATCTTTCGTACAAATACGCAGAGATTTTATGTGTAGCTCAACCCTGCCCCCCAGAGCTAGTTTTTTAGAAAAGCTGCTGGCTTTTGGCAGGCTCTGGCCCTGTTTATATGTTCTGGCCAGGTGGCAGTACTCCTCTGATAAGGCAGGGTAGATTTGAGTACCCCACTCCTAGCTCTGTATCATTCTGCCTCACCCAAGGCTCGGGTTGAGCAGCACTTCGCAACCGTTGTTATATGTTGGTTTGGTAGTAAGCTCCCTTGAAGCCAGAGCATTGCCATGGCTGATGCCCTCGCATGGAATGGTAGGCCACTATAAAAGTAGGACCTCCATGGAGGTGGGTGGCGTATGTGGTACTCCCCCCGTTTAGAGGGTCCAGGGCGTTTTCTTCCGAGTACTCTGCTGTGGGGAATGTGATTAGGTTCCAGAGCTTGTAGGCGCTGCTGGTAAGGCTTTAAGTCATCATACAGTAGGCCTCAGGAGGCCTCTGGGATGGATCAGCTCCAGGATGGGGCATATTAAAAACCAGTTGGCCGTGAGCAGCCAGCTTGGGCAGTCTTTGCAGTAGACTCCAGGACAGGCAGTAGGCCTCAGCAGGCCTCCTTGTGAGCGAGTCCCGACGTTTGGGGGTGGTTAGCAAATTTATAGCTGCAACCTAGATAGGTAGTCAGCCTTGGAAGGCCTCTTGCAAAATCGGCCCCATGTGTATTGCAATATGTGTTTACTCCCCAACGATGTCAGCTTCAAGTAGCAGAATTCCCAACTAATAACCCTACTTAGTAGCAGGGCTTAAAAACGGAAAAAAATATCAATCGGTTCACTCCGAGCAGAATCGATATTATAGCGTTTCCGTTTTTGCGTTCCTCAATAAACATTACTGTTCCGAAAACGGTTTGATAAAAAAAAATACCGGTTAATAACGTTATTTTAATTTAGCCTATACTTTAAACAAATATGTATAAATAGACTTATTTTCACTCAATAATAATATAACGCATGGTAATTAAACTTGAATATTTATTTCATAACATTTTTAAAACCACAACAGAAATACATGCATTAATTACAAAGCATAAACAGCAGGACAAATATTGACCTGTTTTAATGGAGCGTTAGACAATCGAAAGTGGCCCTCTATATGCCTAAATCTTTTCAGAAGAGTGATAACATTCTTTGTATGAACTTTTTTTCAACACGACTTGTTTCAAAAATTGCATGAATAAAGAATAAATAAACTGGATAACCATTGCTCGTTTAATGCACCGTCAACTGCTAATTTCAAAGCAAACACTGCGCAACACGTCCTTGCATCACATAATCAAATTCAGTCAGCTAATAAAGCTTGATCATTTAATGCAATATAACATACCATTTAATACAAAGCCTCAACCGTCTATATAGAAAACATTGACCTGTCCTGTATTGGCAATCTGAAAGACTATAGGAAAAATGTTTGATAGATGCTAGTAACCTACTTGGATAGGCTTAAACGGAATCCATAAACTAGCCTAAATCAGTCTATTTGAGCTTAAAGTCCGTACTGCTTATTTAAACATACGAAAAGAATGTCCTCCAATACCTGCACATTCATTGTAGACCTCAGCGGGGAAAGAAATGTCCTTGAGGCATGAAAATGCGCGCTCATACTGACTTGCGTTACCGGTAGATTCATAGATGATGGTGCGCGGGCATTTCACTCACGCGTGATACGTCAACGTCACACGCTGTACTACTCAATTCATGATTGGTCACTGCCAAATTAAAATATTAAAGAGAACGATAAAATAACGTTATTAACCGGTTAATGGTCATTTCTAATTAACGTTTCTGTTCAGAACGATTCAAATTGATTTTGATTTCGTTTTCGTTTTTGTTCCTCTTAAAATTTCGTTCGTTTCCGGTTTTCGTTTTCGTTCCTTGAACCGGTTCGGAGCCCTGCTTAGTAGTTGGATGTTATTTTTGTCAGCCAGCAGAGAAGCTACTGTCAGTCCAGGGTTTTCATGTCTGCCACCAGGAAGCCGTCCCTGCAGGCCTGCTACATTTACATTTAGTCATTTAGCAGGCGCTTTTATCCAAAGCGATTTACAAATGAGGGCAATAGAAGCAACTAGAACAGTCAAGGTAAAGTGCTGTAACAAGTCTCAGTTAAACTAGCACAGAACAGATTAAATAATTATTATTATTATATATATTTTTTTAAATAAATTAGACAGACAGAAAATGAATAGAATGATAAGTGCTATTCTTGATTGGTCAGGTGCTGCTGGAAGAGATGTGTCTTTAGATGATTTTTGAAAATGGCTACAGACTCGGCCGCACTAATTGAGATAGGCAGGTCATTCCACCAAGTGGAGGCGGTCCAGGAAAAGGTCCATGACAGCGATTTCAAGCCTCTCTGGTATGGCACCACAAGGCGTCGTTCACTGGCAGAACGTAAGTTCCTGGAGGGTGTGTAAGTCTGAACAAGCGAGTTTAGGTATATTGGTGCAGAGCTAGTGGTTGCTTTGAAGGCGAGCACCAGTGCCTTGAATTTGATGCGAGCGGCTATTGGTAGCCAGTGCAGACTGATGAAGAGAGGTGTGACGTGCGCTCTCTTCGGCTGATTAAAGACCACCCTCGCCGCGGCATTCTGGATCAGTTGCAAGGGTTTGATAGTGCATGCCGGAAGGCCCGCTAGAAGAGCATTACAGTAGTCCAGTCTGGAGAGAACAAGAGCTTGTACCAGTAGTTGTGTGGCATGCTCTGATAGGAAGGGTCTAATCTTCCTAATGTTGTATAGTGCAAATCTGCAGGACCGGGTTGTTGCAGTAATGTGGTCAGTGAATTTTAGCTGATCTCAATCACAACCCCAAGGTTCCTGGCTGTCCTGGACGGAGTTATGGTTGATGAACCTAGCTGAATGGAGAGATTGTGATGAAGTGCTGGGTTGGCTGAGACCACAAGCAGTTCTGTCTTTGAATGGCTGAGTTGCAGGTGATGTTCCTTCATCCAGGCAGAAATGCCTGTTAGGCAGGCAGCGATACGAACACCAACCGTGGGATCATCTGGTTGAAATGAGAAGTAGAGTTGAGTGTCGTCAGCATAGCAGTGATAGGAAAAGCCATGTTTCTGAATGACAGATCCCAGTGATGACATGTAGATGGAGAAGAGAAGTGGTCCAAGCACTGAGCCCTGGGGAACGCCAGTGGCTAGATGATGTGACTTAGACACTTCACCACTCCATGACACCCTGAAGGACCTACCTGAGAGGTAAGACTTGAACCACTGGAGAGCAGTTCCTAAGATGCCCATCTTCATGAGAGTTGACAGGAGGATCTGGTGATTAACTGTGTCAAAAGCAGCAGACATGCTCTTGCCTGTCTCAGTGCCTCCGTAATCGAGAGCAGGGCAGTCTCAGTTGAGTGGCCGCTTTTTAAGCCGGGTTCTGTTCAAGAAACGTAGAGAGCTGTTTAAACACAACTCGCTCAAGTGACTTTGCAATGAAAGGCAGAAGGGATACCGGTCTGTAGTTTTCTAAAAGTGCTGGGTTTAGAGAGGGTTTCTTAAGCAGTGGGGTTACCTGAGCCTGCTTAAATGCTGTGGGGAAGGTCCCGGTGTGAAGAGAGGTGTTGACAATGTGAGTGAGTGCAGGAGTAACAGAAGAAGAAATGGCCTGAAGGAGGTGGGTGGGGATAGGATCAAGCGGACAGGTGGTGGGATGATTGGAAAGGATGAGTTTGGAGATATCTGCTTCAGAGAGCAGAGAGAAGGAGGGGAGCATGTGTGTGATGGCTGTTAAGATGTGTGTGTCAGTTTGTGGTGTGGAGAATTGGCTGCTGATGGAGGAGGTTTTGTTTGTAAAAAATGATGCAAAGTCATCAGCTGTAAGAGTTGATGAAGGAGGGGGGGGAGGACAAAGGAGCGAAGAGAATGTTTTGAAAAGTGCACGAAAGTTAGAGCAGTTGTTGATTTTGTTGTGGTAGTATGTAGTTTTAGCAGTGGAGACATTAGTAGAGAAAGAAACGAGAAGAGACTGATACAGGGTTAGGTCAGTAGTGTTTTTAGTTTTGCGCCACTTCCTCTCTGCCGCCCGGAGTCCAGAGCGGTGTTCGCGGAGAACCTCAGACAGCCAGGGGGCAGAGGGGGTGGTGCGGGCTGTCCTGGATGAAAGGGGACAGAAGTTGTCTAAGCAAGATGTTAGAGTGGAGCAAAGAGTGTCAGTAGCACTGTTAGTGTCTAGTGCTGAGAACTGAGCAGGTGGAGGGAGGGAGGATGAAACCATAGTGGATAGACGGGAGGGAGAGAGCGAGCGTAGATTACGCCGAAAGGTGATCTGTGGAGGAGTGCGTGTTGTGTCCGGAGTCAGTAGGAGGTTAAGAGTGATGAGAAAGTGATCTGAGGTGTGCAGTGGAGTAACTAAAGTGTTGTCTGTGGAGCAGTAGCGTGTGTAGATAAGGTCCAGATGGTTACCTGATTTGTGAGTAGCTGTAGTAGATAAATGAGGTCAGAAGAGTGGTGAAGTCTGCAGCCTGGGGTTTATCAAGCTGGACGTTGAAGACACCAAGCAGTACCAGAGGAGTGCCATCCTCAGGGAAGTGAGAGAGTAAAATATCCAATTCCTCTAAGAAGTTACCCAGTTGACCTGGAGGGCGATAAATAACTACAACATGGATTTTAGCCGGGTGAGTGATAGTGATTGAGTGTGATTCAAATGAGCAGTTGCCAGATAGAGAAGGAATGGGCTTAAATTCCCAATCATTTGAGATGAGCAAACCAGTACCTCCACCCCTCCCAATCGGGGGAGGGATGTGTGAAAAAGTGAAATTATTTGAGAGAGCTGCAGGAGTGGCAGTGTCTTCTGGTTTGATCCAGGTTTCAGTTAGAGCCATGAGACTGAGATGTGAATGAGTGGAAATAGATGGAATAAAGTCTGCTTTGTTTACAGCAGACTGGCAATTCCACAGACCAATTGGAATGGACATTAATGTAGCAGAGGAAATAGGTATACTATGCAGATTATTAGGATTACGGCGCCTAGAATGTACTGAGCGTGATTTATGGGTGTATGTGGTAATAGTAGAGATTTGGAAGCACATAGTGAATACGGGTCAGAGAAATAAGCTGATGAAAACAAGCAAAACACAAAAGTGGTCAAAGTAGAAGGAAGGCAATACTCAAGTGCCTTGTAGGTGTCCTTGCTCGAGTGGAGTCGTGCAGAGTAGAGTCGAATGGTCTTTACACTCTCCGGTCTTCACACGAGGAGGTATGCTATAATGTAGTAGGCCCCACCAGGCCTCCCTGAAGGTGGGCTCCCGGTCACCAGTCGCTGTTAAAGTCCGCATGGATTGCTAGCAGGTAGTAAGCCTCTTCAGGCCTCCCTATAAGCTCGCTATCGGGTAGTAGATGGATGCGAGTTCCTGGACCCTCCCTAGGGGTGAGCCCCGGGACCAGGATGCCTCTGGCAGCAGGCATGTGGGACTATCAGGTAGTAGGCCTCACCAGGCCTCCCTGAAGGTTTACCATTGGGTAGCAGGCCTCGACAGGCCTCCCCTAAGAACACGCTCCTGGGCTTCAGTCCCTTGGCTGTTAACATGAGCTATTGGCAGGTAGTAGGCCTCACCAGGCCTCCCTGTAGGCCCGCTATCAGGCAGTAGGCCTCACTAGGCCTCCCTGAAGACCTGTCCTGAGGTAGCAGGCCTCACCAGGCATCCCTTGGAGGCATGTTCTCGGGCTTCAGCCTCCTGGCAGCTTGCATGAGTTATGGGCACGTAGTAGGGCTCACCAGGCCTCCCTGAAATGCCCGCTATCAGACAGTAGGCCTCACTTGGCCTCTCTGGAGACATGTCATAAGGTAGCAGGCCTCGCTGGGCCTCCCCCGAGGGCATGTTCCTGGGCTTCAGTCACTTGAGAAACAGTTAGCACGAGCTGCTAGCAGGTAGCAGGCCGCACTAGGCCTCCCTGCAGGCCCGCTATCAGGTAGTAGGCCTCGCTAGGCCTCCCTTGAGGGCGAGTTCCTGAGTCAGGATGCTCGGGTAGCTAGCATAGCTTCCTATCAGGTAGTAGGCCTCACAAGGCCTCTCTTAGGGTGAGTTCCCGAGTCAGGATGCTCAGGTAGCTAGCATAGCTTGCTATCAGGTAGTAGGCCTCTCCAGGCCTCCCTAAAGGATTGCTATCAGGTAGTAGGCCTCGCTAGGCCTCCTTGAGGGTGAGTTCCTGAGTCAGGACGCTCGGCTAGCACCCCTGCTCACCAGGCCTCCCTTTAGGCAAGTTTCTGAGTTTGGATTCTCTGGCAATTAGCATGTACTGCTATCAGATAATGGGCCTCACTAGGCCTCCCTAAGGGGTTGGGTTCTCAGTTCGGGAACTGTTAACTGGCTTGACGCTGACAGCTAGTGGGGACCTGCTATCAGTAATCTGGCCTTTTGCCGGCAGCATCTGAGGATGGTCTTACACTAGCGCGACTGAGTGTCGCTTCTGCTACTTGGTCCCCAAGTGAGGGAATTTAGCCTACAACCTGGTTTACCTACCGGGCAGTTTTTTGAGCTCCCCTCTTTTTGTGGGTCGTCTGTGAGCACGAAGCTGCCGGGGTCTGATCAGACGGTTGTAGGCCCCTCGCGAGGCCTCCCAATTAGATCAGTTTATAGGCCAATCTGGCCTCCTGAGTGTTTCTATAAAGATAAGAGCTCAGTAGATCCTAGGATTGAGCAGATTAACTCCAGGATGCCCGTCTCTGAGATCCGGTCTGAGGAGGACACTGCCAGTTCGCAGTACCTTGGGCTGGATGCCTCTCCAGGAGGTAAATGTCCAGAGGCTCTGTTCTCAAACAGACAGGGGTGGCTCAACCAAAGTGTCCCGCGGAAGTGACACCAGGCTAGGCCTCCCTGGTGGCATTCGGTGAAGTTAAATAGTGGCTGGCTGGGGTGCCCTAGGGCCCCCTAGCCACATTCCCTTAAAGGAGCCCTTTCTGTTGAATTGGTTGGATCCAGGCCTTTGAGCGGCCTGGGTAGGACTTCTCTAGTGTTCGAAGTTTCCTACTCAGGCTTATAGCTTGGGCTATGACCGTAGGGAATTTTGTCACTGACAGCCTTGTGTGACCAGAGGGGGAGTGGTTCAGGCATTCCACTAGAATTTGCTTGTCTTGACAGTTGTCACTGCCAGTAGGCATGCACTCCCCTCGGCATGGCGGCACGGCGGCTTACGAAAGGGAACGTCTCCGGTTACGTATGTAACCTCTGTTCCCTGAGAACAGTGAACGAGAGGCTGCGTCTCATTGCCATGCTTCGGGGCCTGCCTGGCAAACGGTCCCTTCAGACGAAAAGCGGTGTCATGTTTGCAAGGCGCCCTTATATACTTCCTGGTCGCACCTTGATGACATCATAGGCTGTCGCCGGTCAATAGGATTGCCGTGATTCGATAGTAGTTCAGACACCTGTCATGCTGGAGGTGTTCCCCGTAGCGTCTTTCTGACGCAGCATCTCGTTCCCTGTTCTCAGGGAACAGAGGTTACATATGTAACCGGAGACGTTTCCCGCCACTCATTAGTTTCTATGGACACTGATTATTCTCACAGCTGCTTGTCATTGAGTTCATTATCACTGTGTATTTAGGTTCCTCCTTTTTCTCCCTTCAGTTGTTGGTTGTTGTTTATGTCACATTTTGTCTGTGTTACGCTATGTTGGATATTCTGAGTTTTTTCTTTAATTAAATACCTTTGGATTAGAACTTTTGACTCATCTAGTCAAAGTCATCTCATCTAGAAAGTACGGTAGCCGAGAGAGCTCAACGAGCTGCAAATGAACACATGCAAATAGAAAAAACACTAGCAAATAAAGAAAACATCTTCATCTGTTTGACAACACATGCGCTGCAAAAGTCCACAACACATGCAAATAGAGAAATGCTGCAAATACTCACAACACATGCAAATAGAGAAACGTGCAGCAAAAAGTCCACGACACATGCAAATAGAGAAACGCTGCAAATACTCACAACACATGCAAATAGAGAAACGTGCTGCAAAAAGTCCACAACACATGCAAATAGAGAAACGCTGCAAATACTCACAACACATGCAAATAGAGAAACACTGCAAAAAGTCCACAACACATGCAAATAGAGAAACACGCTGCAAAAGTCCACAACACATGCAAATAGAGAAACGCGCTGCAAAAGTTCACAACACATGCAAATAGAGAAATGTGCTACAAAAGTCCACAGCACATGCAAATAGAGAAACGCTGCAAAAAGTCCACAACACATGCAAATAGAGAAACTCGCTGCAAAAGTCCACAACACATGCAAATAGAGAAACTCGCTGCAAAAGTTCACAACACATGCAAATACAAAAACGCCGCTGCAAATAGGCCTGCTCATAATGCACATACGATCAGAATATTAAAATAAACAAAAAAAAAAACAGCTTTCAGGTGCACCCCACTGAAGAGTAAACATTGAACAAGCCATGTACGTCACTAGTTGGTGTTCACTTATAACACTTTCGTTGTGGTCTATGCCAGTCCCGGCACCAGGACAAACGATTTGGGGTATTATTTTGTGTTAAAAAATATTATTAATAAATTATTAATAATAAATAATATATATTTTCAAAATCTCAAATCCCAGTCAATTATTCACTGCAGAAAGTGAAACTAAAAACTCAGCGATGAGAGCTCTTCTTCAACATGTTCTGATAACACTATTTAACCAAAATGTATTTCTTAATAGTTCCCTTGTGGCCCGTAGAATAGATAGGTGTTAAACAAGTTTTTTTTTTTTTTTTTAAATGAGGAGTTAGCTAATCTTATTACGTGTGTAATAATATGTGCTTAATATGTGCTTAATATATTAGCTTAATATGTGCTATTAATTATTGCAGTGAAAATTAAAATATTAATTTAACTCTAAAATTAGCCTAATCATCATCATCATCATCATCATCATCATCATCATCATCATCGTCATTCAGATCATTGCAGGGGCTTAGATCGCGGGACCTGGAATGTGTTATTTGCAGCGCGTATTTGCTGTGGAGTTTTTGCTGCACGTTTCTCTATTTGCATGTGTTGTGAGTATTTGCAGCGTTTCTCTATTTGCATGTGTTGTGGACTTTTGCAGCGCGTTTCTCTATTTGCACGTGTTGTGAGTATTTGCTGCGTTTCTCTACTTGCATGTGTTGTGGACTTTTGCAGCGCGTTTCTCTATTTGCATGTGTTGTGGACTTTTGCAGCGCGTTTTTGTATTTGCATGTGTTGTGGACTTTTGCAGCGCGTTATCGTATTTTCATGTGTTGTGGACTTTTTGCAGCGCATTTCTCTATTTGCGTGTGTTGAGGACTTTTTGCAGCATGTGTTGTGGACTTTTTGCAGCGCGTTTCTCTATTTGCATGCGTTGTGAGTGTTTGCAGTGCGTCTTTGTATTTGCTTGTGTTGTGAACTTTTGCAGCGCATGTGTTGTCAAACTGACGAAGATGTTCCCTTTCGAGAGGTCTCTCATATTGCGTATGGGAAAACTCCTTTTCTCGAGAATATGAAGCAAAACTTTTATTCATACAAGTGTCCATATAAAACGCAGTGCCGCTGCACGGCAATACAACAGAGCGAGGTGCGTGCTGATTGGCCGTGCTGCGGCAACTGCAGGAACCTATGGAGAGGCAGCTGAGAGAGTGAACCAATAAGGGTCGCTAGAAAACCCGCCGAAAGGGTCTACTAAATTTGCATATTGAGGCTATAAAAGACCCTGTCGAGCCATAGAAATCAGATTTTATCTCCTTCAGCGACACCATCGCTGACCTCCGGAATACAGCACCGCCGTCGACAAGCAACCAGCGGAACCTTGCAGCCCTGAGGACGTCGGATTCCTTCCCGGTCTCCGCCTTCACATCTGCCGTTCCAGCTACGCCATCCGCCGATATATCCTTTTATTCAGTGATTGTGTTGCTGCTGCAACCCTCACTTCATGAAAAGAGCAGCGAGCGTTGTTCCAAATGTCTTGCACCAACTGCGGCTCGTGCAGAGCCCCTCTCCTCAGCGGCGACCGCCACATTATCTGTGTGGCGTGTCTAGGACGGGACCACGCGCAGATCACGCTTTCTCGGGCGACAGACCCTGAGGGCTCGTCACGCCACCTTTGACCAGATTCCCGCCCCGCCCGCGCCTCTGGGACCATGCAAGAAGAAGCATCGCGACCAGAGGCCACCTGAGCGTTTGAGCGGCTGCACGCCGGACTGTTCCCCGCGTGCCTCGCCATCGGCAGTTATGTTCACCCAGGAGGAACAGCGCCCCTCCCTCGGAGCGGCCTGTTCAGTCTCTTTCGGTGGACCAACAGAGGAGGAGGAAGACAGCCTTTCTATGGCTGCATCTGGCAGCGAGTGGTCAGATTCTGTCTCAGAGCCTCCCGCTTCGACGCAGACTGCCACAAGCGCCAAGACCAGCATCGACACAGAGCTGGTCCGTTTGCTCACCAGGGCCGTGGGAGACCTCGGGCTCGAGTGGTCCCAGCCCCAGGAGCCAGCACGGAGTAGGCTGGACGAGTGGTTTCTGGAAAGCCGCCGCCTTTCCTCCCCTCAAAAGCCCGCCCCCTTCTTCCCCGAAGTGCACGACGAGCTGACTAAGTCATGGAAATTGCCATACTCAGCTCGCGCCAAGTCTGCATTTTCCCCAGCGCTCTCAACGGTTGACGGCGCGAAGGAAAAAGGCTACAAGAGTCTTCCTCCCCTCGAAGAGACCGTCGCTGCACACCTCTGCCCGCCCTTCTCCAAAGGATGGCAGGCCAGGGGGCAGCACCCCTCGAGGCCTTGCCGCACCACTTCAGCTCTCCCTGGCCGAGCTTATGCCTCCGCCGGCCAGGCTGCCTCGGCACTTCACACCATGGCTGTTCTCCAAGTGGTTCAGGCCAGACTTCTCCGCTCCATGGACGAGTCTGTTCCTGACGCTGAGACTCTGAGAGATCTGCGCAGCGGTAAGGATCTAGCCCTCCGTGCCACTAAGTACACCTCGCAGTCCATAGGTAAGAGCATGGCCAACCTGACAGTTTTGGAAAGGCACCTGTGGCTTAACCTAACGGAGATGAAGGATGTGGAAAAGACCTCCTTCCTGGATGCCCCCATCTCCACCACTGGTCTTTTTGGTCCGGCAGCAGTGGGTTTTGCTGAGCGTTTCACGGAAGCGCAGAAGGCCTCGCAAGCTATGAGGCACTTTTTGCCTAAACGCTCCTGCTCTTCCTCTGGTCGTCAAGCCAAAGCTCCGCCCCCTCAGCCTGCTAAGGCGGCGCCGCCGACTTCACAAACCCGCTCTACTTCCAGGACACGACAGCGCTCTCGGTCAGCTAACCGCGACAGACAGCCCGAGTGACGGGGACCTTGACCCAAGGCTGTGTCGAACCCTGAGCCCCTGAAGCCGTCCTAGCCACAGCAAGAAAAAGGAGGTGGTTAGGTCCCGCCTCGGCCGGGCCCCCACCTCACCCTCTCGGTCTCCCGGTTCCCTTCAAGCAGGTGACTGGTGACTTCAATTACGCAGCCAACGAGCCCACTATCAAACGCGCTCGCCTGCACACAAACGCCGTTTTCATGGCGACCCAAATAAATCTCAAAAAAGAGTTTCTTATCTGTAGTGAATGTGCCCACCCCTCAGTATGCACTCCTACACTCAAACACTCCTCACACAGCGCACACGCTGTCACGTGCTATAAATGCAATGGCGCCCACTACACAGTGCACGCCACCAAGCATAAGCACTATCCCCTCAGTGTTACAAGCACAAAGCACACGGGCCGCCGGGTCCCCGCCATTAGGCGAACATAACCCCCCCCGTCTCACATCCAGCCCTTAGCTTCCCGGGCGCAAGCCTGGCGGGCTATCCCCGGCATATCAAATTGGGTGTTGAATATAATAAAATGGTTACTCGCTACAGTTCGCTCGCAGACCCCCGCGCTTTCGCTCAGTCAAGACCTCGGTGAAAAGCAGCGTCAGTCACGTCCTTTGCACCGAGGTGTCGAAACTGTTGGAGAAGGGAGCGGTGGAACCCGTTCACCCGTCACTAAGCGAGTCAGGCTTTTACATTCGCTACTTCCTCGTCCCGAAAAAGGACGGAGACCTCAGGCCCATCCTAGATCTCAGACATCTGAACAGACATCTCATGCTTCGTTCATTCAAGATGCTAACAGTGAAACAAATCCTTGCGCACATTCGCCCATCGGATTGGTTTTTCACGATCGATCTGAAAGATGCCTACTTTCACATTCAAATAGCCCCCCACCACAGGCCATTCTTGAGATTCGCCTTCGAGGGGCAGGCTTATCAGTACACAGTCCAGCCATTCGGTTTATCCCTGGCATCCCGCACTTTCACGAAGTGTATGGACGCGGTATTAGCCCCACTCAAACTGAGAGGTGTGCGCATTCTCAACTACCTCGACGATTGTCTTGTAATAGCCCAATCAGAGACACAGTTGTTAACCCACAGATCCTGGCTCCTCAGCCATCTAGAATGTCTGGGTCTCAGGATCAATACCGCCAAAAGCTCACTGTCTCCCTCCCAGAACGTCACCTTTCTGGGTATAGTTATAGACTCAATACACATGAGAGCGCGGCTTACGTCACAGCATGGCAGCATCATTCAAGATCGGGGCTCGCGCTCCCTTGAAACGTTTTCAGAAAATGCTGGGACTTATGGCTGCAGCGTCAGCAGTACTCAAACTGGCTCTGTTACACATGCGCCCCCTCCAGCGTTGGCTGTATGCCCGCGTTCCGGCTCACGCATGGAAATCAGGCCAACTTCACATCAAAGTGAACCACAGCTATGTCAAATCTCTGGCTCCTTGGAAGGCGACCGCCTGGTACCAGAAGGGCGTGGCTATGGGGACAGTCACGAAGTTGAAAGTAGTCTCGACAGATGCCTCGACAGGTGCCCTACACGAGGGCAAGCCAGTCTCTGGCCGGTAGGCAGAATCAGAGAGACAGCTGCACATAAACTGTCTAGAGATGGGAGCGGTCATTCTATCGCTGAGAGCTTTCCTTCCACACATAAGGGGTCACCATGTCTTGGTCCGATCAGGGTGGTATCTCATATAAATTGCCAGGGCGGTCTGTGGTCAGACGCTCTGCACTCCATGGCGAAACACCTCCTTTTATGGGCAGAGGGCAACCTGAGCTCCCTGAGAGCGGCTTAAGTGCCAGTTATCCTGAATCAGGGCCCGGATATGTTATCCAGGA
This sequence comes from Gobio gobio, assembly GCF_949357685.1. Classification (NCBI taxonomy): domain Eukaryota; kingdom Metazoa; phylum Chordata; class Actinopteri; order Cypriniformes; family Gobionidae; genus Gobio; species Gobio gobio. The sequence goes on along the minus strand of NC_137115.1, from coordinate 24,573,097 downwards.
ACGGCATTCCCCCAGGGGAATGGTACCTACACCCACAATCGATTCAGTTGATCTGGAGCATCTTCGTAAAAGCGGAAGTTGACCTCTTCGCCTCAAAAGACAATGCTCAATGCACAATATTTTTCTCCAAACGCAGGGATGCACTGGCCCATGTTTGGCCCAGAATCCCTCTTTATGCCTTTCCCCCGATCACGATGCTGCCACAGGCCATCAAAAAGTTCAGAGAGACTCGTTCCACAGTGCTTTTAATAGCCCCGCTATGGAGGAACCGGATTTGGTTCTCCGAGCTGACTCAGCTGTCAGACACAGCCCCATGGCCTATTCCGCTGAGGAAGGACCTCCTCACGCAGGCGAAAGGGAAGATCTGGCATCCCAGTCCCGAACTATGGGCCCTCAACGTATGGCCCATCAACGGATACCCGGGAACCTATCTGAAAGAGTGCTGAATACTATTTCTGAAGCTAGAGCCCCCGCTACCAGGCGGCTTTATGCTCTGAAATGGTCAGTATTTTCTAATTGGTGTACAGCCCTAGCAGCTTATCACGCTCATGTGGCGGGACAATCACTAGGGAAAAGTGAGCTTATCGTACGCTTTCTTAAAGGGGCCAGGAGAATGAACCCGCCTCGCCCCCCCTCAGTTCCTATATGGGACCTTGCCACAGTTTTAGAGGCTATGAAGGGTCCACCCTTCGACCCGTTTCAATCTGCAAGCATAAAGCACCTGTCACTCAAAACTGCATTTCTTCTGCCACTGGCCTCAGTTAAGCGGGTGGGTGATCTACACGCACTCTCCGTGAGTGCTTCCTGTCTTGAATTCGGGCCTAACGATTCCAAAGTAGTCCTTAAACCGAGACATGGGTATGTTCCTAAAGTGCTTTCCACTCCCTTCAGAGTACAGGTCATTTCATTGATGGCCTTGCCCAAATCGCAGGGAGAAAAAGACGTTAGCCTGCTCTGCCCAGTCAGAGCATTGAGAGTATACCTAGAGCGCTCCGCCCCCTTCAGGCAGTCAGATCAGCTCTTTATTTGCTTCGGTGGCCGCACTAAAGGCTGTGCTGTCATGAAGCAAAGACTGTCACACTGGATAGTGGACGCTATCTCATTGGCTTATAAGTCTAAAGATCTTGTTTGCCCTATAGGCATCAAAGCCCATTCCACTAGAGGCATGGCTTCGTCATGGGCATGGTCATGTGGCATTTCAATGGAAGATATCTGTGCGGCGGCAGGCTGGGCCTCTCCGTCCACTTTTATTAGATTCTATAATTTGGAAGTTCCTGCTTTATAAGCGGGAGTTCTCTCCATCTAGACTCAGGCCAGTTTTGCCCTTCATTCATGAACAGATTGTTTCACAAGCATGTGCTACATTATACCATAAGGCCTGACTATGTCTGGTCATTAGTTCATATGGCCCGATTTTATCCGGCCTCTTCTTCCCTTAAAAGGCCCACTTTCGTCGGCCTCGCCAGGGATTTTATTACTATCCATTATCATGTGTCTCTGGTTCCTCAAACCAGTCTGGGTCAGTCAGCACGCACTGCGCTTTACATTGTGTTCCCAATATGAGAGACCTCTCGAAAGGGAACGTACTCGGTAACTTTCGTAACCTCGGTTCCCTGAGAGAGGGAACGAGTATTGCGTTTCTCGCCGTGCTTGTGCTTCTCAGGTATCGCTTCAGTCGATTTTTAAAACCTGATTTCTATGGCTCGACAGGGTCTTTTATAGCCTCAATATGCAAATTTAGTAGACCCTTTTTGGCGGGTTTTCTAGCGACCCTTATTGGTTCGCTCAGCTGCCTCGCCATAGGTTCCTGCAGTTGCCACAGCACGGCCACCTCACTCTGTTGTGTTGCCGTGCAGCGGCACTGCGTTCCCTTTCGAAAGGGAACTCGCGCTGCGTCAGCTGACGCTACGGGGAACGCCTCCAGCGTGACAGGTGCCTGAAATCACAATTACAAAACGTCAATCCTATTGACCGGCGACAGCCTATGACGTCATCAAGGTGCAACCAGGAAGTATAAAAGGGCGCCTTGCCAACATGACAGTATCTTTTCGTCTTCAGGGACTGTTTGCCGATTTTCACGTAAAGCGTCAAAAGAAAGATACAATCAAAGATGAAGTGTGCCCAGAAACAACGCCAGTTCCGCAGATGTGTGGACCCGTGTACCAGGTATCTTACACCTGAGGATACACACACACTCTGTGTGTACTGTCTGGGTGAGGAGCATGCACGGGAAGTTCTCGAGGGAGCTTCCTGTGCAAACTGCGAGCGTTTTCCCCTGAAGACTCGTCTGGCTCTCTTCGCGAGGGGAGAGAATTCAGCATCTGGGGACGGCCCCGCTCGAGCTGAGGCTGAGCGGCGTCTGAAGTTCTGGGGTTCCCAGATGGATCTGGCTCGTCGTCTGGAGACTGGTGTGGTGCTCGCAGATGATGATCCAGATCGCGAGGGGCAGACATCGGAGGAGGAGCGGGATTTGAGCTCCTCCTCCTCGTCTGCGGCTCTTCCAACTGAGCAAAGGATGGATGAAGAGGTTGGTGAGTCAGCTGAGGCTGAAACCTCACATCCATCCTGTCCCATGTACGGGGAGCTGGTGGAGGTCATGGAGCGCGCTGCAGGTAGACTGCAGCTGCCGTGGCAGCGCGCGAGGAGAGAGGTCGTGCGTCCAAATCGTTTGGATGACCGGTTTCTCTCCGCTCATGACCGCCCAGCTCCCAGGAGTCTTCCATTTCTTCCGGATCTCCATCAACAGATCTCGAAGGGATGGAAGAAGCCGTATTCAGCCCGCATCCATCGGCATCAGCGAGCTAACTTCGCTGATTTCGAGGGATTGGCTGAGGCTGGATATGTGTCGTTGCCGCCCGTGGACGAGACGTTTGCGAACTATCTTGCCTCTGGGCAGCCATCGACACTGAAGTCTCCCACCCTGCCGACCAAACCTCTTAGGACAACATCACGGTTGAACGGCAGGGTGTACATGTCAGCGGGTCACGCTGGGGCGGCTTTACACACCATGGCGTGTTACAAGCCTACCAGGCGGACCTGCTGAGGGACCTCAATCAGGGGGAGGGACTAACCCCTGATGCGGTGACCGAGTTGCGCCGGACCAAACAAACCGCGTTTGCCATCGGTCGTTCGATGGCGGCGATGGTAGCCACGGAGAGACATCTGTGGTTGAACCTGGCGGACATCGGGGAGAAAGAGAAGTCCTTTCTCCTGGATGCCCCGGTTTCGCCCTCTGAACTTTTCGGCACCTCCGTGGAGGCGGTGGTCGGAAAGTTCAGGGAGGCGAAGGCGCGCTCGGCGGCATTTAGAACATGCATCCCGCTGAGGTCCGGGACCGCGCCCAGGCAGCCGGGTGTCCCTGGCCCGTCACGATCTGAGGACTGGAGACGGGACCAGCGAACCAGCGTCGCCTCTCGAGCGCCCCCTCCGTGGAGGACTGGTGCGCAGAGAAGGCGGGACACCCGCAACAAGAAGAGGAAGGAAGCCGGTGCTGGTAACCGGAACCAGCGTAGGCAGCGGACTCCGCCTCCCAGGGCGCGCAGATGAGCGCTGCCTTTTCCCTTCCTCCTGTTCTTTCCCCTGGGCGCTTTACATCAGGCCGGTGGGCCAATGATGAGCAGAAAATGTAAGATTCTGACAGCCCGCCTGGTTTGTTTGGTGAAAGCGCCCCCCTCAGGATGGTGGTCGTATACTAGCTTGAAGGCTGGTTTGAAGCGCCGAGAAGAGCGAGTGGTGAGTCCCCCTCGAGAAGGGTGAAACATTTTCTACTAATGTTTTCAGGATTCCGTTTTTCGCTCTCCTGAGAGGGCTCGGGGGATTATGGAACATCGCTGGACATCGCAGGGCCTGCAGCTCCCCGTGAGTAAGCTAAGAACGATCTTCTTTGCAACATTATATGTTTGTGCATAATGCTATACTTTAGCTAGTAGATATCTACCGCCTCTCCGTGTTATCTTTCTCACTTATGTGAGTGTTTGTATTTGCCGCTCTTGCTCGCGGGCTTGTGGCACGCGGGGGCGAGTTGTTTGTTTTCCTAGCTCTAAGTATAAAGTAGCATTACGACCGGGTTAAGCACTAATGCGTGAGCTGTAGTGAGATCTGCGCCCAGCCCTGTTGGGCTTTTAAATGGGTTTTCGGGGCCCCGTTGTTTATGTAAGGGGTGATAATATTTCTTTCCCGAGCCCTGGGTAGATCTAGTGCAGGTTTAGCACCGCACCACTTGGCCTAGGCTTTGCCAGGATGGGGGGCGCTTCCTTTAAAAGCAGGTTTGTCGCCCTAGGCCTGTCTTTAAGTATAAGAACAGTGCATGTTTTTCTGCATCCTTGATTCAGCCTCCTCTTATTACAGAGTAGTCCGGCCAAGGCCCGCCCCCTTCTCTGCGTTTTGGGTTTATTTAGTAATGCAGTGTAGGTGTTGCAGCAGGGATAGCGACCTTGCCAGTGGTCGTGGGGCTGGGCTGAGCGTCTTTCGCTGTGTGCGTCTAAGACTTTAGTTTTGCTGTGCCCCGCCTTTCAGAGCTGGTGTGGCCACCACCTTCTGGTGGCCCCCGGCCTCATCCTGGAGGATGGTACGGCCGGGTGGGTTACATTTTTGTATGATGTGTTTACCCTCTGCTCTTTGTCCTCTGCTCCACCTTCTTTAGGGCTCGGGTCGAGCTGAACATCGCAACCTTCTGCAAAAAGTGGCGGTTTGATCGAATGCTCCCCTGAGGCCCGAGCATTACCAATGGCTGATGTCCTTGCACGAACGGCAGACCGCTGTATGAGAAAGTAAGGTGGCCGCCCTGAAGCAGGGGACGTAAGGTGTACTCCCCTCGCTTTAGAGGGTTCCTAAGCATTTGTTTGCTGAGTGCACTGCTGTTGGCAATGTGATTAGGTTCATATCTGTAGGCACTGCCCTGTGAGACTGCGCCATCGCGGAGGCCCTTTAGCCTCTGGGATGGAGCCAGCCCCAGGTGCGGGCATATGAAGGCCAGCTGGTTGTGAGTAGCCAGCTTGGGCAGTCTGGGCAGCGGACTCCAGGACAAGGGAGTCTCGACGTCGTGGCCCATAGGTGGGCCCTCGAGGATTCTTTACGTCGACGTCAACTTCAGCAGGAAACCTCGTCAACCAGTAGGCCCTCTTTGGCCTCCTTGGGGATGAGTCCCCAGGTGATAACTGGATGTCCAGTTCTTCGTCAGCAGCAGACAGCTACCGTCAGCCCGGGTGCAGCAGCCAGCCTTCTTCTATCCGCGGCAGGGTTCATAGAACCTGCAGACCTCCTATTTGGAGGTAGGCCCTGCCAGGCCTCCCTGAGGGGTAGGCTTCCGTTTTTGGGTTACCTTGGCTCAGATGGTAGGCCCCATTAGGCCTCCCTGAGAGCCTGCTGTGAGTAGCAGGCCTTGCCCGGTCTCCCCCGAGGGGGTATTCCTGAGTATTAGTCCCTCGACGGCTGGCACGAGCTGCTATTAGGTGGTAGGCGTTACCAAGCCTCCCTAAGGGCCTGCTGTGGGGTAAGCAGGCTCACTGGACCTCCTCTGAGGGGTTGGTCCCGGGCCCAAGTCACTGGATGGCTAGCACGAGCTGCTAGTAGGTAGTAGGCCTCACCTGGCCTCCCTGAGGGCGAGTTCCCGGTTCCCAGTCTCTGTGGCGGTGAGCACGGAGTGCTAGCAGGTAGTAGGCCTCACTAGGCCTCCCTGGAGGACTAGCACGTTCTGCTATCAGGTGGTAGGCGGCGAGCCTCCCTGAGATCGTTCCCCGGTCCCGGTTTCGGTACCTCACGGTAGCATGGGTTGCTAACAGGTAGCAAGCGGCACGGGCTTCCCTGGGGGATTCGCTATTGGATTGTAGGCCTCACCTGGCCTCCTCTAAGGGCATGTTCCGGTTTCGCAGTTACTAGATGAGTCTAGTCACTGTGGAAAAGCTATCTCTAGCGCACCTATTGTCAGGTGGCAGGCCTAACTAAGCCTCCCTGAAGGAACGCCCAACGACTAAACAGGTGGTAGGCCTCACTAGGCCTCCCTGACGGAGCGAGTCCCTGTTCTCCCAGCTACCTCGAGGGCTAGCTCAACTGCGGTCAGGTGGTAGGCCTGCTAGGCCTCCCTGAGGGCGAGCTCCGTGGTTTGGACACGCAAGCAGTCGGCACAGGTTACCAGGTGGAGGCCCCTTCTGGCCTCCCTGGGGGACGAGTTCCCTAGGAGGGAACACATAACTGGCTTTACGCTGACAGCTGGTGGTCACCTGCTATCAGGCGCCGGTTTCTAGCCGGTAGCACCTGAAGGCGGTGTTCATACCCTAGCATGACGAGACGACGCTGCTACTATGCGGTCCCTACAGGAAGGGACTCTCATAGATCGCCTACAGCATGGTTACCTACCAGGCAGGCTTGGGAGCTCCTCTCAAGTGAGAGTCTTCTGTGAGCTGATAGCCGCTTGGCACTGATCCGTCGGTTGTAGGCCCATCGAGGCCTCCCAGCAAGGATCAGCCTGTAGGCCTGTTCGGCCTCCTGAGCACGTTTTAAAATAAGTGCTTGGTAGATCCTAGGATCGAGTGGCTAAACTCCCCTCGCTAGCAAGGGTTAGAAAGCACTTCGCTGAGCGCTGCTCTCCAGGATAACTCGTCTCTGAGGTCCGGCTGGTGGAGAACACTGCCTTTTTGCAGTACCCTAGCAGGATGTCTCTCCGGAGGCAAGTACCAGAGGCTCTGTACTTAAGCAGACAGGGGTTGGCCGAACTGACGTGTCCCACATAGAGGTCGCTAGGTCAGGCCTCCCTGGTGGCATTCGGTGAATTCTTCCCGAATAGTGACTGGCACGGGTTCCCTCGGGTCCCCCTGCCACGTTCCCTTAAAGGAACCCCTTCTGTCGAACGGGCTGGTTCCAGGCCTTCGAGCGGCCAGGGTAGGACTTCATGTAGTATGGAAAGTTTCCTTCTCAGGTTTATAGCTTGGGCTTTGACCGTAGGGAGCGCTGTCACTGACAGCCTAATGTGACCAGAAGGGGAGTGGTTCAGGCTTTTCAGTTGAATTTGCTTGTCCTGACAGTTGTCACTGCCAGTGGGCATGCACTCCTTTCGGCATGGCAGCGTTGGTATATGGTTCCCCGTAGCGTCAGCTGACGCAGCGCGAGTTCCCTTTCTAAAGGGAACGTCTCTGGTTACGTATGTAACCTATGTTCCCTGAGAACAGGGAACGAGACGCTGCGTCGCTTTGCCATGCCGCAAGGCTTGCCTGCCAAACAGTCCCTTCAGACGTTTAGATACTGTCATGTTGGCAAGGCGCCCTTTTATACTTCCTGGTTGCACCTTGATGACGTCATAGGCTGTCGCCGGTCAATAGGATTGACGTTTTGTAATTGTGATTTCAGGCACCTGTCACGCTGGAGGCGTTCCCCGTAGCGTCAGCTGACGCAGCGTCTCGTTCCCTGTTCTCAGGGAACATAGGTTACATACGTAACCAGAGACTTTTTACATGGACACTTGTATGAATAAAAGTTTTGCTTCATATTCTCGAGAAAAGGAGTTTTCCCATACGCAATACTCGTTCCCTCTCTCAGGGAACCGAGGTTACGAAAGTAACCGAGTACGTTTTCTTTATTTGCTGGTGTTTTTTCTATTTGCATGTGTTTTCTTCATTTGCAGCGTGTTGAGCTCTCTCAGCCAGCGTAAGAAAGTATATTCTATGTATTCTATAAATAATGAATGCAATGTTGATTACAATTGCATCATAAATATACTTTATATTCTATATATTCTTCATATTTAATAAGTCAAAGCATTTCTTTCTTTTTATTCAGCTATAGCGATAGTTGTATTTGGGATATCCTGGAACGTCATAAGTCACATTACTTCTGTGAGGCATATTTGGACTTTCTGTTCGAGGGCACCCTCTACATAACATTTCTAATTATTTATAGATATAGACCGCCTGCATTTTTACAGAACGTTTTCTGTAAAGTACAATTATTATTATTGTTATTTTATGTAGCCCTACAAGTAGGCACAACAAACTTGGTGTTCTTTGTATTTTTGTGATATATAGTTCACAAACTCCTGTTTCACATCTATATTCCCTATTATATATTTATTTGTCGACACAATGGCAGCATCTCGTTCCTGCTTTTCAGGGAACAGGGTTACAGTCAAGTAACCCGAGACAATTCCTAATGTCTTTTTTTGAGTAGTGTGTGTGATTAAGTGTGCGAATGGTGAATAAATTAGTGTTTTATGTATTTGTTTTAAGTTTGGACAATGATGTTTTCACATTTAGAAACAAACTGTGCTTTTATTGCAGGGCTGAATTAGTTTTAAGTGCTGCATAATGAGAAATAATCACAGGAGAGTGCACTCGCTAACACTTCACTCAAGGAATTCACACAATGCACAAAAACAATTATACTAATAGACAATAAAATATCACTCTAATCATTAATTAGCAGAACATGCAACTGTCAGAGATTTAACAAAAAGTTATTTTGCTTTGATGAATGTGATATTTATGAATCTGAACTTTATGCCATATATTATGTTTAAAGGCTTATCCTCTCCTTATTTAATGGTGTTGACAGATTTATTTATACATTTATATATTTATTTGTCGATATTGCTTCAAATAAAGTGAACCTGGTTGGTTGGGTTTCCTTGTTTTATGGGGAATTTCCATTGACATAATGTTTTTTATACTGTGCAAACTGCGTATTCTAGCCCCTAACCCTACCTCTAAACACAACCCTCAAAGAAAACTTTCTGCATTTTTATATTTAAAAAAAAAACATATTTAGTATGATTTATAAGCTGTTTTCCTCATAGGGACCAAAAAGAAGATGTCCCCACAAGGTCAAAAAATACTGGTATTACTATCTTTGAGGGGACATTTGGTCCTCACACACACACTCAACTAAACACACTCCCCCTGTCTGGCCAGTCTGTACTCTTGAAGCCTAAGGGACCGGGTAAATACTTTATTTGCAATTTCCTCAGAATTTACATCTGCACTGTTGCTTGTACACACATAGAGACAAATACATTCCAGCAGGAGACTATAAATAGAGAGTTAGAATTTACCTTTGTCTTTTTCTACTACCCCAAAGCCACACTATATGTAATGAAGTGACATGTTATTTTTAGCATATAAACTTAGGAGGGTGTCTGATATGTTTGTGGCTGGAATGGGTTCAGGGTCAAAAGAATCCAGCAGTTTAGAGTGTTTGCATATGTTAAGAAAACTAACATACATGCATAAAACAGTGATAGTGTCACGGGGCATAGGCGGATGATGAAGACAGAATTCAGGTTTAAACAACAATGTTTAATCATAGGGAGATGCAGAATGTAACAGTTGTTGTGACAAGCACATTCAAACAATAACTGACGATGAACTGAACAGAACAGGGAGTATAAATACACAGAGTGAAGGAGGGAACTAAACAGGGACAGGTGGAAGACTAATCAGGGCTGAACGGACACAGGTGCAGACAGAGCATAATTGTTACATTACGCCCCCCTGAAAAGGCGTGACCTCGCGCCGGGCTGACGATAGAGTTCTGGAGATTGCAAAGAGGCAGAGGCTTAGATGGAGGGCATGGCGCTGGGGACAGACTGAACCCTGGGGGTGTTGGCACCAGACGCCATGGTGGCACAGACGAAGGGAGGAGTCCGGGCGGAGCCCGAACTGACAGGTAGAGTGACACCCGGGCGATGACAGACGGCGGCGGAACCATGGATGGCCGAGGAACCTTCCGAGCCGAGTGGCCGACGGACCATGGCGACATCGTGAAACTGGAGGACAGGAGCCGAGCCGCTGACCCACGCAACTGAGGCTGCAACGCTAGGACGGATGACCGGTGTAGCAATTATGGGTGCAGACATAGTTAATGAATCTTCCAATGATTCGATCAAATGAACATTCCCGTTCACAAAGCACAATTCAGCTCCAGACTCCAGGAAATCGACCATCGATCACGAGGGAGATGGGGGGCTCGATTCTGCCCGGAGCTACTAGTTGTGGACAACTGACTTCCTATGGACTCGAAACTCAATTATCGAGGACAGGGGGCTCGTGGTTAACACAAGACAAAGAAACAGACCAGATCTCTGTCTTTGCAATGACCGGTAAATGAACTCCACGACACAGCTAAAACTCCAAGCAAGCTCACAGAAACTGTTAGCTTATGGAGTGCACCAAATAACTGATTATTGGACTTTCATTCAAATAGCCTTCGACATAGCTTGTTAGTGTGTTTACAACTGATACACGTGACTATTATGCATGTACATTACTCCCAATTCATGCAATTATGTAACTATTGAATGAGTGGATGAAAAAGCATCATGTTTGGTACCGGTGCGTTCGTATGGGTATAATCCAACAGATGAGCTGAATGAAATCTTTATAGAATTGATCATGTCCTTATAGTAAGAAATTAGGTCTAAATTTACTCTCTGCTTAAGAGCAGGAAACTAAATTCTACAGTATAGTTAACCCAATTTTGTGAGAGGGGTGGAGACACAGTCACCCCTGAAGCCTAATTGGCCAGAACCCATCCAGGGGATGGGCAAATGTTTGAGTTTAATCTCAGAACACGAACGAAGAGAGCGGTTCTGTTCAGTTCTGTACAGTTCAGACCAGTGCAGTGCAGAGTTCAGTTTTCACGTCACAACCAGTTCGGTTCGAGCTGGTTCGCGGCCTGTTCGCAGTTCAGAGATGAGCTAAGTCCTAGCAGTTTGACCAGAGTGAGTTCTGAACGGAGAGCTCCCAGGAGTCGGTCTGACGATCGTGACAGACCAACATCAGAGAAAATGGGTTAACAATGATTTCATTCAGGCCATCTGCTTTTCTCTAACTTTCCTTTCTTTTACTTAAAGTTTATTTTATTTCCGTTAAGTCTCGGGTTCTGTTAAGTTTCGCCGCAAAAGTCTCTCAACAACGAGTTTCTAACAGCGCGCTCCAACTTCAAACAACGCCCACAAGACTTTCATCCAGCCGCCAACACGCCACGTGGTTGGTTTCCCCAGACGTCGATCAGACCTTCAGCGAATCAAAGATCCGGGAAAACCCCTGTCCAGCCAGGAAAAGGGAATCCCCCTTGTCAGACGACACGCGCAACACAAACGCAAGTAACGCCTCTTGATTTCGAGCTGAACTGGTGCATTAGATCAAATGTAATAACCCTGCCTAAGAAACGATAGGAGGTTAAATTACTGATCAATGGTTTCTTCAGGTCATGTTTCATAAATGCATAGATTGCTTAGGATTTTATAATTTCTCTCTCTTAGAACTTATTCTTTCCTCACCTTCTTCCTTTCTGCAACGTGTGAATGTGCGAGTGCGTGTGTTTATGTTAGATATTAGTTTGATGTGTTAGAGTAATTAATAAAGTTCCGTTTGTAATCAAAGATAACTGTTCTTGTGTTATGTGCTTATCAATTTAATGTCTTGAACTGCCGATCTAAGTTACCTGGCTGTTAAATAGTGTTTCACTATTGTTCGGATATTAATATCCGCTGCAGAGTTGATATCTACGGCCCGTTCAAATGAACGCTAGAAGAGTCATTTGCTCGGCTGTAAAATAGACTCTCAAAATTCCCTATGAATTCATTCATTCATTCATTTGAGCTAAATATACATGTTTCCCTTTAACAGAGCCCCCTTTAAGTTCTTACATATCGGCGGACTAATAAGTTAAGGTGTAAACATTAATTTTGAATTATTTATAAATTATAGTGTCATTTGAGTCTCTTTCATTTTAATTCAGTTCCCCGTTGAGTTATTATTTTATCTGACTCATAGTCGCTACACCGGAGTGACGCTGTGGTGAGGGAGGAAGGGAGACGGAGGAAGGGAGGAGTCCAGAGCTGCCGAAGGGGTGTAGGGTGAGGGTGCAGCCCGAATCCTGGAAGTCCGTGGCTGTAACTGGGCATCGACCGCCGAAGGCCGACTTGGAGTGACGATCGAGCCCAGAGGAGCCTCCGGGCAGACGGACTGTGGAAGCGGTGAAGGAGTGGTGGGTCGAGGAGCAAGTGACGGGCTGACAGGTCGAGGTGGAGCTGTGGGTCTGGAGGCCCGAGATGAATCCTGGGACTCGGCCTCTAGCCAAGCTGGTGGCAGAGAAGCCCGCGGCGCGGCTGGTGAGTGGATGGAGAGCCGCACGGAGTGAGCGGCGGTGGCAGAGCCGAGGAGCTTAATGACGCCAGTGGTGCCAACGGATCCAAGGGGCTGGCCGCAACCAGTGCTGGAGACGGGATATGGAGGGATGGGGATACGGGCGGAAGACTTCCGGACGGAAACAGCGAAGAAGACGATGATGAAAGGGTGGAGACTTGGGTGGGGAAAGGATCCATGGACCATAGATCTATCAGGTCGATGTCCGCTCCTGGCTCTGCGGTGGACTGCACCGCCTGCATTGACTCCCACTCCGGTTCGGCGATTACCTCGGCTGGCGCCTCAGACTTACCAGCTCGGCAGGAGAGGCCGCCGTCTCGGAGCATCCAGGCCAGGTACTCCAGGTAAGGTCTGCTCTCCAGACAGAGAAGGAGGTGCAGTGCGGGTGAGTCCAACTTCTTTTCTCAAGATTTGAGAGGTCAGTTATTCTATCCCGGGGCGTAGGTGGATGACAAAGACAGAATTCAGTTTTAAACTACAATGTTCAATCATAGGGAGCTGCAGAAGTAACAGTCGTTGTGACAAGCACATACAAACAATAACTGACGATGAACTGAACAGAGCAGGGAGTATAAATACACCAAGTGAAGGAGGGAACTGAACAGGCAAAGGTGGAAAACAATGAACTAATCAGGGCTGAACAAACACAGGTGCAGATAGTGCTTGGCTCAGTTCAGCCAAACGTAGTCTGTATCTCAGATTCTTTGTCCATGAATCTAAATATTAGTGCTGCTTGTCTTTTACATTTTAGATTAATCACTTTGAACCTGTTGCAAATGTCTGTTATTATGGGTGCATATTTATTTATAATTACAATAAGGTTCCACATTAATTAACATTAGTTAATGCATTTGAACGTGTGTTTGAACATAAATGTATGTCGGCAGTGTGTGTACACAACTACCCTATTGTAACTGTTATGTTTTGTTTTGTTCAATGGACTTTCTGTGTTCTTCCTGTCACATGTTCCTTTGTTCTAGTTTTCCCGCCACTCGTCTGTCGCCATGGTCACCGTCATCATTAGTTCATTATGTTCCAGCTGTGTGTTATCATCCTCGTCTGTGTTCCCTATTTAAGTTCTACCATTTCTATCACTCCTTGTCCTGTCCGGTATTGTAAGTCTTCCTGTGAATCACGTTGTGTGTCGCTACCTGCCTGTTTGAAGTGATTAAACTCCTTTTTTGCACTTCATGCTTCTCCCATTGTCTTCCTACCTGCACACAGCCCTGACACCTATTATGGTGAAAATCTTTTTTTCAAAGTTAGCAGATTCAACCTTTTGTGACATCACAAAATGCCTAGGCCCCACCCACGGCTGCTGACAGACTCTGCCCTGTTAGCGTAGAGCCCACCCTCAGTGAGCTGTACACAGTCCGCCATGTTCTCCTCGCCAGAACATTTAACAGCATTCAAGTAAGACATTTATTCTTATTAAAGCTACTAAGTTATTCAATCAAGAACAGTGAGTTATTTTTTTGTTTTTCTTTTGTTGTTTGATTCATATTAACAGCATATATAGCAGTAGGTAGGTACTGTATTTTACGCTGCTTTCACTTTAAGACACAAATTTACTATACGCATGCAGTTTCTTTACTTGCTGTTTACATTCACAGACATAACCAACTTTGTGAACTTTGTGTGTTTTTGACATAAACTTGTGCGTATTTGACAGTTTATGCGCAATAACATGTGAAAGAGAATGTTTAATACTCAAGGAACGCTCCAACTGACATCCAGCTTTCTGTGCATGTGCTTTGATGTGTGCGCTCAGAAAACCATACATCAGAAGTTTAGACTGATATGGCTTAAAACGCATTCAGATAATAAACTTTCATGATGATGAAGAACTGCAATGTCACGTGAGTGTGACCGTGATAGAGATGATAATCAAAACCAAACAGATGTTTTGTTAGATTTGGCAGAGTATCTGAGCCCAAGGCATAAACTGTTGGCTCCGCCCTCTTCTGGAAAGCTTGGTGGGGTGAAGGGTCAAGGGTCAAGCAAAACATCACTTGTCTCTTCATCAGACACATATCCTTCAAGAATGATTTTATGTTCAATATTAAAATAAGAATGAATGATAATCAAGTTATAACCATTTTCCTACATTTGATAAATCAGTTCTCTATATTCACGGAGTGATTTTGGATATTGTAGTGTTTTAGTTGCTCTGTGCTTTTGAATCCAGATTATTCAGGAACTGCTCTGATGTCTGTGTCAAGACGTGCTGACAGGCAACTGTCCTTGGTGTTGTAATACACTCCAGGGAGTAAAACGAGATCAGCATGTGTTAACTATATGTCTTACTGAGGTGACCCCTGGAGTCATCTATGTAACAGCTATGGGACTCTTTTGGGGAGAAATGTACCTCTCTGATACTTTTCTTTCTTTATAGAATAAAGTCACTTCTGTACTAAATGTAGTATCAGCATGTTTTGGAGAAGTGCTTTGTTGATAGTTAGTTAAGATGTCTCGACCTTGATGGAAACTGTTTTTCTGGGGAACTTTGTGTGTGCGTCTCATGATTCTGTGCAGATCCAGTATTGGATATGGGCCTTGCTGCAGGCGATGCCAGACCTTTAGATGCTTTTCTGTGACCTCCGAGGTCACTGGGGACTAATCTGGGCCTGGGCGACATCAAGTCTACGCATTTTTAGAGATATATGCTCCTATCTGTCTACGTGTGGAAAGTTGCTTACGTTGCATGTTGTTAGAACCAATCAGAATCATTCCACATGGCAGTAATGACGTGTCTAGACCTTGAAAACAGTATAACTGTTCATAAAATTGTATGTACGTTAGACGGAGGCGGGGAGACTGTTAGAGGGAGCGCGGCCTACAAACTCCTCTTGAAGCTGGCTTCTGCTGATGAAACTGCAAACTATTCTTCAGTAAAATATTCTTTAATTAATCTGACTCCTGACTCCTGGTCTTCATTTTTCACTACTGGTCCTGGGTCCTAAGCTGTTACCCCAACAGTTTATGGTGGAGAATGCGGTCAATCATTCCTTGGTACACCTCTGGCAAACAAGTAGATAAGGTAGTATATTTTTATTATTAGACTTGTCTGACTGGAAGACACTGGGTTAGGGGAACGGGAGAGCTTTATTTCAATGGGAAATAGGGAATAATTATACTAAGGATTGTGTTTCGGCTACTCTGAGGAAGTCGAGAGCTTTTTGAGAAACACACAAGGGGTATAAGAAGTCGCTCCAGTAGGCCAATAATTTGGAAACGGGGTGCAACGTAGGCATGCTTAAAGGGGAGAGAGCTGATTAAGGGCTAAGGTAAGGATACCACTCCTAAAAGGGGCATGTGGCACTGGACAAAGGGGGCCAGTGCATCACCGCAAACCTTCTCCGTCTCTTCCAACTCAGATAGGGGATCCCCGAATTTAGGACAATAGACAGTTAGGGATTAAGTTATTAGTTAAACTAAATAAAAATAGATTCAGGGTTGTTTGCCAGGGATGCATCAGGAACGATCCCGAGTAAAATGTAAGGTATGACCCAAATTGGAATGGACCAGTAAGTGACTTTTTTGTATAAGTGTAGCGTCTGGAGTCGCTCTTGACATGAGATCAAAGTGGTGGGTCGTTCGAGAAACACCAGAGATGCAGATCCTTTTGCACAGCTCTGCCTATGAATTAGTATTAGCATATAAATGAGTGTAGTGGTGCCAGTTGAGGCTGGCCAAATGGCCGCACTATCACCCTTACGACCAGCAGAGACAACGCAGGCCGTGCCGTTATCACCTTGTGAGGAACTTCAAATAGATTCCTATCACACACACACACAGACAGACACACACACACACACACAGACACACACACACACACACACACACAAGTATTCCTCTTCATATTAGCCTTTAATTTAACCATCCCAGAAATAGATGTGATGACCCTTGTGTTATATGTATGTTGACCACAAAGTATATATTTATGTATTTGTGTGATGTTAATCTTAAATGCTCAAGATGGCTCTGTAAAAGAGATACACCGTCTTTCATGCATTTAAACTAGCATGTTTGGTGTCTATCCGTTCCTCTTTCTCTGCCTTAGCCAATTATGTAAAAAGTATGATTATGACATGTACCGTTAATATGCTTAGCCCTTTTGGAGCAAAACCTCACTCGTTGTGTTTGCCAGCATTAACATTCCAGTGAGTGATAAAAGTCCAAACAAAGGAACTTTCCCGCTTCCAATCCACATCTACGATTGGTCATCTCAGAGAAGGTGGGCGGAGGTTACTGGACTTTAAAGTACAGTAACTCGAGCACACCCGGGCTCAGTCATTTTGCAAGAACCCCGGACGAGACGAATTCCCTTTTCCTCCCATCTCATCAGCGCGGCTCGCGGGTTTTCGACCTGCGAGCCGGCGCGGTCCAGCCAAGCTGATGTTTCCTTTGAAGATCGACGCGCTCCGCGACGCAGTCAGCGGACGCACTTAGCTGGACGAGATTAACTTCCCTTCCAAGACGACACCTTTAAAAGTCCCGCGGACCAACGAAGCTCTGGAAGAACCAAACGGAGAGAACGCTTCAGCGCGCAAACTCTCTGAGAAACGCCAACGCACGCATCTTGCTTTACACAACACCAAGAAACCATGCAAGTATCAATTCTACCGAAATTTAGATGCGTTTTAAAGATTGTACCCCTGTTTAAGGTGATATTTCCTGCTGGCTCCAATGGTTTTGTCTGGGAAGGTGTCGGATCGGACACGATCTTACCCTCCTTCCTTTCCTTTCCCTTCCCCTCATCCTCCTCTTTACTTTCCACTATTCTGTAAATACATGTATTCTTTATGTAGTCATATGTAATCGTAGTATTAATCTTTATTAAAACCATGATATTCACGTTTTGATTGTCATTGTTTGCTCACGGAACACGAGTCCCTTTAATGTCAGATCTAAGCTACGAGCTCTTATAAGCATCGTTGAATGCTTTAATTAATACCATAACTCGGAAAGTTTGTCCTTTGTGGCCAGAGGGATAAACTTCCCGAAAATTGGGTAGGAAGAATAGACCTGGTGAGTGGATAAGGAATCTCCGCTCGTCCTTTAAACGGAACGGAGAGGAATTTTGAATCAACTCCCTTGAGGTTATTCTGTGATTATTTAATGTAGATATATCTGTAGTTAATTACAATAAATTGTTGTTAACCATATATATATATATTATATTGCATAAATACAGAGGTGAGGTATTCCCATTTTGGGTGATTTTGGAGATTGGTGATTAGATTATAACCCGTTATGATTAATCATAAATCCCTAAATATTAATACCCACAATTCCCTATTGAGCTAATTTTTAATTTAAATATATATGTAACCGTAAAACCCTACATAAGTGTACTTTGCAGTTTCATCACGCAGAAGCCACAGCTGTGTTGGTTAAAGATCGCCGCCTCCATCTCTGCTGGTATCATTTCAGGTGAGTATGAACTTTGACTAAAATGATGGCTAAAAATTTGAGTGATATGATCAGTCCAGAAAAAGATTTTGAGACGAAAGACACCAAACACTGTAAGCAGCGCTGCTCTGAAGCCCTGACGTCAAAGAAATTTGAAAGAATTATCAAGTAAATGGGCAGCAAAGGTTTTAATTCTAATTTGAAAAGTTAATCAGAAACTTGACTGGCTAAAAGCTAAAAGACTGGAAAATTTTTTGATTCCTAACTGTTTATGAGATAAATTGGCAGGAAATCACTGAAACTTATGTAGGATTTCGTCTGTGTAGTCTGAGTAATAGGACTTGAAGTTGTTTTTGAAAAAAAAAAAAAGGAAAAAGCAGATATAGTCACGGACACGGAGGGATTTTAAACAGAGGTCCACAGATTGAAAATAAGGAAATAAGTAATAAGTTCATATATTGACGTCTTAAGGAATTCCTTTTAAAGGAAAGATCCATGATCATTTTAAAATAAATTATGAGGTTAAAAATTAATGGCAGTAACTATATAATTAGAGACATAGAGGGTTTAAATGATAAAAATGTTAAAATGATTCGTAAAAAATTCTGATAAAGTTTATTTGACTGGATGTTGGTAAAAACACCGTGGGAGAATGGGTGTTAAAAGCTAAAAACCCTAGAAGCTGATGTTTTGGTTTCAAAAGATAAGCTCATGCTGAGCTGTAATAAAACAATTTGCTTATCTGAATCTGCCCCACCATGTCATTTCTGGTGCAGTGGCTAAAATTGGAAGAGTAACTCAGACTCAATTTAGATGTTTGAAGTTAAATTTATTGTTTGGGGAAAAGACAAATATAAAATTATGGTTATTTGGAACCGTCAATTCTGGCAAAAGATAGAGTTAAAAGGAAAATATCTGTCGCTTATTTGAAAACAATTTTAATTTCTAGCCAGGTCTTACGCTGAGATAGTGTGAAGTCTGACGTTTATTGGAAGATAAATGTGATCTCTAGCCAAGTCTTATGCTGTGCTAGAGTGACAAGTTAAAAGTTTATGAAAATGCAGTACCAGTCCTGAATGCATAGAAGTCTCTCTCTATTTCAAAACCAGCTCAAGGCTGATATCTGAGCCTGTGCCACAGATGATATAAGATATTGATGAGTAAAAGCACATGGCATCACTTGAAAATAATAAGACATGTTTTAGGGAAAACAGTGTTTAAAAAGGTATGAGATGAATTTCACATTGAAGTTAAAGTCTTAGAAGACTGTTAAAAGGGTTAGAGAGAGAGAGAGAGAGAGAGAGACTGCTTGTGGAAGCAGGGATGGTGCAATTTTTTATCGCCCTGCTAAAGTTGAAACAAAACAAAGAAATTATATCAGAACCAAAACAATCCAGCTGACTTTTGTAGAGACAAATTAATAATGAGCAGATGCAAAAACTGAGTTTAAATAATAATTTGAGTAAACACTAAAAGTAAAATTTGCGGATGAGCAATTAATGTTTAATGTGTGTGTGGGTGTGACTGCACTTTATGTTGTATGTGTTCCTAGAACTGTTCTGTTCTAATTGGGTGTCATTAACATCTGGAATGGGTATTTGACCATTACAGATGGGTTAAGGTAAACGACAACCTTTAGAGAAACTGATAATTTTGAAGGAATCTGGTGAAAAGATGATCCAGAACACGCGACGAGCTTTAAATGGATTGTTATCCAGCTCTGTCTGTTATGACGACTTTTGTCATTTATGATGTTGATTTGAATTACTCTCTGGATTAGTTAAAGTGGAATTGTAAAGTTAAAGTTTGCAGTCCATCATGGGTTAAAACCATTGTCTAAATTCAACTGAGGGCTTAAATTTAATAATGTCAATTGATTTAAAATAGTAGGCGTAAATGTTATAGACTTGACGGCAGAGACAAAGTGACAAATTGGCTGAAGTCACTATCTAAATTATCCAGAGACTCCCTCAAAATTCTGAAAGGCCGGAGGGCGACCAAAGAGATAACTTCTAAAAATGAAAAGTTTTATTTTTACTTTATTTTAATTTTTTATGATATTTTGATTTATATAGAGAACCACAATTAATGTTAAAGAAGAAGTGACTTTAAGTCTTTCTGTGTGACTGTGATTGAGATAAGAGGAATATAATATTTTGGTTTCTGCAGAGCAGCAGAGATAAGAAACAATAATGATCATATTGTGTGGCATCTTCAGATTGATAGAGGAATAATGAGAAATAGCCCAAAGATTAATGTTGTGAAATAGAATTTAGGAACACCCGTAAAGAGTTAATATAGTTATAAATGAGTGATATTGATGAACAAATCATTCTAAAACAGCTTTAAAGAAATTGATGATGACTTATAGTCCAAATTTAAAGTAATATGGGAGATTATGAAATCTGTAAGTTCTTGGTAAAGTTATGACACGTTTGGGTGTAAGTGGCAAGATAAGGCTAGTGAGGATTTGATGAAGTATCACTACCAAGTGACATGAATTAAGAGGTTTAATATTTTGGTCATTTGGAGCTTACACCTGAAGAGTTTTAATGAACAAGACATTGAGAATAAACGAAAATTAAAAAAGGGTACTTTAAAGAAAACCCTGATGAATGATTTTGAATGTTTTACTAATAACATGGTGATTAATAATTTGATATTTAGTATGATTAAGCATAATGTCAACAAGATAAAGATGAGTGAACAAGCTTATTGAATGGAATACGAATTGATAATTAAGTCGTTTTGATGAAAAGGTTTTAACATTAACGATTTTTTTTTAATGGATAAGTCCATCAACAGTTATGTGGGCTATGAGGGGATGTGTTCAGTCATGTGTTCAGATTTTGGAGGCATCACACACCTCTAAATTGATGGGAATGCAGCAACAGAGATTGCTCATTTAGCCCGGCTTCCAAAGATTAAATATGGACTTGTCGTTCATTTTATTTTATTTTATTTTATATTTCCTTTTACTGAAACCCTAAAGAATTGTATGAATACTATTGTACTATATTGTCTGTTCCCCTCTCAATGAGAGAAAGCACGTTATCAGTATGTTGATCAGGAGTTTTGAGAAAAGAAGAACATTGGGGTCTGTTTGTGAGTGGAAGGGGTAAAAGAGCCTCAAAACGGGGACTGGTCTTTTTAGTGGCCAGCATGTCCGTGATGAGGTGAAGAGACAATTGTGACCCTAAAGGGAAACATGCGTCACCACTTGACCTTCCGTAGTGACCTCACTTGTAGACCAGACGTGGCGGTATGGGACCCCCACATATGGTCTAAAAGGGGGGAATGAAGGGTCAAGGGTCAAGCAAAACATCACTTGTCTCTTCATCAGACACATATCCTTCAAGAATGATTTTATGTTCAATATTAAAATAAGAATGAATGATAATCAAGTTATAACCATTTTCCTACATTTGATAAATCAGTTCTCTATATTCACGGAGTGATTTTGGATATTGTAGTGTTTTTGTTGCTCTGTGCTTTTGAATCCAGATTATTCAGGAACTGCTCTGATGTCTGTGTCAAGACGTGCTGACAGGCAACTGTCCTTGGTGTTGTAATACACTCCAGGGAGTAAAACGAGATCAGCATGTGTTAACTATATGTCTTACTGAGGTGACCCCTGGAGTCATCTATGTAACAGCTATGGGACTCTTTTGGGGAGAAATGTACCTCTCTGATACTTTTCTTTCTTTATAGAATAAAGTCACTTCTGTACTAAATGTAGTATCAGCATGTTTTGGAGAAGTGCTTTGTTGATAGTTAGTTAAGATGTCTCGACCTTGATGGAAACTGTTTTTCTGGGGAACTTTGTGTGTGCGTCTCATGATTCTGTGCAGATCCAGTATTGGATATGGGCCTTCCTGCAGGCGATGCCAGACCTTTAGACGCTTTTCTGTGACCTCCGAGGTCACTGGGGACTAATCTGGGCCTGGGCGACATCAAGTCTACGCATTTTTAGAGATATATGCTCCTATCTGTCTACGTGTGGAAAGTTGCTTACGTTGCATGTTGTTAGAACCAATCAGAATCATTCCACATGGCAGTAATGACGTGTCTAGACCTTGAAAACAGTATAACTGTTCAGAAAATTGTATGTACGTTAGACGGAGGCGGGGAGACTGTTAGAGGGAGCGCGGCCTACAAACTCCTCTTGAAGCTGGCTTCTGCTGATGAAACTGCAAACTATTCTTCAGTAAAATATTCTTTAATTAATCTGACTCCTGACTCCTGGTCTTCATTTTTCACTACTGGTCCTGGGTCCTAAGCTGTTACCCCAACAGGGGAGCAGCAGCTCATTTGCATTTAAAGATACATGCATGAAAACAGCATGTTTTTCCTTCCACTCAAAACATGGTATAATAAATTATCTGTGGGGTATTTTGAGCTGAAACTTCACAGAAACACTGAGGACATCTGAGATATTACATCTTGTAAAAAAGAGGCATAATAGGCCCGCTTTAACTAACAATGAGCAATACATGTTACATTGTTACAATATTTATTCCTCTTTGTTATTGCTAATAAATAATAACAAACAAAACAATTCATTGTTAGTTTATGTCAGTTCAGGCCCATTAAATAATATTAACAGATACAACATTTAATTTTAATAATGTATTAGTACAGTCAGGGCTGGCGTTTGCTATAGGCGAGCTAGGTGGTTGCTTAGGGCGACAAATGTGTTGGGGGCGCAGGCACCCTCTAGTGTCGCCCTTAGAGTTACTTCCCATTAAGCATAGAATTATAACAAGCGAAATAAAACATAATGTTTATTAAACATGATCATCCTTGGGCACCCCTCAGCCACACGTTTAATTACTTAACCTGATTATTAGAATGAATTGATGGTGAGTGACGGTGGGCAAATATGTTGTATGCACCCCTTCAATGTCAAATATGAATAAGAGGAGAACATTTAGCATCTAACTCAAAATAACTGCTTTCAACAGATCAATCTTTATTCATAATCAAATTTATTATGTATAAAAGTTGAAGAACATTCAATCAAACTCAAAAAAGCTACTAGTCATAAAATGATTTAGGGACCTTGACCGATTAGATTGAAATGCATCCATTCCAAACTGGATGAAGTGTCCTCAATATTTGGGCCCTTACAAGACATAATATCATAAAATATTATATTTTTCCCTATCGAATTAAGGTCTACTGTACAGTAGAGATGCTAGTTAAAGGGTTAAGTTGTAACACTCCCCTAAACAGCTTAGTGGAGTTTACACTATTAAATGGGACCACTCGTTCCTATTTGCTAAATCAAAACTATGGAGGAGTATAAAACACAAGACAAATCAGATTGTAAAGCCAAAATCACCAGTGTATTAACAAGACACAAATATACCCAAAATAACATTTACTCAATCGTGAATGTGTGTGTGTGTGTGTGTGTGTGTTTGTGTGAGCGAGGTGCATAAGTCTTTATGTCCAGCGTGTAACGTTACTATGTACAAAGTCAGATCCGTCTCACCGGCAACGTTGACAACTCCGGGAGCAGTATCTGTGTGTTGTCCAGCTGTTTAAAGTCCTCCGGAACGAGTAATCCACAGTCCAAGGAAACGGATATGCTCCACAGAAGATCGGCAGTCAATGCTCAAAAAATCAGCCATCAAACAACTCAGGTAATCCGACACGATCGGGTCCGTAGTGAGAATGAATGAGCGCGCTCCCGATCGCCGGTTTGCCGGTACTATATATTTAAAACCCACACTCCCATTTCCTGTTTGGGTGACGTCTCATCACGTGACACTCCGTCTCGCCCGGAACGCATCTCGCGAGACGGGAGATAAAGCTCAATAACACAGACAGGTTAGGAAGAAATACAGAACACAGGAGATAGCATTTAAAACAAATGACCAACTAATCACTCTTATTAGTTGATCTAATATAAATATGCTTCCCCTTATGTGGCCACGCTACATAGATCCCCCCCCCCAGCCATCGGCATCGGAGGAGATCGTCCGAACCAGCGTTTCAGGTTAACCACATTTACAATGTCTGTTTTAAGTGGGTCACCCCAACGAACTGTGTAATTTATTGGCCCCATTTTTTTTGTTATTTCAGCCGGTCCCTCCCACTTGGGCGCTAGCTTAGCAGAGAATTTATTAGAGGCAGAAGAGATAGGATGAGTTTTTATCCAGACTAGATCACCCGGCTGAAACTGCGCATCTTTCCGTCGGGAATTGTAATATCTAGCTTGTCTGGCTTGCTGCACACCCACTCTTTGCTTTACTTCCTCTGTAATGATGTTCTGTCGTTCCAGTAGATTATACGAGGATTGGTCTGGGGTGGGCGGTTTGAGGATTAACCTCTCCAGCGGTCCGAGAAGCTGCCTGCCCAGCATTAACTCTGCCGGTGTTCTACCGGTGGTTTCTTGGTGTGCAGTGTTAATGGCGAATCTTAACTCAGGTAACCACTGGTCCCAGGCTTGATGGTATTGTCCCACGTATGATGCAATCATTGTTTTTAATGTCCGGTTTACCCTTTCTGTCAGGTTTGTCTGAGGGTGATAGCTGGTGGTGAGTTTTTGGATACTTCCCCAGGTCTTGCATAACTCAGCCAGTATGTTGGAGGTAAATTGTGCTCCTCTGTCTGAGATCAAGTACTTGGGAACGCCCCAACGAGTAAAAACTTCTTCCCTTAGAATTTTGACAATCTTTTGTGTCTTACTATCCCTAAGGGGGAACATCTCTACCCATTTAGTGTAGTAATCCACTACCACTAAGAGGTAAGTGTTTTGCTTCTTGCTGAGGGGAAAGGGTCCCATTAAATCCATACCCAGTGTATGCCCTGGTTCTGTCACTTGAGTATGCTGTAGAAAACCGCTGGGTTTGGTGTTGTCATGTTTATATTTTTGACAGATATCGCAACCCTTGACGTACTGCCAGACGTCTTTGCGGACCGTAGGCCACCAAGCCACCTCCAAGAGCC
Organism: Gobio gobio; assembly: GCF_949357685.1. Taxonomy (NCBI): domain Eukaryota; kingdom Metazoa; phylum Chordata; class Actinopteri; order Cypriniformes; family Gobionidae; genus Gobio; species Gobio gobio. Next base: position 24,548,591 of record NC_137115.1, on the reverse strand, counting down.
TCAGCAAAGTTTTTAGTCGACCCAGATGTCCTCCTAGTGGGTTGTCATGAAAGTAATGTAAAAAGCCAGACATTAATGCCTGAGGAACAACCAATTGGAATTTGTCTCCGTTGTTTTTTACAGGTACCCGTCGATACAACACCCCCTGTTGGACCTCGAAGGTAATCTTTTGGTCTTGTACCTTCCTGACATTGGTGTCTGACTTCAGGAGAGCCAAAGTGCTGTCAGTACTTTGTGCTAACGAAATTTCCACTAGTGTGTGAGGTATGTCTGATGAACACCCAGTCGTTGTTATGATGGTCATACAGTGCGCATCTTCCCTCTCTTCAGCTTCACCGACTCTGGACAAGGCATCGGGCCCCAGGTTGAGACATCCCTTCCTATGATGTACTTGGAAATTGAACTGCTGCAACCTTAGAGTCCATCGGGTCAGTCGAGAGGAGGTCTTGGGGCTATTGAAGGCCCATGTTAATGCAGCATGATCGCTGTAAATGTCAAACTGACTCCCTTCAAGGTAATGCCTCCATTTTTCCACTGCCCAAACCACGGCCAGACACTCTTTTTCAGAGGTGGAGTAATTTAGTTCTGCTCCTCGTAATGTCCTAGAAGCATAAGCTATCACTCTTTCCCCTTCAGGTGTTTGCTGGGTGATAATGGCTCCTAGACCTACATCACTGGCGTCCGTATGCACCTGGAAAGATTGGTTAAGGTCTGGCTGCATCAATACCGGTGGGTCTTGTAGCACTTGTTTGATGGTATCCATGCTGGCTTGACACTCAGAAGTCCAGTCCCATTTTACTCCCTTCTTTTTCAGGTGATTCAAAGGTGCAGTGATGTCAGCGAAATGGGGAATGAATTTGTGGTACCAGCCTGCTAATCCCAAGAAGCGTTGGAGAGCTTTGAGGTCTTTGGGAGGAGGATACTGGGCAACAGCCATTGTCTTTTCAGAGTCAACCTCTACTCCTTTCACTGAGACTATGTGGCCCAGGAACTTCAACTGTCTTTTAAAAAAGTGACACTTCTTCATGTTAAGGGTAAGAGATGCCTTTTCCAGTCTCTGCATTATGGAGTTCAGGTGTTTTATGTGTTCCTCTAATGATCGAGAATAGATGATAATATCATCTATGTACACAAAACAGAATTTTCCTCTCAATTCTGCCAGAACCTTCTCCATAAGCCTCTGGAATGTGGCAGCGGCATTCCGTAGCCCATATGGCATGGATCGGAATTGGAATAACCCCTGGTTGGTGATGAAGGCTGTTTTTTCTTTGCTACCTTCCTCCATATCCACCTGCCAATATCCTGACTGCAAATCCAGTGTACTGAACCAGGTGGCGCCGTCTAGTGATTCCAAGATGTCATGAATAAGCGGCATTGGATAAGCATCAGGAATGGTCTTGCTGTTGAGCCTCCTATAGTCCACACAGAACCTGTAGGATCCATCAGGTTTAGTGACCAGGACTACAGGGGAAGACCATGGAGAGCAGGAAGGTTCAATGATGTGGTCTTTTAGCATTTGGTCCACTTGGTCATCAATGATCTTTTTCTTGAAGGGTGAGACCCTGTAAGCTCTAGATTTCATTGGTACTTCATCCGATAGGGTAATTTTGTGATGTTCCACTGACGTTTTTCCCAGGACATTCGACGTGGAGCGAGGCCAGGTATTCATCAGCTTCAACAACTCCTCGGGATTGTCGGAGTCCCATCTCGATGCACCCTCAGTGTCCAGGACTGTGAGTGTTGGTTCCCAGGTGTGAGGTAAGGCGTAGTAAAGACTAACCATGGCACTATGGGATCCTCTTTCACCCACCGGCATTACTGACAGCTCCGGATTAATCAGGGCGGATAAGAAGGGATAGTACATATATCCTTTTCCCACTTTCAGGCCGTATCTACCCTGGCTGACATCCACGATGGCTTCAGCCGCCCTCAGGAAATCCAAGCCAGCTATAATGGAAAACGCCAGGTGATCATCCTTCATTATATACGTCTCCACTCTGCACACTTTATCATGCCACTTATAGCAGATGGTTTTCTGGTTCATAGCCTGGTGCACCTTTCCATCGGCCATGATGAAGCGCTGAGGGGAACCTGTAGGGTCTGATGAAGCCTCACCTCCTAGCTGTCTCCAAAGGTTTTCCTGCATCAGTGTGTACGTGCTCCCTGTATCCACCACTGCCTTCACCTCTTTACCTTTTACTATTACAGGCACCAAGAGAAGAGCATTTAGTGAATGGGGTTGAGCTATAGAGAGTCCTGCCAAGTTTTTGGAAAACTGACGTTCAGGTGGTTTTTTATGGGTCTTTTCTTTACCATTCTGACTGTCCACTTTCTGCCAGTAATCCTTCGCCCCCATACAGTCCTTCTCCACCATAGAGCCCACCTTAACCAGCTGTTCCACCGTCCTCACCGTCCCTCTTAGACAGCCCGCTACTCTTGGATTAATGTTGTTAAGGATGCGGCTCACCATTTCTTCCTCTGTGATATCGGGCTTCCACTTCAGGCAAAGTGCTCGGTAATCATAGGCAAAATCTCTCAGACGTTGACGTGGCTGCTGAACCAGAGATCTCAGCTTATCTTCCACTTCCGTGAGGTAATCATCTGGAAGAAACGCACACATAAAAGCCTCCTTGAAAGATTGCCAATCTGTTACCTTGCTCTTCTCTGCCTTCCACCAGCTCAGAGCAGGTCCTCTCAGAACCGTGCTCAGGGTGCCCACAAGCTCCACACCGGGAAGTGGCCTGATATCCAGAAAGTTTTCACACTGTTCGATGAAGTTGAGCACATCCGATGTCTCGCAGGAGTCACCAAAGGTGGGAAACTCCAGCCGAATCGGGGGCTGCCCGCAGAAGGACGACGAACTTGGAACCACCGGAGGAATAAGCACATCAGTAAGTGGAGGAGATGCATGGGAGATATCATACGTAGCATTAACAGTCTTAGATGGAGGGAATTTAACTCTAGTAGCCGGTATCGGAGTTCTATGATCATGCATAGTTGACATGGCGGTAATAGGGGTATATGGCTGTAATCTAGAGGGAGAAGGGGTACTGGTGAAACGTAATTTTTTCAATTTATTTTCCCATTTTTCATCTCTTCTCAGGAAACAATCAGCCACAGCCGTCTCCAACTTTTCCAGTGAGCGACGGAAATAATCTTCTAACTCTGCTAAGCCATTGTCCACTGCCTCCCGGAAACTAGTTTCCCTATTAAGTGAACTGTCAGCCGAGTGCTTATAATCCTGTTCAACGGATGTGACTTTTGAACTAAGAGCCAATAAATCAACTTTGAGCCCATCAATCTCAGATTGCATTCTTTGTACCAGGTTTACATTCACTACACAGCTATCATCCTCATCATCATCATCATCCTCATCATCAGTAATATACAATGAGCTAAGCAGAGATGTTATTTCCCCAGTGGGATTGCGTCTAGTGACAAACGGGCCTGCAGTAAAATCAGCACTGCGTGTCTCATCAGTTTTATTAGTTTCAGGTACGTTATCATTGTGAACAACAGCTGGTGTAACATTTTCTGCATTTACATTTGTCTCTTCCTCCATAATTACAAACTTCCACAATAATAAACAAATCAAAAAGAAACCAAACGGTCCCCGTACGGGCCACCAATATGTAACCCTCCCCTAAACAGCTTAGTGGAGTTTACACTATTAAATGGGACCACTCGTTCCTATTTGCTAAATCAAAACTATGGAGGAGTATAAAACACAAGACAAATCAGATTGTAAAGCCAAAATCACCAGTGTATTAACAAGACACAAATATACCCAAAATAACATTTACTCAATCGTGAATGTGTGTGTGTGTGTGTGTTTGTGTGAGCGAGGTGCATAAGTCTTTATGTCCAGCGTGTAACGTTACTATGTACAAAGTCAGATCCGTCTCACCGGCAACGTTGACAACTCCGGGAGCAGTATCTGTGTGTTGTCCAGCTGTTTAAAGTCCTCCGGAACGAGTAATCCACAGTCCAAGGAAACGGTTATACTCCACAGAAGATCGGCAGTCAATGCTCATAAAATCAGCCATCAAACAACTCAGGTAATCCGACACGATCGGGTCCGTAGTGAGAATGAATGAGCGCGCTCCCGATCGCCGGTTTGCCGGTACTATATATTTAAAACCCACACTCCCAGTTCCTGTTTGGGTGACGTGTCATCACGTGACACTCCGTCTCGCCCGGAACGCATCTCGCGAGACGGGAGATAAAGCTCAATAACACAGACAGGTTAGGAAGAAATACAGAACACAGGAGATAGCATTTAAAACAAATGACCAACTAATCACTCTTATTAGTTGATCTAATATAAATATGCTTCCCCTTATGTGGCCACGCTACAAAGTTATGTTTTAGGTGGGATATTATGAAAGCAAAAAGCACTAAACGAGACCAAAAACCTTGATTTATGAACCTGTTAACACAGTATACTCCATTTCTCCATTATATGTACTTACAAGTCATTTGCCCACCGGCAACTATTGTAAGGATCGGTTTTGGTGCTAAGACAAAAGCTGAGATACACACCCCAGCAATTGAACAATAAATGAGAATTCAGGAGTCTCTTCTAAGATATCTGATCCACTCCCCCAAAACCAGGTGTTTGTGTTGCAAATATTTACAACCCTTTTGTTCTAGTTGGAGTATTTAAGCGAGGGTAACCAAACTGAGGGGGGAACATTCTGTAGTCAGAACCCCCTGTGTGGTGCAGGGTCAGTGTCTATGAGTGCATGTATTGTTCCAGACATGATGACTCTTATAATTTATTTTCATATTGCGTTGCAATTGTGTTTTATGTTTTTACGCTGATCAGTTGTGTACCATGGATTCTTGTTTACTTATTTACTTTTCCGGTCTGGCCAAAATAAATGTTAATCTTGATTTATTCTGTATCTTTCTGAAATCATTATTTTAGTAGTGTCCGTGAGGAGTAAGTAGGAGTTACCGCAGATCTCTCTGCCAGGGCAGATCATACTGGGGACCCCATAGCGGGAGCATTGAGCCATGCATGAGGGAAAACCTGATTTCTGACTGCCACTGTTATTATAAGTTGCAGTTTCCGTGACTATCACTAAAATTACACGTTTTGTTATGAGTAAACATGTGTGACTCACTTAGAGGTAAGATAGTTCACCCTGCAATCCTCTGTAATATCAGAACTGACTAATCTGTGTCCGTTAGAGCAAGCGAAACCGGACGCTTAGCCTATTTGAGACTCCGGGTCCCATTGTAGCGTCTGGAGTCTCTCTGTCTCTCTCTCTCCGTTTCTCTCTCATGGGATCAAAGTGATGCGAAACAGCAGGGATGCCTTTCGCTGCCCAGCTCTGCAGGGAAATCAGATCCCGGCACCCATAAGTCTGGGGTGAATGGCCCTCAATGCCAGGCTGACGACCCACCAGAGAATGGCCAGGCCTACGACAATTGCTCTGGGGGGAACTTCAAAAGATTCCTATCACACACACACACACACACACACACACACCCCAGGCCACTAGCTCACACCTGCAGAGGGGCCGAGAACTGACCTCTACACACACAGACAGCCTGTGCCATGTGGCTTGAACTATTTTAATTAAACCATCCCAGAAATATATGTGATGACCCCTTTTGTTGTATGTATTTTGACCACAAAGTATATATTTATGTACAGTATTTGTGTGATGTTAATCTTAAATGCTCAAGATGGCTCTGTAAAAGAGATACACCGTCTTTCATGCATTTAAACTAGCATGTTTGGTGTCTATCCGTTCCTCTTTCTCTGCCTTAGCCAATTATGTAAAAAGTATGATTATGACATGTACCGTTAATATGCTTAGCCCTTTTGGAGCAAAACCTCACTCGTTGTGGTTGCCAGCATTAACATTCCAGTGAGTGATAAAAGTCCAAACAAAGGAACTTTCCCGCCTCCAATCCACATCTACGATTGGTCATCTCAGAGAAGGTGGGCGGAGGTTGGTGGACTTTAAAGTACAGTAACTCGAGCACACCCGCGCTCAGTCAACTTGCAAGGCCCCGACGAGACAAAATTTCCTTCTCCTCCCATCTCATCAGCGCGGCTCGCAGGCTTCGACCTGCGAGCCGGCGCGGTCCAGCCAAGCTGATGTTTCCTTTGAAGATCGACGCGCTCCGCGACGCAGTCAGCGGATGCACTTAGCTGGACGAGATGAACTTCCCCTTCCAAGACGCTCCCTTCCCAAACACCTTTAAAACTCCCGCGGACCAACGAAGCTCCGGAAGAACCAAACGGAGAGAGCGCTTCAGCACACGAACACTCTGAGAAACGCCAACGCACGCATCTTGCTTTACACAACACCAAGAAACCATGCAAGTATCAATTCTACCGAAATTTAGATGCGTTGTAAGATTGTACCCCTGTTTAAGGTGATATATTTCTTGCTGGCTCCAATGGTTATGTCTGGGAAAGTGTCGGATCGCACACGATCCTCCCCTGCTTCCTTTCCCTTCTCCTCTGTCCTTCCTCTATTTCTATCCTTTCCATCCTCCTCTTTACTTTCCACTATTCTGTAAATACATGTATTCTTTATTTAGTCTTATGTAATCGTAGTATTAGTCTTTATTAAAACCATGATATCCACGTTTTGATTGTCATTGTTTTTCTCACAGAACACGAGTCCCTTTAATGTCAGATCTAAGCTACGAGCTCTTATAAGCATCGTTGAATGCTTTAATTAATACCATAACTCGGAAAGTTTGTCCTTTGTGGCCAGAGGGATAAACTTCCCGAAAATTGGGTAGGAAGAATAGACCTAGTGAGTGGATAAAGAATTACAGCTCGTTCTTTAAACGGAACGGAGAGGAATTTTGAATCAGCTCCATAGAGGTTATTCTGTGATTATTTAATATAGATATATCTGTAGTTAATTACAATAAATTGTTGTTAACTATATATATATATATTATATATTGCATAAATACAGAGGTTAGGTATTCCCATTTTGGGTGATTTTGGAGATTTGTGATTAGATTATAACCCATTGTGATTAATCATAAATCCCTAAATATTAATACCCATAATTCCCTATTGAGCTAATTTTTAATTTAAATATATATGTAACCCTAAGACGTTACACCATGGAGGAAAGAATATTTGAAAATAAGTGATACTAAGAAAAATCAACGATCTAAATTAAATTGCAACTAATCTTAACTCTAAACGTAACACACTTTATGGAGTCACATAGAATTGGAGTCAGATAAAATTATTAATGGAGTCAGATTTAAAATGAGATATCAATAAATTAAGAGAACTTCACCAAAATGCTGAAAAGGCTTACATGCAGAATTCCTTTTGACCAAGCCGTTAGTATCCGTTTTTTGGGCTAAATGGATGGAAATTTACACTATAGTTGCCGCTTGGACTTTTGACTAAGTATACAAAAAATGAATAGATCTGTTGTAAGAATTGTTTTGTTTGGATGATTCTAGAGACCTTCATGATTATGTAGAGATATATATGTGTCAACAAAAAATACTTATTAGTAACATGAAAATAACCTTTCTTTGGGAGGGTTTGCCTTCGCTATGCTTCCTGGAAGTAGGGGTAGGAAGTTGGCAGTCTCATGTGACAGGAAGGAAGTTATTTTCTTGAAATCCTTTATTTGGTTGTCTGCTTGTGTGTCATTAAGATATAAAACATGGATAATATCTAGAAAAATACTTACAGAAGGAAAATGACAACTATACACTGCTGCAACTATAGTTGCAAGTGGGCTTAACAATTAACGGGGGGCGCAAAACTCAATCTCGCCTAGGGCAACCAAAGAGCTAGAGCCGGCCCTGAGTACAGTATGTGTTTAGATTAACATTAACTAAGATTAATAAGGATTATGAGAACGTACTTTACTCCAGTTAGGTTAAACAAAATTAATTAGAACATTCCTGACGTGCATAAAATACTCAGCTGATAAAGGCACACTCCTAAGGTGCTGGAGTTTTGGAATTTTTCAGATGGTATCTGTTAATCTCCCAATGAAACTCATTGACGTGTATACTTCAAGCAAAGCATCTAATAGCTATGTATTGGAAGTCACTGAAAGTTAGTGGATCAATAATATGTCCTTTTGTTTGTCGATGGAAAAGATTACATTTATTTTGAAAAGTAAACTGTCTTTATTTGAGAATATTTGGAAACCCTGTCCTTTATTTCAAACTCTGATTTTAGTAATATAAGAGGTAGAAAGAGATACACCCACATTTTTGTTAGTTTGTGTTTACTAATGTAGTTAACTAATGTTATGTAACACTTTACAATAAAGTTGTATTAGTTAACATTAGTTAAATAATGTTAACTAATGAACCTTAATGTAAAGTGTTGCCCAAAGATGAACAAATACAGCAACAAATGTATTGGTAACACTTTACAATAAGGTTCATTAGTTAACATTAGTTACCTACATTAGTTAACATGAACTAATAATGAACTGCACTTATAAAGCATTTATTTATCTTTGTCAATGTTAATTTCAACATTTACTAATGCATAATTTAAATCTTGTTAACATTAGTAAATGCCCTGTGAACTAACATGAACAAACCATGAACAGCTGTATTTTTATTAACTAATGTTAACAAAAAAAACTAATGCTGAACAGAGGTGTTGTTCATGGTTAGTTCATGTTAATTAATGCATTAACTAATGTTAACTAATACAACCTTATAGTAAAGTGTTACCAATGTATTGCTCATTGTTAGTTCATGTTAATTAAAATATTAACTAATGTTAGCAAATTAAACCTTATTGTAAAGTGTTACAGATGCTTTTGTTCACTTTGTAGGAGTTTAAGGGCCAGATTTACAGCTTGCACCAGCGCAAACCCACTTTTGGTGTCAAAAAACGACTGTCAGGATTTACTAAAGACACGCAATGATAAATTAGCACTGAAAAGGCGTGGACAAGGTTATTTTTGCGGCTGACCTTATTGCATATGCATTTGTAGCAGTTTCCCTTTGAGGTGCAAAATTTATGGGAGATAATTTAAATGAATCATGCAAGGTGATTTACAAAGGTTTGCACTCATTAATTTACTAGTGTTTGCGCCCTCATTTACCGGCCCAAAAAAGTGCATCTTAAACCAGACGCTAACTGGTAGATTGCGCTGGTCATTATGGAAATGATCCGGCTGCGTCTGTGTTCTTTAATTTATGTGTTGTCAGTAGATCACCCACAGAACTGTCCACTCCCATCAGCGCATTTATGGAATTGCGCTCTTGCACTAATTTGCCCTGTTTAGTAAATCTGGCCCTAAGCATTTTGTTGATCTCTATAGGGATATTGGTAATTTAAGATTATTCATTCCAATAGAATTATCCCAATATCTACATGTCTGAATATTTTATGTTGCTCTCAGTGTCATGGACTTGGACTCTTAACTTGATATTCTGTTATTTGGTTACTGATTACCTTGTGGTTATCTCCTGTCAGTAATCAGGTTCGTCTTGTATTTAAACTCCCTGTTTTGTTCAGTCCCTTGTCGGTTATTGTCTTATGTAAAATGTTGTGTTACTCCCGTGTTCATCATTAAAGTCTATTTAGCAGAGTTGGAAAGTAACAAATTACATTTACTCGCGTTACAGTAATTGAGTTGGTTTTCTGTGTACTTCTACTTCTTTAAGTAGTTTTAAAAATCTTTAATTTTACTTTTACTTAAGTATGTTTTGTTTGAAGTATTGTACTTCGCTATATTTTAAACCACATCCGTTACTGAGTAAAAATAAATAAATAATACGAAAATGGAAAAAAATAAAATCCCGGAATCCAGTCATGACAATTGAATTTACGGTATAACACAGATGTCACGTAAAACACGCAAACTGATGGATGAATGAATACATCGAAAGTAGAGCTGTACAATAAATACTTTTGCGACATGGTCTGTGAATATTAAAGCGCAAAACATTGCTATATAAATATATGATCTGATCTTCTTGTTCTGTCTCTGTGTGAATAAGCAGCGCCGTTTCGTCTACTACATACTCATATTTGGAAATGAACACATGAACATTTCCAGAGCTGATCTGAGAGAACGCCTAATGAGCATTTTCATCATTTTATTTAAATAAAAACCATTGTCAAATATTCTCTGAAACAGGTCTTCAATAAAACCTGTCAAAATAAACGTTTGGTTTAACTAGAAGAAATTGTGACAGAAATGTATTACTATTGTAGGCCTACAATAGAATGTACTTGTCAAAATAATAATAATAAAAATAATAATAGTACATATTTTAAAGGTCCCATGGCATGAACATTCCATTTTATTAGGTTTTTTAACATTAATATGAGTTCCCCTAGCCTGTATATGGTCCCAAAGTGGCTAGAAATTTTGATGGGTGTAAACCGAGTTCTGGCTGTCTTTCTCTGCCTTTGAGAATGTAACGCTAATGGCGATGGGAATCTAGCCATCTGTCGAATGACCAAAGTCTGAACTCCACACGCATCCCGGGATGCCCTAATCAGATCATACGTAAACAAAAGGGCCCTTGTGTGTTACACCATACAACTAATTTACAACCTAAGGCGCCACAATGTCTCCCGAAGATAAGGCGCCACAATGTCTCCCGAAGAGATTGTGAGCGTTGAATTTTATGGCACCCCAAGATCTGCGCGTGACTTTACACCCGCACCCACACTACCCTTGTGCGACCTCTAACACACACACATAGTCCCAATACACGTGGATTGTCTCTGGCGTACACACACATCAGCCATATATGGACCGTTTGGACAAAACTACCTCTACAACGTATAAAATATATATATTTTGTTGATTTAATGTCTTTATACGATATATTGAAATAGCTAGGATGTTTACTGTACGTTGAATCAAACTCTGTATGCTAGTAACTGTGAAAATCCTGTATCTCTGTACTCTCAACTCTCAGAATTAGAGTTCGTGGTATCTGGCCAATCGTAGAAACCCGACTGTACCGAATCTCGTTTACAAATTACAACAAGATGCATTATTACAAAAGTACCAGCTTTCTGAGAATAGATGCTTAAACATATCACCCCTTTTGATTAGCCAAGAGGGGGGAGTTCAACAGACAAAGGAAGGTCGCGCCTTTGGTCTCCCGTACGTGATTGGGTCATCTCAAGATAGGGCGTCAGCCATCTCATCTATAAGAACAAAGCCTGACCGTTAACTCTTCGCATTCCGCCAGAGAGACCACCGGCATTCCGCCAGAGAGAGAGACCACCGGCATTCCACCAGAGAGAAAGACCCCCAGCTTCCTAAAACAACTATTCCAGCGCAAGAAAACTCCTCCGACAACCGAAGATCTGCACCTCACTGCTCTGAAAAGACTCAGAGGCCAATTGAACTCAGACACACACACACGAGAAGCCAGATCAAAAGCAAGTATTTTATTTCACAATCAAACTGCAGTTAAAAGGTTGTCTAAATTGTTCCTGGCTATGGGATTATTAATTACTTGAGGTCCCTGCGTGATAAAGTTGTCTCTCTCTCTCTCTCTCTCCCTCTTTCATTCTCTCTTTCCTTCATTCTCTCCCCCTTTCTATTATTCGTTAAGTTTGATTTTCCCTATTTGTACCATATTGTTTGTTTTACTATATACATATATATGCATATTTACCTTGAGTGAATCGTAGTTCTGTAACTTTCGAGCCGTTTGAAAGCTTAATTTGCATAGAAATGGCAGTGTCCGTGGACCAGTTATTTGGCGGCCACTACATAATTGGGAAGTGGGACGTCTTTGTGTTTTGGGCTCCCGTTGAGCTCTGGAAGGCTCTAGGGCCACCAAACCAGTTCTCATGTCTACGTCTCAGTGCCCCCCTATCAGATCGGTGTACTTTACCATATGTGATTCCCAGAAACCATGCAACAGTTTCCGAGAATTCAGATTATTTTTATTTTTTTTACAATTAATTTGTTAACATTCTTTTCTTTAAATTAAATGTGTATGAGACATTTGTTTTGCAGCCAAAAAAAGACATGACAGTAGAGAACTTTTAAACATTTTATTTGGAACACACTGAACGGAAACAGGGGAAACAAATAAAAAAAACTGGGGTGGTTTTCTCTACCGCAAAGATCCGGAGGGTCTTTGTCTTTATCGGTGACAGCATGACAAAAGGCAAACCCTTTCTGGGAGTCAGGACCCACCATCTCTTTGGTGTGCTGGGTACTTTCTGAAAAGAATGAGAAATAGAAAAAAAGAGTCAGCAAACACGCCAACAAACGGTTAAACAACCAATGAGAATGACAGACTTGCAGAAGCGGCAGTTTCCACATCCTCCTCCGCTCCCGGGCTGGCGGAGGGCGACGGGCTGTCGGAGGATGATGGGCTGGCGGGGGTTGGGCTGGCCGGCCTGGTGGGCTTGGTGAGCTTGGTGGGCCTCTTTCTTTTTCTAGGCTCGAGGGCCTTTGGGGACCCCGGGGTGGTGTCCTCTCCCTCCACGGCCGCCTCAAACAGGCTTCGGTGCTCGCCCACCTGTTTGGCATCTAATTTCAGGGCGTAGAAACGGTCGGCCGTGGAGGTATCATGGCACATAAATTGGGACACCTTGTGCCGGTCCCCGGGGTTATGAGTGTTCTTGGCCCTCTGCGGATAGAGTGGAAAACATAGTTAGAAACAAACACACACACACACACACACCTCAGAAACTCACGTAGAGAAAAAGGCTGTGCGGTATTGCGCTTACGTGGGTGGCAATGGACGTCCTAATGTCCATAAAATTCTGGGTTCCTGGGAGGCCCACCAAAGCCCATGCTTCCTGAAAGTACTGATTCAAATTTTTGCATGAGCTGGGCTTGGATGTAAAGAAAAAAAAAGTGGGGTCGGACCCCCCCACTAAATATAGGGCCTCAGCTCCAGGAACCCCGTCATCGACCCGTACTCCTCCTCTGTTAAAGCCAGCTGGGCCGCCCTGAACGCTTGATTTGTCTTATGTGCAGCGATCTGCGGAAACAGAGACAAAGCATAAGAGAGAGAGAGAGAGAGAGAGAGAGAGAGAGAGAGAGAGAGAGAGAGAGAGAGAGAGAGAGAGAGAGAGAGAGAGAGAGAGAGAAGAACGTAGCAGAGAGAGAGAGATAAAACCACTCAAGTTTATCACATACCAGCCATCCCTGCATGTGTGCCTGGCCGCCTCCACCTCCCGGATCGTCATGTTTTGGAACACTGCGATGCCCGTAAATGCAGGCAAAGTATGCGGTGAGGTGGTGTCCGTACAACGACCACTGGTTGGTCCTTTCCGGTGACTGGCGGAGGCGGGCTGCATGAAAAGAGGGATAAGTGTCAAGCGTGTGTGTGTGTGTGTATTGGAGGTCAGAGTCAAAAACGTACCCAGGATCTCAGGGATGGCAACCTTTGCCTTGGCCAGGCACTGGTGGAGAGTGGACTTGGGGATAAGGCGGCCCTCCTTGGCCTGCTTTACTTTGACCTTGTGCATGACCACTCTCCGTCGGATCATATTTCGGATCTCCCAGTTCAGCCCCACCATTACATTACAGAGGGAGAGGAGGAGGGGGTCGATGCAGTCGCCGCAGCAGTAGCAGCAGCAGCAGCAGCAGCAGTAGCAGTAGCAGTAGCAGTAGCAGTAGCAGTGGCCACTAGCTCAGGGTCCTGGCACGGTTCTTCCAACGGCTGGGCCAGGGTCTCGTCGTCATCGTCCTCCGCTGCCGCTGCCGCCGATCCCATCCTGGGGGAGCTTGCAGGGGTCTTTTATAGCCTACGGGTTCCATCTCCATGTCAAACGAGTGCGAAATCGGATTGCGGAAAAGGCGACCAATCGGCGGGCGGCACATCGACTGGGAAATTGGAACGGAACGCGGTTCCAAGTGGATGGGGAAATTGGAACGGAACGCAGTTCCACGTGGATGGGGAAATTTGAACGGAATGCGGTTCCACGTGGGTGGGAAAATTGGAACAAAACGCGGTTCCACGTGGATGGGGAAATAGGAACGAAACGCGGTTCCAAGTGGATGGGGAAATTGGAACGGAACGCGGCTCCATGTGGATGGGGAAATTGGAACGAAACGTGGCTTCAAGTGGATGGGGATATTGGACAAAAACGCGGTTCCAAGTGGATGACAGTGTTTATGGATATTTCACATTTAATATAAATTTTCTATAGATGAAAACACCTCTACTGTACTAAGCACACCCAACCGAACACATTCATCCAACTTTCAAGTGATTAGGGGCCTCCCGCTACGAACGGGAGCTGGAAACGCAAAGACGTCCCACTTCCCAATTATGTAGTGGCCGCCAAATAACTGGTCCACGGACACAGTGTTTATAGATGCCATATCACATTTAACAGATTTTATAAACTGGAAGTCCCCACTCTACAAGCTGGGATTCTCTCCATTTAATAGGTATTGCCTGTCATTATTAACTAGACCCGATTCTTCCAGTCTCCCTGTTATTCATATATGAACAGTTTTTACAAGCATGTTGGAACAGTTTTCACAAGCATGTGTTATACTACATATCTATAAGGCCCGACCATGTCCGGTCATAATTCTATAATCATATGGCCCGATTCTATCCGGCCTATATACTCATTATGTCCTCTCAAGAGGCCCACTTTGTTGGTCTCCTGTGACTCACTGTTACCCATCTTACGTGCCTCAGGCCATTGGGTCAGTTAGCACGCACAGCGTTTTAAATTGGGTTCCCATAACGCAATACGAGAGACCTCTCGAAAGGGAACGTACTCGGTTACTCACGTAACCTCGGTTCCCTGAGAGAGGGAACGAGTATTGCGTAACGCTCCATGCTTGTGCTTTTCAGGGTATCGCTTCAGTCGATTTTTAACCTGATTTCCTATGGCAGAACACGGCCTTTTATAGCCTCAGGTATGCTAATTCTAGCGACCTTGTTCGGCGGGAATTCTAGCGACCCCTATTGGTTCACTCTCTCAGCCGCATCGCCATAGGTTCATGCAGTTGCCGCAGCACAGCCAATCAGCGCGCAGCTCGCGCTGTTCTATTGGCTGTGCAGCGGCACTGCGTTTTACATAAACACTTTATAGAATAAAGTTTTTGCTTCATATTCTCGAGAAAAGGAGTTTTCCCATAACGCAATACTCGTTCCCTCTTTCAGGGAAGCGAGGTTATGTGAGTAACCGAGTACGTTTCCTTTGCCAATCTCAACCCTGGTTTTTGACTGCTGGGCATATAAACATTAAAAACACATGAAATATAATGTTGCTAATATTTTTCTAATGTCTCTTCAGGCTCCCACCACTTACAATTACACACTGGGGCCAGTCACACCCACCACCTCCACTGGGACATCATACCGCTCGGTATACTTGCATACTTGCATATACTTGCATGTAAACTAGCTGGCTGTTTGTTGGCTTTTTAATTTGTGTGGTGTAATGTTTAGCATTAGTTCCAATCATGATGGCATATTTTATACAACACCAGTGTTTTGATTTAATAAATTGCTTATTGACAAAAAAAGGTTAATGAACCACCTGATAATCGATCAATAGAGACCCCATGATGGGTTGATGATACTATCAGTTAGTTGGTATGCATCTACAGTTTGCATTCATAATTAACGAAAACGTATTGCTCTCTTGTAATGCACGTGTCTGTGTTTTCATTGATTTCAGGTTCCCTTTCCATCAGTTCATCAAAGGACTGCTACACATTCACGTTTTGTCAGAAAAAACAAAGCCTGCAAACACAATACAAGAGATGTTGCGTGCTTGCCTTTTTCGTCAGCATCAACATTCCGCATTCCAAGGGGAGACTCAAGAGCAAATTTTGCATGAGATGGCCTTATTGGGAAGATCTCCTTTACATCTGACTGGTCTTAAGCACAACTTAAAGAAGATATGAAGAAATGACCGCCATTTCCAGAAGAACGTTTGCATTGTCTATGGGCCAGTCATTCCCATTTGAGTATTTGAGTACAGTCAAGGGATGCAAAAGACTAATGAAACCAAACGTCTCAAGCAGTTTTCTGTGAGGTGGAAAAGATGTTGCCTCGATTAGTTCCGCCACTTGTCTTTATATAATGGCATTAATAAGCAAACCTGTACAGGTAAACAGTTTATATGACAGTACAGAGTCTCAGTTATGGGCAACATTCAATGTATTAGAAGTAAAAAATATTTATGTTGCTTATTTTGCTTCTTTACATAAATAACATATCCTTTTTTCAGGTTAACTTAGTGTTAAATACTTAACTACCACTGGCTTGATGTATTATATATCACACATAACATACTTTTTTTCCAGGAGGAACCTGAGGAACTCTCCAATAGTAGTGACTTTGAAAGTCCTGTGGGTTCGAGAAGGAGAGGTGGGTTTGAGAATTTGAAATGTTGTTTCGCAACAGGTTGTAGGCACAGTCAACAGTTATTTTCTCACAGCAATGGGTTTATCATTCATTTATAAAAATTTGTATCTGTTCTAATTCTGCACATCCCAAAATTCAGATATGGGTAATAAATTAAAAATGTTAAGTACTTTGTTTCCAGTTACTGATAGATATATTTTCCCGTCTTTTGTCCATAACATGTCATTTAGTTCATACAGGGTCACCTTCCAAAAGTGAAAGTGAGCTCATCAGTCAAGGAAGTGAAAATGAGAGAATGCAAGAAAGTCCATCACGTCAAAGAAGTAGGTTAAAGCACTTGTTTATATTATATTTTCTATAGGCTGTATGGTGACTCGGTTCAAACCCCTGTCCAGCCCTGGTCCTTTCTGTGTGGAGTTTGCATGTTCTCCCGTGTTTGTGTGGGTTTCCTGCACCATCAAAAATGGGCTCAGAATCTGGAGTTGGTTCATGGGCGCTGTGCTATGGTTGCCCCTGCTCCTGGGAAGGGTTAAATGCAGAGGACAAGTTTCACTGTACTAAATTGTATGTGTGATTAATAAAGTATACCCTTGTCCTTGACAACTCAGTAATTACTGCTTTATTTACTGCAAAAGTTGAGGTCATACCTTAGGATTGTATCCCTGATTTCCCACTTGCCGAGAGCAATCAACGAACTTTAACCTAATGTAATGTGTGATTCCAGTCTTCCGGCATGTGCTCAATCCGAACAATTGTATAAAAAGTATATAATTGTAATTTTTTTTTATTTTATAAAATGACCGATCGTTTCGCTAGATTAGCCCCTCATCCTCAGCTGGGATCATACAGATCGAAGTTAAAGCACTTAAAAGACTTTTGAAACTGCATTGATTTGGACTTGAAAAATGATGGTAACCGTTTGAGTCCATTCTGTGAAGAAAAATCCAGAAATGTTTTCCTCAAAAAACGTCATTTCTCTTCCACTGAGGAAAGTCCCACAGTCATGCCAATAAAGCTGAATTTAATTGAAATGAAAGACATTAATATCTTGGATGGTATTGTGGTGAGTAAATTATGAGGAATTTTTCATTTTGAGGTGAACTAAACCTTTAAGACTTTGAAAGTCCTGTAGTGTGACCAAAGCTTAAAGGGTTAGTTCACCCAAAAATGAAAATTCTGTCATTAATTACTTGCCCTCATGTGGTTTTTAGTTGAAATCTGATGGCTTTCAACTAAAATATCTTCATTTGTGTTCCGAAGATGAATGGAGGTCTTACGGGTGTCGAACGACATGAGGGTAAGGAATTAATGACAGAATTTACATTTTTGGGTGAACTAACCCTTTAACAAAAGCCAACCTGACAGAATTTAAGCACCAGTTCTTTTATTTTTATTTTTTTTTGTCAGCCTCAAATGGATCACTGTAAGCAACCTGTAAACTGTATTTGGATTGGATGTCTTGATTCATCTACATACAAGTCATTATAAGAGGTGTAGACTGAGCTTAGTAGCACAATTAAGTCATTTGTACAGAAAGGAAGAGGCGACTATCAAACCTACCTCATCTTATTCAGTTTTGCTTCACCCTCAATCCTTAAAGGCTGCCTTTTAAATTTCTTTTAGAGGAAAAACACTTAAAAATGGAATTAGGGTTAAGTTGCACTTAGATAAAATGAGATTAACATCATTACAAAAATATTTCCCTTTTACTTCCTTTTCTTTATGCAGTGCTGAGTACAGTGCCTTCATCACTGAGGGAAAGTGAGGCCAGATGTCTGGAGACAGAGAGCAGCGCTCAAGAGAGTGAAAGTCAGGGCCAGGCAGAGGACCTGAGACAAGTGTTTCCTTATAATGTGGCAGAATTTGTGTAATATATTGTTTGGGTTTCATAGAAATACAGCAGTGTAGATGTTAGTCTGTTAACATTATGAACCTCTGATAAAAGTCTCTCTCTCTCTCTCTCTCTCTCTCTCTCTCTCTCTGTCTTGCTCTCTCGCTCTCTCTCTCTCTCTCTCTCTCTCTCTCTCTCTCTCTCTCTCTCTCTCTCTCCGTTTGCTCAGCCCTGTTTATCTGGAGGAAGATGAGGCTCTTGAAGAGGCAATTCAGCATAGCCTACTAGAAGAGTGTGATGGACCTGCTGTTAATACTTTAAAGTAAGAGTTACAAGTAATTTTTTATTACTGTAAATATCTTGTTCACACCAGTGTAAACATCCGAACAGTTATGTCATCATGCTAGTCGAGTAAATGCACAGATAGTCAAAGGTCTGTTTATCTTTGTCATTGTCTTTTTTAATATAAGTCATCTGAAATGCTGAGCAAAGAAGAAATTGCAGGTCTTGCAATTTACAATCTACAAGCTCACAGTGAGAGAGTTATTACATCGGGAACAAGACAGATCTATATCAGTCGAGCCAATGTTTGGACCACAGCCTTACATGTGTTTAAGAGACCCAGTTTTGCAGAAAGCTGTGACAAGCTCTATGTCACATTTACAAGTGATGAACATGATGCTGTGGAAGATGCTGCTGATTTTGGGGGTCCTAGACGAGAGTTTTTCCGCTTACTGGTGAAGGCTATCTTCCAGGACAGTGGAGCTTTTGAAGGTTTTATATATATATATATTTATTTATTTTGTGGCTACCTGAACACATGTATATTGGTTTGTAAATGCCAGAGAAAATAATACAGAATGTGCTGCTTAACTTATTTAATCTTTCAGGCACACCAAATGGATGCACACCAAGACTGAACATGCTCCACTTGCAAAATGGAGTGTATCGAACCATTGGCAGGATGATGACTACAATAATAGTGCAAGGGGGTGAACCACCTGCGTTCCTGTCCCCGAGTGTATTGGACTACATTGTGTCTGGGGACATCCTTCAAGTTCATGTGTCACCTGATGATATAGGTGACCCTGATTTAAGGGAGAACCTCAATAAGGTAATGCACAATGTTCTGATCTGAAGACTATTGTAGTAAGCCTTTGCTTTTTTGAATATTCCACAGCAGTACAGTTACTTTTATTTTGGTGGAATGCATTGTCAAAATAATTTTGATTTCATATTACCAAATAAATATCTAAAAATTCAAACTTGACTTCCTATTATGGCCGCAAGCTAGAAGGTCACGTTCGTGCCTGCTCTCTACAACAATCCTGACTAATCCTTTCAGTTGAGCCAAAAAACTCTCAGAAATTGTAAAACTGGCGCAGAAATGCCTAACACTGGAAAAGGGAGTAGAGATGAGCCTAAATCATCTACGCAATCCAAATTAACAGGCTTTGGATCGTATGGCATAGAGCAGCCAGCTAGCAAGGAAGCTAACGTTACGATTGATACTAACGCTGCTAGCAAAGAAACTAACGAAGGTGAGGTGAACAATAACGCGATGATTCCACCCGGCAAAGACCAACAGCTGCTAAATATGGTTAAAGATGAGATATTGTGAGAGATACGCAATCTGAAAACAGAGTTTGCGGGAAGATTTGATGGCGTACTGAAAGTTTTAGAAGAAACAAGAAAGGATATGTCTGAATGTACAGAGCGGATGGCCGAGGCAGAGGTGCGTCTGTCTAACGTGGAAGAGGATCAGGTCGACTTGAAAGCGGTGGTCGAGAGTTTACAGAAAATAAATAAACATCTTGAGGACAAAGTGGTCGATATGGAAACAAGATCGCGTTTGAACAATCTTAGGCTGGTGGGTCTCCCAGAAAATTGTGAGGGCTCCGACATGTGTGGGTTTTTGGAGAGCTGGCTGCCAGACGCGCTGGAGTTAAACCCAATGCGTCACCCTTTAGTCCTGGAAAGGGCTCACCGCGTCGGGCCAAAGAGACACTGACGCCTCCCCGAGAACGGTAATCATGAGATTTCTTAACTACAAGCAGAAAGAAACCGCACTAAGAGCTGCCAAAACAAAGAAGGATATCCTCTACAAGAACCATCGTGTGAAGCTGTTTGCTGATATCGCTATGGAGGTGCACAGGCAACGGAAGCAGTTTGATGTTGTTCGCGACCAGCTGCGTAAACTAGGAGTGCGACATGGCATTCTTTCCCCATCCACGTTGGTGCTGACTTACAAGGAGAAAGTCCACAAGTTCACTTCCCCAGCGGAGGCCAAGATTTGTCCAAAAGATCCAAATGGATTCAGAAGAAACAGAATGACTTGTGTTTATAGGGAATGCCACAGCCGTAATAACCACATATCGTAGGTATTTTTGATAAGGCATTTTTTGAACTTGTAAATGCAAGTACTGTACAAAAAGGATACATTGTTTGAATACAGTTGCAGGTGAACGTTGAGATGTTTCTATACTGACAACAGTTCAGATCTCAGGAATCTGACGGTGTTAGCGGTTGGAAGTAGTGTATTTCAGTGGTATACCCAGTTAGCTGGGAGGGGGTGTTTTGTCTTTGTTCATGTTCCAGTTTTCTATTGTGTGTTTAGTCTCAGACACATTTATATTGGGTAAAAATTATGCCATTGTATGTTTTGCTTAGATGACACAACTTCCTGGAATTGCAGGGGCTTAAGTAAACCTAAAAAGATCAAGCAAGTTATGAATAAAATAAAGGATCTAGGTTCTAAAATAGTTTTCCTGCAGGAGACCCACACTCTTGAGGAGGAAAATATCAGAATAAGCAGAAGGTGGAAGGGATCGATGTATGCATTCTCATTTACATCTAGAGCTCGAGGTGTAATTACACTAATTCATAAATTGGTACCATTGCAGAGGTGCGACACCTCTAATTAGCATATGAATAGCAGCGAAACCAGAGAGTCAACGGCCAGACTTGAATTTACTCACTCAGTATTGGCTGAGGCCACAAGAAAAATCTCTCGTGATTGGTTGGCAGATCACTGCAAACCAATCATTATTGGTCCCCCTGGCTCATTATAAATGTAAACCCCATTAATAATAATAAATATATAATAAATATATAATTTATGTTGTAATAATTTATGTTTTATATTAATGTTATTCTGCTATGAAGTATTCATACCATCAAGGAATATATGGGAAAATTATACGGACCGTGCCGTTTATTCAAAGAAAGAGCTTCATTTATAAACACACAGCTGTTTATTCAAATAAAGAGCTTTATTGTTAAACACACAACTATGTACAGTGCAGCAGTAATGTCTCGTGATGTAAAGTTCGTCGAGCTCCAGGCTGCGAGAGGGCGGTGGCCGCACAATCCATCCAGACAACCCCGTCAACAATGCCGTCTTCCTCATCAACCATGAGTTCAATGGTTGCGGACTTCCAAATGTCCACCTCATCCAGCACACTCTCGCTTCCAGCAACTGTAATACAATCCATAAAGACAATAAGCAACCTGAAAAATACTCACATTGACAAAAAACGGATCTAATATAATAAATCTTACCCTTTTTCTTCTTGATCCGCCTGCGATGTAAGTTCAGGTTGTTTGTATCTGAAGCTCCGGCGTGTCGATTCATAATACGTCTTACAGGCAGCTGGAAAACAATTACCTGAGACTGGTATTAATAAAAACAGTCACGGTAAAATTAAACAAGGAATGAGAAAAACATTAGGGGCCCTATCTTGCACCCAGCGCAATTGACTTTGTACACCGACGCATGTGTCATTCCTATTTTGCACCCGCGCAAAGCGCGCTTTTCCCTCCACAGAAGCACGTCGCTAAACTAGTGAATGAACTTGCGCTACCTGGGCGGTTCAGCGCAAAAAAGGAGGCGTGTTCCGGCGCAAACAATCCCTGGTGCTATTTTGCTGTTCCATTAAACAATTGCGCCACTGACCAGAAAAAACCTAGTCTAAAGTCAGTGGCGCGTTGCGCGTTGTTCATTATGCTATTTTAAGGGCGCATGCTTGACCATAATGTATAGCGTGCACAACGCGCATACACTTTGCTCATGTAATCTACACAGATGCAACAGTTATTTTTGCAAATCATAAATTGTTACACTAAAAAAATATTAACACATGAGATGACGGAAATCATTGTGGTGTGCCACGAAGATGTGAAAAAAATAGGCATAAATCTAGCTTACAAATGATTCAGGCTAATTGTAATAATTAAGGATAAGACCTGTTTGCCCAATAGTGGCAAGACATATATGTATATAAGGACATCTGACAAATTGGTTTGTCCGTCAAGAACCAGGAAAAAAAATCGACTGAAAAACTGAAAAAAATGAAAGACTGAAAAAAATAAAGACTGTGAAATCACCTTTACCATAATGTACAACATTACAACTTCACTTCTCTGTCTTTCACTGCTCTTACAAGAACATCAGTCTCCTCGGCTGTGAACCGCTCCTGGCGTGCGCCTGGTAAATACGCCATAATAATAGCAATCCATAATGGAACTTGCGCACCTGCTTTTAAAGGGAATGTTGGATGACGCTCGGATTGGTTTATTCACGTTACGCCCAAACCACACCTATGAATAATGAAGCTACTTCAGACCAACCCATTTTAGATTTGCGCCGGGCGCAAGAGCCATTTATCCCGCCGGGAAAATAGCAACAGCGCCGAGACCCGCCCACAAAGTTACTTGCGGTTCGCGCTTTGACACTTGCGTTTCAGATCGTTAAAATAGGGCCCTAGAAGTTATACTTACACACAATGTCGTCATGATCAGCGGTTAAATCTGGACTCGCGGAAATCGCTCCAAGAAGATAAGAGCTCATGGCTTCGTTATGAGGCGAGGACAGTCTATGTAAACAAAATGTGCAGTTTTAAGCTCGGATCTATTAACGCATCCATTTCCTTATTCAGCTGAATAAAAGCATATTCTTTAAATCGTAACGTTACATTACCCATGCTCTGGTTCATAGCGCCTGCAGTTTGCCTCAGAGTTGTGAAGACGAAGACAGCTGAAAATTAGTCGAAAAAGTTAGCCGCGTCCATGCAGAGGAGTTGAAGGGGAGCTGAAGGCGAAGCGGCGACCTGTCATTGTTGATCACGAAAAAGCAAAGTAGCAAAAACACAGGAAATGTATATAAAAATAAGAGTCCAAGGGTCCGTCCACACGGAGACGCCTATCACTGAATACGTATACATTTTTTACGTATACCACACGGATCCGGCGTTTTGGGAGACTGAAACCGCTATTTTTTTAAACCGGGTCCTAAAGTGGATAAATCTGAAAACGACACCCTTGCGGTTTCGTGTATACGGCCAATCCGTATATTTTGTGACACGATGATGTCATCACACCACGTCCTGCGCAGGGAAGTCTTGAAAGGATACAACTACGGGCACTGGGCATGCGCACATCAATACTGCGTTGTTTAATTACTGTATTTGCATTATTATAAGGGTATGTTTAGGGTTGGTATAGGTGTATGTGTTAATAAAACACATCTGGTAAGTAGCACATTTATTTATTGTTATTTTATTGTGAGATTTTACCTCACCTCCGACTGTTGCCGTACCCCTTCTAGCCACAACTCTTCTTCTCCGTTTTTAGTGTATATCTGTGGCAGAATTACAGAGCCACATACTGGCCTGGCATGTATACTACATCGTTTTGAGCCGTTTTCATGCTCTCGTGTGTACGCTGATATTTCTTGAAACGAGGAAAAAAAAAAGATCGGATAGGGAAAGTTCTGGCTTCGTGTGGACATGGCCCAAAACACGTCTGTTTAAAGCTCGTCTTCAAGTTTTGTACGCGTCATGGCCATGACCTCGCATGTGAAGTATTGTCAAGTATCGTCAAGAAATGTATTAAATTAACAAGAAAATGAAACTAAGAATGTTAAGAGGTGAATAAAATAAAGAAATGTTGATGTATTTTGGCTGTGTGTGCGTGTGTGTGTGTGTGTGTGTGTGTGTGTGTGTCTGCCTGCACAGATGTGTGTGTGTGTGTGTGTGTGTGTGTGTGTGTGTGTGAGAGAGAGAGAGAGAGAGAGAGAGAGAGAGAGAGAGAGAGAGAGAGAGAGAGAGAGAGAGAGAGAGAGAGAGAGAGAGAGAATTTGAATTTCAAAAGCCTTTATTACAAATTTCAAACATTATCCATTAGTTTAACACAGCAAAATAATTCAAACAGAAAACAATTATCTTAAGTGGGATGCAAAATGCAGATTATCATCAATTAACTCACACAAAACCCTCTTATAACACCAAATCAAATCAAAAGCAAGGTGATCATTCATAGCTTGAAAATATCGAAAATCAATTAAAATTCGAGATTTCACTGAATTAAAAAAAACTGCCTCTAAATTGTAACTTGTGTTTCTTTCAATTTTATGCTTTCTGGTATTATAAATTGCCATTTTAGCTTGACCCAGCAAAAAATTCACAAGTTGACAACGAAATCTGTGTCTCCGAACATATTTAAAACCATATATAAAAACTTCCTCTGAAAAAAATTCTCCAAAACAAACAAATAAATTCTGTAAAACAGTAAACAAAGACTGTAGTCTAAAACATTGCATAAATGCATGAAACACAGTTTCTCTCTGTTGACAAAAAGGACAACCGTGATCAACACCTGGGTTTAAAACTGAAATAAAAGCATTAACTGCAACTGCTCCATGTAAAATTCTCCACTGCAAGTCCCCTACTCTCTTAGTTAATGGTGACTTGTACAGAGCTCTCCATTCTGTTTTTTTGTCCTCTCCTATCTGGAGGATGGTGCGCCAAGGTGTGTCCACCCTATTATCTAAAAACCTTTTATTCAATGATTTGACACAACTTTTGTACAAAACTTTTCCAGAGGCGGGCTCCACACCCAATAAGGACAAACTTTCAGAATACAAAAAAACACTTTTACATTCTTCTAAATTTGATGATACAAACAGATTTGGAAAAGGATCTTCGTAATTTGGAGGAATTAATCCCTCTGAAAAGTCCACTAGCAGTTTCAGTTCATCTATGGTGAGAGCAGATTTCCACTTCTCAAGGAGTTTAGCCACCACACATGTCGATCGAATTCCCAAATGTTCAGCTACTACATCGACACTCTTAAAGCCTGGTCCTGCTAATTGTGATAGATGTCCAAGTGTAATTACTCCAGAACTGATTAGAACTCCTTCCAATGCAGGGAATGGGCCTTCACATGATAGATCCAAACGCGACCCATGAATCAACGGCTCCTGCAATAACCAATGCAAGGAACCTGTATTACTGAGTCTTTTCACTGTAAACAAAGTCCATACTTTAAAAAGATTCCGATAAAAAACTGGTAATTTGGACATGTCCATCCTTTTAGGATTCAACCAAAACAACGTCTTGTCCAGACCCAAGCCTTCAAAATTCTGCAAAATAGCAAAAGCTATAGATTTCCAGTTTGAGTCCCCTAGTCCAGAAAGAAGTCTCTGTGCAAATTGAAGTCGAAAAACTGCTGTTCTGCTCTGTAAATGTATAAGTCCATGTCCTCCCTCTTCCTTGGGCAAATACAAAACAGATTTTGGAACCCAATGCAGCCTGTCCCAAAAAAAATCTATTAAAATTGACTGAATTTTAAACAAAAAACTTGGTGGGGGATCAACACAAATTAAGCAATGCCAGAGGGACGATGCCATCAAATTATTAATAATCAATATACGCCCCCTGTATGACATTTTTGGAAGCAAATATTTCCATTTTTCAAGGCGACCAAAATTTCTTTGTACAGTCATTTAATTTCCCAAAAACACTCCCTAAAAGGTATTTAAAACCCTCTCTAGTCCAATTTAAACCAACTGGGAGTTTTGGTTCGCCACTTAACCAGCTCCCCATCAGTATGGCTTCACTTTTAGACCAGTTTACTTTTGTGGATGAAACCACTTTGAAGTCATTTAACATTTGAAGCAACAAATCCACATCCTTCTGACAACTAATTAAAATAACAACATCATCAGCATATGCTGATATTTTAAACACATTGGCACAATTCGGAACATATACTCCATTCAGGTCAGGTCTTAATTTATTTAAAAGAGGCTCTATTGACAAAGCATAGAGCATACCAGACAAGGCACACCCTTGTCTAACACCTCTGAACACTTTAAAAGGAGCACATAAGTCACCATTAACTTTTAAAATACTTTCAACGTCACTATACAAAACCTTTATCATTGAAATAAAATTTTGACTAAAGCCAAAAGCTGCTAAGACATCCCATAAATATTTATGCTCAACCCGATCAAATGCTTTTTCTTGGTCTATTGATACTACACCAAAATCCAGATTGAGACTTTTACCAATGTCTAAAATATCCCTAATAAAAGAGATATTATCACAAATTCGTCTACCAGGTACACAATAGGTCTGATCAGGATGGATCACTTGTTCCAAAACATCACCCAACCTAATAGCCAGAACCTTGGAGAGCAATTTGTAATCACTGCACAGCAAACTCACCGGCCTCCAGTTTTTAATATCATTCAAGTCTCCCTTTTTTGGTAGCAAAGTGAGAACCGCTCTACGGCAACTTATGGGTAGCCGCCCATTGGCTAAACTCTCCCCAAGCACCTCCAGCAGATCCAGACCCACCTCCGGCCAAAAAGACTTATAAAAGTTAACCGGTAATTTTTCTTCTCTAAATTAAAGAAAAATTTTGAGGGTGCATCCATCAATTCAACGCTTTGAAAGCGTGACCTGACCAGAGCTCCTTGTGTAACTGTATCTAACATTTCAGCTAATATATTTTTCTTTTTATTAAAGTTTTCAAAATGGGTCAAATTCCCTGTACTGTCAGCAATCCCTTGAAGTTCAACTAATTCTTTCTCTATCATTTTCATTGAACAGGTTATGTCTCTCGTGACGTTGCAAGTATATTGTTGGCACAGCTGTTTAACCTGCACTTTTGCAAAATCCCACCACTGCTGCAAAGACTTAAAAGAAGATTTTGTAGCTCTAAAACTATTCCAGAATTCTTTAAAGGTATCTCTAAAATGATTGTCACATAATAAATTGATATTAAAATGCCAGTATGCACTTTTTGGCTTAATGGAACTCAAAGATACAACACACTGTATCAAGCTATGATCAGACAGGCTTACTGGAATGATTGAACAGCTTCTTAAAAAACTAAACTGATGTTTAAAAACATAGAATCTATCCAACCTTGCTAGAGAAATTGAGTTTTCATAAGCATGAGTCCATGTATATTGTCTTTGTTTTCCATGAAAATTCCTCCAAACATCAATAACCTCATGTGATTTCACTAACTGAATGAGCCGCTTACGTGAAGGCATGTGCAGTTCAACATGATTCCTATCTAAAATATTCTCAGTGCAATTGAAATCCCCACCTAAAAATAAAAAGTCCTCAGTATTGCAATTACCTAAAACATTACTCAGTTTATCCAGAAAAATCATTCTTTCCAAAGCATTGGTTGGAACATACACACAAACAAAAACAAAAGACTTATTTTCAATTTGAGCTGTTACTTTTAAAAGTCTGCCTTTTATGATCTCCTCTGCCTTATAAGAACAGGGAATAAAATTCTTAGAAAATAAAATTGCCACTCCACCACTGGTTGAGGTCAAATGACTTAAAACAGATACACCGTCAAATTCTCTTTCCCAATCAGAAATATTTATTATATCACTATGCGTCTCTTGGACAAATAAAACATCAATCTTCTTCTGTTTTATTATCTCAAATAATTGGAATATTTTCCTCATCTGCCTTGCCCCGTTTATATTTAGAGAAGAGATACAAAACTCTCCCATGAATGAGGAAAAGAATAACCATGACAAACACAGCCCAAAAAAAGAAAGCAAAGAAAAATGACTTTTACACATCATCTTTAACATTCGGACGTGGTTGAGCATTTAGTTTGGCAAGAATTTTTTTTAGACGATAAACTTCCTGATTAGTGAAATCTCCATCACTTCTGAAAGTCTTTGCTTTTTCAATAAACTGTAGCACATCAGGGAAATATTCTTCAACACGAACTTTCCTCGCATTTTTTGTCACTTTAAGAAAGGATTTTATATCATCCACACTGTAAGACCGGCTGGAAAAACCACTCAGCGGTAAACTACCTGAAATGCTGCATTCAGAGAAATCGCTTTCGCTCTCTGTATCAGTTTGGCTGACGTCACCAGTGTCCATTCTTTTCGCCTGTTTACCGATACTGCTCTGCTTTAGTCTTCTCTTTATAGGCGTTTTGAAAGCACAATCTTCAAACTCGATCACAGAATACTGAATTCCCTCAATACTGGCTGAAAGTTGCGCAACATCTTCCGCCGGTCTATCGCTGCTCCGCGACTCGTTCACCTGACCCGCTGACTGATCACTCACCACAGATACTTTATTTTTCTCCGGCTCAGCAACACCTACACTCTCCCCTTCATTAATCTTATCTGCCGATATTACTTCTGTTATTCTTTCAGCATCTGCTAATGGTACCGATTGAGCCATACTTGTTCCAGGCACTTCAGCATCAGGTACATTCTGCATTTCCGCCCGTACCTCATTACTTTTACAGAATGAGCACTGTGCCACTGTACGTGCTTTGTCCGAACTGCTTGCATTTTAATTTATATGCTTAAATTTAACCCTGTTCTTATTTTTATTTTTAATTATACTCTTTATTTTTATCTTTCAATGTTTTCTTTATTTTTTATTTCTTTTAATTCCTATTATAACTGTAATATTTTTATTTCATTTCTGTGTAAAGCACTTTGAATTGCCACTGTGTATGAAATGTGCTATACAAATAAACTTGCCTTGCCTTGCCTTGCCTTGCCTTGCCTACTTTCCTCACCATCAACCGGCAAATGATTTTTAACAGGTTCATTCGATTTGCCTGGACAAGCGCGGATAAGATGTCCAGTTTCACCACAACCAAAACATTTCATAGTATTTGTTGTGGCAAAAATGACATAATTAAACTCCTCATGACGAAAATTTAACGACAGATCTAATTCCTCTAGGTTGTCTTGAAGAATCATGTACACGTAACGTCTAAATGACACAACATGCTTTAAAAGTGGGGACTTACAACCAATTGGAATCATCTTTATGGGAGAAACCAATTTACCATAACGAGAAAGCATTCTGGTCAAAACTTCGTTTGAAATAAAAGGCGGCACATTAGATATAGTCACTTTTTTCGAAGGAGTGGAAAGAGGGAGAACTGGGTTAAAAATGCCATTAACCACTACCCCACTTTCCACTAACTGGTTCGCCAAATCAACAGTCTTCACAAACACAACAATCGCACTGTTCATACGAGACGCAGACAGGATGCTCTCAGCCCCAATCACTTCTGCCACAGCCAGACTACACTCTTCTATACTGATCGCTAAATCAATCTTTACACCATGCCGGCGCGTCAGAAAATTAAAACTCCCGCTACCTGCGGCTGCCATGCTCCCAGTACAAAACCGGGAGCATACACCCGAGAATTTTATTAACCTCCTTACCCTCCCCAAAAATCAAAAAACACACAAACAAATAATAGAAAAAGATAGAAAGAGTAGAAACCTCGTACCTGACACACACCAAACACTCGCACTCAACGCTCCGCCCACTCACTCAGCACATGCGCACAGAGAGAGAGAGAGAGAGAGAGAGAGAGAGAGAGAGAGAGAGAGAGAATCACAAGAGTCAGGAAATCAGTCCACAGAGGGGCTTAATTTATCCCTATATTCTTCAACCTCGCTGAGGTTTCAGACCACCAAGGAGCTCCAGAAAAACCTATTATATTTATTTTCACTTTATTTAAGTTAATGGGTGTGGCAAAAGTGCTTCAATTACATATAGGCATAACACCGTAACTTTTTATTTTGTGTGTATTTTTTTTTTACATAACATTGGCTATCGCTAATGACATACAGAGTAATTAATCTACTCTGTTAGCCCGGACAAGTTGAATCTACTTAAAGGGGTGGTAAACCACGATTTCACTATACTAACTTTAGCTAATGTGTAATGTTGCTGCTTGAGCATAAACAACATCTGCAAAGTTACAACGTTCAAAGTTTAAAGCAAAGGGAGATATTTGCTTTTAAAGAAATCAGTTTCTAAGAACTACAGCAAACGGCCAGTAGGCGATTACACACATTCCTCCAGGGTTGGTGACATCAACAGGCTCAATATTTACATAAACCCCTCCTCCGAGAATATTAAATAAGGGGGGGGGGGGGGGGGGGGGTGAGCCCATTTTGTATCGCGGCGCTGTTGTGGTATAAGTTAGTTAGGCTGGAGTGTTGTTGCCGCGATGCCGAGGAAACGCTGTTATATTCATCCGGATTGCAGGTCTGGGGTACTTGCTCTGTTCAGCCTTCCTTGGGACGGGGGTGCCTTGCAGAGCGTTTAACATACAGCATGTTATATGCACGTGTGTTTGAGTCAGCGGGGAACAGGCGCGCGCGGGGCTTCCTGCAGCACATCCACGGAGGAGAACATCCACCGTCTTCGCGATTTCAATGCCGGATTTGCACAACGTCAGCTGCGTGAAAAAAACACTGCCGGTGCGTGGATGCACGACGCGCGCGCTGCACATTTCACGGAGGACAACACAAACTTCCACAAACTTCGCGAGTTCAATACAGGATATGCACAACGGCTTGTCCTGAAAGCTGGATTTACAAACAGAAGCTGTTTACGGGCCACAACCTGTAAGTCTGATTTATTTTTCATCGATGTGTTTTCCTGTAATAGGTTGTAGCAAGGAAGTAAACAGATGACAGCGCTGTTCTGCAAACCAGTCTGTTAAATGCTCATTCATACTTAACGTTATCCGACGAACACCTAACATTACAAACACTAACGTTAAAATCTCAACAGCGAACCTGACATTAGTGTAAATTATTCTTTGATTAGAGCTTTTATGTATTGTTTATCTACAGGCATGCTAAACATGGTTCTGTGTGTGATTTGGCTAACTTACTAGTTAAAGCCAGTGCTTAGTGTTTGTTTTGGGTTAGTTCTTGCGACAGATATTTGGCTCTAATCATTCTAAAAATACAAAAGTTAAAGTGCCATTCAGTAGCGATCATTATAGATCCGCAGTCTTTACTCTCGAGGACTGAGCAGGTTCTGCTCGATCATCTTCACTCAAATGTTCTGGGTCTGATTCGGGCTCAGATGGTTTTATTGACGCCGTTGTTTCTAACACTGACAAAAGCAAGCACAGCCTCCGGTAAGGGGCGTGACGTTTGCGACATACGTGCACTAGGCGTTTAGCGAATCACAACACACTGGGCCAGCTAACCAATCAGAGCCCACTGCGTATTTTTGAGGGACTGGCTTCATACAACCCGGAAAGCATCAGACCGTTTTACAAGGAGGGACAGAGCAGTGTAGAATAAAGGTCAAATATATGAAAAATAAGCCATTTTTTTTTAAAACGAAGCATGAACACATGTTACAGTGCACCCCACAAACACAGTCAAGCCTTCAAAAGAATGTGTTTTACCACCCCTTTAAAAAATTGGAGCAAACTGGTTGCCCTAAATATTTAGTAATGTGAACTAAAACGAGTACATTTAACTTAAAATGTTTTAGTTTAAAAAATTCAGAACCTAGATAAAACTCCCCCTGCTGCTGCTGCATTTACATGTTAAAGCCTCCCCTAGAATTAAGGGGAGGGGGGGTCATGGGGGGACAACTGCCAAGCAAGGCCCACGTCAATTTACGTAAATTTACGGCAGTTTTCGGTGTTGCCTGCAAATTGCCGTGCACAGTCGTAAACCTGAAGTTTCACGGCAATCTACAGTGCCACATACTGACGAAAATCCCACTTTTCATGCAGTGTTAAAAGCACAGTATAATAAAGCTACAGCGGATAGAGCAGCCTCCAACATACTAAGGTTAAATCAGTCTTTTTATGAACAGGGGGAGAAGCCCGGTAAGATTTTAGCATGGCAAATTAAACAATTGGAAGCACAAAAAATATAACTACAATTATAAACACAAAAGGAGAGACAATTGTGGATCCAAAAGAGATAAATAAAGAATTTAGAAATTATTATGAAAAACTTTATGATTCTCAGGGCCACACAGATCTAAACGCACAAAAAATATTCTTAGACAAGTTAAACATACCTACCATCGCAGAAGACCTTGGTCAACAATTAGAATGTGACATTAGAGAAGATGAAATAGTCAAAATAATTGATAATATGAGCACAGGTAAAAAAGCTGGACCTGATGGGTTTCCAATCGACTTTTATAAAAAGTTTAAGGGAAAGTTGGTAAAGCCAATGTTGGAAATGTTACAGGAAGCTTTTATAGATTGAGACCTCCCTAACTCAATGGTCAGTACATTAATTATCTTATTACCTAAGCCTGGAAAATCTAGGGATAAGTGTGAGAATATGAGGCCAATAAGCCTGCTTAACTCAGATCTTAAGATAATCAGCAAATTACTAGCAACTCGTTTACAGGAAACCCTTGCATTGATCATCCATAGGGATCAAAACGGCTTTGTTTTGGGTCGACAAGGACTACACAATGTTTGGATGATTCTCAATGTCATTCAAGCAGTAGGCGACACTAAGGATACAGCCCTCCTCTCCCTGGATGCCGAAAAAGCATTTGACAGGGTAGAGTGGGCCTATCTTTTTGACGTGTTAAGACGCTTTGGATTTGGACCAAAAATTCGGAAATGGATACAGTTATTATATTTACATCCAACTGCAGAGATTTTAACAAATAAAAATGTGTCTAAACCAATTTTAGTTAAACGGGGATGTCGACAGGGGTGTCCGTTATCTCCATTGCTCTTCACTTTAGCAATGGAGCCTTTGGCTATAGCAGTACAGTCACATTTACACATAACCGGGATCACAATTGGTCAGGTTGAACATAGATTGTCGTTATATGCAGATGATATAATTGTATTCCTTTCACAACTGAATTCATCTATTCCTGCTTTGTTAAAACTAATTGAGGAGTTTGGTCATATTTCAGGATATGTAATCAACAGATTAAAATCTTCTATCTTGTTGCTAGATAAAGGAGAGAGAGAAAATCCACCTATAGTAGTTTCACAATTCAAATCAGTTTCTAAATTTACTTACTTAGGAATACACATCCTCCCAAATTTAGATTTAATTGTTCAGCATAATTACGAATCGATAACTAACTAAATTAGAGATAGTGTTAACAGATGGATTCTTCTTCCCATGTCTCTTATAGGTCGAATTAATATTTACAAAATGAATATACTTCCAAAACTCTTGTATGTTTTTCAAAATATTCCCTTGCCACCTCCTGCTGACTGGTTTAAAACATTTAAGAAACTGCTTCTTAATTTTATATGGTCAAACAAACATGCTAGAATAAGACTGCCGTTACTCCATTTGCCCTACCATGAAGGAGGCTTGATGTGCCCAAACTTAGTATGGTACTACTGGGCAGCTCAGCTTAGATCTATAGGGTACTATTTTAGCAAAAATTACGTCCCCCAATGGACAGAAATGGAAAGTAACATTTTGAGCCCTCCGTTACCTTTGTACCTTTTTTTTGATACAGAAGCTAATTTGATGAAGAAAACTAAAAATACAATAGTCAATAACATGGTTAAGGTGTGGTATAATGTTTAAAGATACATTAAAGAACCAGTTATTTTATCACGGCTAACCCCAATTTGGAGAAATCAGAACTTCTCTCCGGGGAGAGCTGATGCAGTGTTTAAGCAATGGGCTTTAAATGGATTGGAGAAAATTCAAGATCTATATCCAACAGACTCAGACAACATGACGTCTCAGACGTCATTTGACATGCTTAGACATAAATTCAACATTCAAAGGAAATATTTGTTCAAGTATCTCCAACTTAGAAGTTATATAGGAACAAAACAAAGCAATTTATGGAAACCTCCCCATTCTAAGTTAGAAGAAATTTTATGTGAAAATAGCTTTAAGTCAAGTCAAGTCAAGTCAACTTTATTTATATAGCGCTTTTAACAATGTAGATTGTTTCAAAGCAGCTTTACAGTGTTAAACAGGAAAATAATGCAGCATAATTTTATTCAGCTGTATAGCCATTCTGGAAAAATTTCAAGTATCATACAGTGACAGTGTGGGCTTTAGATCAATAATTTGATCAGTAATTTAGTTTAAATGGTTAATTTAGTTTATTATTTAGATGTATTTCGATGTTTAGTTGAAAAATTTAGTGTCCCCAACTTTAAAACAGGAGCAATCTCACAACTTTATAAACTACTGTTATCACACTCCCCAGATAATTCATCCTTAAAATTAGAAGCCTGGAAGAAAGATCTGCAAACAAATGTATCACTAGAGGAGTGGGAATTGGCTTGTAGTAAAGCACATAAGCAAACTATAAATTCTCGGTTGAGATTATTACAATAGAAGTGGCTTATGCGTGTTTATGTCACTCCTGCTAAATTAAACCAATACAATCCAAATATCCCAGACATATGTACAAAGTGTGGAGAAGAAAAGGGAACATTGTTCCATTGTATTTGGGAATGTAGAGAAATTAGGACATTTTGGGGTGCAATTAAGCAAACTGTGAAGGCTATTATTTCTAAAGACCTTCCTCTTGAACCTTCTTTTATAATTTTAGGCTTATATCCCAAGCACACATGATATACAAAAAGCGAGAAGCTGTTCATTGATATATGTTTATTACAAGCGAAAATGTTGATTGCACTGCACTGGAAAAACATAAGAAGACTAAGTATTGGACAGTGGGTTAAGCAGATGTTGGCTACTCTTCCATTGGAGTGCATTACTTACTTGCTAAAAGGAAAAAAGGACTTGTTTGAAAGTATTTGGAGACCTTTCATGCTTTTTGCAGAAGGCACAGACTTAACAGAAGATCAAGAGGAGGACGATGCTCATGAATAATTTTACAATCAGTGATCTGCTCATTGGGATATGGTGGGTCTCTGTTAACTTGCGTCAAAGGACATTATGGATATAACATTTTATATATGGC
Organism: Gobio gobio; assembly: GCF_949357685.1. Lineage (NCBI taxonomy): Eukaryota > Metazoa > Chordata > Actinopteri > Cypriniformes > Gobionidae > Gobio > Gobio gobio. Next base: position 24,513,431 of record NC_137115.1, on the reverse strand, counting down.
ATCATTGTACTTTGTGTCTGAGAGGGGTTCTGTTGTATGTCATTTCAAATTCTAAAAAGACAAATAAACATATTGTTGAAATAAAAAATTCAAACTTTTCTTGTCATAGGTAAGTAACTATTAAGTGAAATGCACAGTCTACATAGTACTTCCGTAAATGTTGTTGGTTAAATGCAGTAATTTGAGAAAATAACATTTGATCTGTAATATTTAGGGTCAACATGCAACCTTGCAGGATGATTTGCAGAAAGCAGTCCGCTGCTGTGACTCATGGCGATATCAAGTAGAGGGGCTTCCACTCGTAGTCACCATGGCCAACAGAGATGTGTTTATGAAAAATGCAGTTCTATACCAAACTGTTGTGCAACGGCAGAGCTGTCTTGATCAACTCATTGATGGCTTGTCCCACTATGGAGTAAGATTTACCTCACATTTCTATATCATCTTTGATTATCTTTATGGCCTTTCATTTATGGTGTTGAATTTCCCTCCAGGTTTTATCACTCCTGAGAGAGAACCCCAGCTTGCGTGTGCTGCTTGACATACCAGGAGAGGACAAAGGTCAAGAAGCTGATTTTGTAGCTGGTATTCTCAAACCAAGCTACTCGGTATTGGGGAGTAACAGAAGAGCTAAGGAGGAGTTGATAGTGGTCAAATTTAGGGAGTTTCTCCAATGTGTTGAAAGTAAGTACCAGTATGTATTTGTAATTCAGTATATTATACAAAAAGGCAATCCAGGAAATGTACAGTTTAATTTTATTCTTTATAACTCAAGAAGCAGTGCCTATCTAATGTTTATGTACCACAAACAAGAATACAGTTGTTATCTGATTGCTTTTCAGAATAAAATTGCTTTTTCACCAAAATACCTATACAGTAATCCATTAGTCACTCAATTATTTATTGATTCTGGCTTTCTTAAACCTGAGTATTTTCCAGTCTGCAAGTCAACAATGGTTTTCACTTTGCTTTTAGATAAAGAGCTGAGAGACACATATGGGGACAGGACTCTAACCAACGATGAGGAGGCATTCCTGAAGACTTTGAGCCCTGGACACATCCTGGCGTTTGCTACAGGTAGCAGCAAAGTCCCAGCCATTGGCTTTCATCCATCTCCTAAATAATTGTTTATTCATGATGAAAAAAAACATCTTGCCATTGCGCACACTTGTGCAAATGAGCTTCACTTTTTTGTTAACGCAAAAACAATGGCTGATGATGATGAATTTAACTACTGCTTCCTAGTACCACTAATGAATGGATCTTTATTCAGCACCATTTAAACAAACAGTTAATTTGTGAAAGAACCCCTGCAGTGTAGTACACCACTGTTTAGTGCAGGGCTTCACATGTTTGTTCATAGAGGACATAGTTTGTCCATGTTATAAAGCAATGGTTTTAATTGCTGTACATAAGAAAGCCGAAAAAGAAATGCTTTAGATTGTTTTTCCATCTTGCTCCACACTAGAGCCCTGCGCAGGACTGTTTTCTTCATCCCGCTCCCGCCCGCACCCGCCGAATTTCTGACCATTACCGCCCGCAACGTATGTGTTACACTCCCGCCCGCTCCTGCAATATGTATGTCCACTCCCGCCCGCACCCGCAAATCTCTGAGAATTTATTCCCGCACAATAATAGAGATGCATTGATTTGTGTCTTCTCCCGTCCCGCAGGGGAAAAAAAACACGTATTTGTATTGATATTATTAAAGAGATTCATGGGGTTGTTTGTTTCGTTTCCCTGGCCTGCATGTAAAAAAAAAAAAAAAGACAAACACATTCAAATATTATTTCGTTTTTATCAAAAACTTTGCACATAAAAATAGACTGCTTTGCAAAACAGAAAACAGAAAAACAGATTGAGAAACAAAAAACAGATCCCAATTCGGCGGTCAGTTCCGACGTACGTCGAACGTGACCGACTGAAAGGAAACCTGAGAAAACATGCTTCAACAGAACGTAATGTGAACACAAAATAGCAAACGGACATTTAGAAACAATCCATTTCCACTCACTAAACTTCTATGTATTGTTTGTCAAAAACACCAAACAGTCAACTTGACCTGCAGGGAGTGCTGAGCGTTTTTGGTGAGGTATGATCAAGTAGCTATGTATTTGCCAGCTGCGCAATATGTGGATATATATAACGTTATACCGCATGATTTTGCCTACCAAAACAATTGAGAAACTTCTCCAAATGTCAGACTTTCCTTGCTTAGCTTTTGTGCTGTAAATACCTCGTTTGAGGTTCTTTTCTACATCATCTATTGACATCTTCTCCATCATGTCGTTAGGCAACCTCCCTATCCCGCCGATTCCCGCTGTGTTTTTTTTAGCCGCCCATTCCCGCCCGCAGCAAAATTCAAACCGCCCGCTCCCGCGAGATTTGCGTTGGGTCCCGCGGGACCCGACGGGACTCAATCCCAATGCAGCCCTCTACTCCACACTCTTTGCCCTGTTTTCTTACAATTTTTTTTTTGAATTCCAGTTCATAAAAAATGGGTGCATAAAGATGGCTGCAGTTTTTGTTCAAGTCTCGGTTAAAACGCTCGATTCTCTGGTTGTGTACAGAACTTCCTGTAAAGACAGAGCCTTCCCCCCTGCTTGCATGCATGTCCTCCCAAATCTGAACGTTCTCTCCTCCGTGATCAGTCCTGATGTGCAGTGGTCTGCCAAACTGTCCAACAGCTGCAGTAAAGAAGTCTCTTACAGTTTCAGCACGATTATTGTTGGAGCAGTGAAGAAACATCAACATCCTACTGTAGCCGTCTATGGCACCATGAACAACCCATTTCCACCTAATCAACTTGTGATTTCCATCAACATGCCATATGAAATTTGGATGTGGGACAGAGAATACTCGCCGAGCTATTGCTGTTCTTCTCCTGGCTAGGACACCAATTGGGTCCATCCTTCGCAGTGAATCTCTTACACTTTTTCTTTGAACCACAAAGGGAGTGCAAATCACCACAAAACACTTTTTGGAGCGGAGATGCCCCATAAGCATCACTTCTCCAACATTTGGATGATCAGTTTTTATTTGTGACACTTCAAGTTCCAACTGTTGATCACTGATGCTCTTAAATTTTGATGTTGGGATATTAAAGTCTTGCAGTAACTTGTAGAAAGTTGGCCTTGAGATAGAAAAAATAGATGCCGCTTCTGTAAAGGTGGTTTTCAGTGAAAGAACATGTTCAAGCTCCTCTTTGGAAATCCGATGTCTTCCTTGGTAGTCATTCTAGAACACACCAAAGAATATGACATTTGGAATGTTTCTATAACAAACAAGGGTTATTCAAGAGAGAATTATAGACATTATAACAGATGAGCATTCACATCCACTCATTATCTTTCTGACTGAAGAAAATTATAGATTGTACTGTACATTTTTTTAAGGAATGTTTAAATAAAATGGACAATCAAAAGATGAGAGGTAAATGAGAAATAAATCAAACAAATATGAACATGAATATTAATGAGTACTTACTGACAGACAGGTCACTGGAGCGAAGTCTGTTGCTGGTAAAGGTGTGGTAGCGCTAGTGCTGGAGCCCTGAGGAGTTTTAAAATATAAACAAAATACCAAAGACGTTATCTTGTCAAATGTTAGTGTTGTATAAAATATGCCATCATGATTGGAACTAATGCTGAAACATTACACCACACAAATTAAAAAGCCAAAAAACAGCCAGCTTACATGCAAGTATGCAAGTATACCGAGTGGTATGATGTCCCAGTGGAGGTGGTGGGTGTGGCTGGCCCCGGTGTGTAATTGTAAGTGGTGGGAGCCTGAAGAGACATTAGCAAAATATTAGCAACATAATATTTCATGTGTTTTTAATGTTTATATGCCCAACAGTCAAAAACCAGGGTTGAGATTGGCAAAGGAAACAAAGAGATACACATTTTATGCTTTTTTACAGTATGCACTCTGACTCTGGTACCTTATTCACATTAAATTAAATGTCTTTATCATTGTGACTGCCTCTGTCCTCCATCAGCAATTTCTCTCTCTCTAGCCAAGAAGAGAACGGTTTTATCTTGTGAGTTAAGGCCAGCAGGTAAGTTGAGCCAAGGTGAGATGTCTGACTAAGGACAGAGGCACATTTCCATTTGACCAACAATTTACAGTGTCATTTGTGGGCCTGAGGGGTGACAAGTAGCCTCTGTTAGCGGTAACGCTAAATTATATAATTTATCATGCTTTGCTGCTCAGAAAATCTTCACATAAATCTTAAATTCACATTTACTCATGAGTTCATCCCACTGCGTGACTTACGTTAACCGGTGTGAGTTTTACTCTTTATAGAAACAAATGTGCTACACATAAAGCGCATTTGGTGCTAGTAACAAATCTCTACTGGCTACCGCTAGCTAGTTTAGTTAAGTTAGCCTTGACAAGAATCCAATGCTACGTGATTTGGAAAACATACTTACCGAGGTGGCCTGTGGTGGCCCTGAGGCGGTTGCTGACGTTGTTGAAACATTTTGAATAGCTGCCAGGACAGCTCTGCCGATGCGCCGATTCGTTGGACATTTTGAACGACAGTAACGTTAACATAGGGGCGGGCGGCATATAGGCTCTTGCTGGCGTTTAAGCATGCGAACATGACAGAGAGTGATGGCATGATAAGTGAGGACATAACATTCAGTCAAAGTGAGAGTGAGACCCCTCGTGGCTGGCTATTATGGCTACAGGTCATCACAAGTCCCACACTTTTCATAGAAGTGACACTAGCCTACTCTTCAAATACAGTTTCTCTAAACGTGTTTATTATTTTAGGTAGTTATTATCACGATAATCCATGTCCAAGAGTCAATTTCCTCGGATGAGATGGTTTTTATTCGTTACTTATTTGACACGATGCTATAAACACACACTGACCTCCTCGAGCTTTTATTTTGGCACTTCCGGTTATCGACATTCTGAATCTGCATATTAGTTAAATATTTAGTTTCACCCGAAACATTTAGATTCAACATTTATATTTAGTTTTAACATTTATATTTATATTTTGCATTTAGATTTAACATTTAGATTTTACATTTAGATTTAGATTTAACATTTCGATTTAGATTTAGCATTTCGATTTCCAACCTGGTCTCATTGTGAAAATGTACCTCTGGCAACGTTTTTGCAAACCGCCAAAATACGTACCAATATGTACATATCTCTGCAGTTTCAAAGTGAAATGAACACTAGAGGCAGTAAAACAGCAAGCACTTTTTATCGTTTCTTTTTTTCATGTAAATGAATACATTTTGGAGTTTGCGTCACTTAATCTGCTCCATATGCTCGGCTTTTTTTATATAATAAGTTTGCTCAGTAGCTCAGCTGGTACAGATTTGCACTTGTAATAATGAAAGCTCAGGTACGAGTCCCGTGAAAGACAAGTCATGATAAAAGAGCTCAAAGATGAGTTCACAGAAGCTAACAAGACATGGTTACTATTGTATTTTTGTCACATTTGCTTTTGTTAACACTATCGGTTAGGTTTAGGGTTTAGTGTAGGTGTACGTTAAAAAAACAATGTCACAAAACGTCAGATTGACGCTCATCTGTTCCGGGGAAAAAACGAAGCTTTTGGCGGCACCCAGTGGACATATCACTTTGAAACTGCAGTGATATGTACATATTGGTACGTATTTTGGGGTTTGCAAAAACGTTGCCAGAGGTACATTTTCGCAATGAGACCAGGCTGTCGATTTCGATTTAGCATTTAGATTTAGATTTAGATTTAGATTTAACATTTAGATTTAACATTTAGATTTAACATTTAGATTTAGCATTTAGATTTAGCATTTAGATTTAGATTTAACATTTAGATTTAGATTTAACATTTAGATGTAACATTTAGATTTAGATTTAACAATTAACATTTAGATTTCACATTTAGGTGAAACATTTAATATTTAGATTTAACTATTTAAAATATCTCTAAGTTGACAAATATTGTTGTAAATGTGCTAAAAAAGTGACCGTCAAAAATTCATAGCAGTTTTTTAAACATTGTTTGAAGCTAAATGTGTCAAAATGTTGCTGTTATTTTCAGCGTGAGCCGCTTTACAAACGGCGCCCCATAGATGCGATCAACAGACTGTGTGTGGAGCCGTTCATGTGATGAGAAAAGACCTAAAAATAAAGCTATAATCCACACTTTGACGATTCGTTCATCTCGACAGCTGTAATGGTACATTACATGTGTTACAAAGTTCATAGAATAAGGTGGAAGAAGAAGTCCTCTGACGTGACTGGGACTGTTTATTCAGAACTCTCAGATACAAACAAAATAAGCTTGCGCTAACAGCACAGCGCACTCAACAACTCAGTACAATAAAACTTCCTTCAGCTCTCCGTCTCTGGTTCACGAGTGCCCAGTCTCTCTCTCTCCTGTAGTGCGTGCAGTGCCTCGCTAAACCACGCCCCCTCCGCAACATAATCGAACACTCATTTCAAATGCAAAGATGTCAGCCAATCACAACAGTGGGCGTTTAAGTCTCACAGCAGACACACCCCTTGAAACAGGGCATTCAGCCAGAGGGGTAATAACAGTATAGAAAAAAAAATGCCTTTTATTTCTAAATTATGACATTTTTTGATGTAAAAATCATACTAACAATACAAGTACACCTTAGGAAACATTATAAAATAATAGAAAAATGCCATGCCATGGGACCGTTAAAGGTGAACTATGTAAGATTTTTGCAGTAAAATATCCGAAAACCACTAGGCCAGTGTTATATATTTTGTTCAGTTGAGTACTTAGAATATCCCAAATGTTTCCAACTATTTGTAAATCCTGAGAAATTGCTATTTTAACCAAGGAACCTGGACGTGTGAGCTATGCGTTTGAGGGAGTCGCCTGTCGATTGCATCATATCTGCGTTACCCTCGGTTTCCGGTTTTATTTAGCAGAAACGCTGTACTCACACTGCAGTTTGAACAAGTGTCATAGCAGCCGCCGAGCGAACATCATAACTTCCTTTTCAACACACTCAGATATATCTAATACAATAAACAGAGTTGCGTTACCTCATGACTCGAAAAGAGCGACTATGCCACATACTAGTCCCGCTCTTCAATCGCTCCTGCGGCCTTGCTCAGCTCCACAACACTCGGCCCTGCTCTGCTTCATACTACATTAATGTTAATAATCACAACCATGAACATGATTTCTGCCCGAGTCCTATCCTGACTCTTTTCCATCGGCTGTGAGGTGAAGCAGCATGTCCCAAGATTCTGCGCTCAAATGTAGCGTCATCAAACTACGCCTTTGTTTTAAACAGGCGACCTCTAGTGGACGGAAAAGTTACATAGTGTAGCTTTAAACATTATTTAAGAATATATTTTTTAATCCATGGTTTAGTTTAGTAAATCTCTGTTTTGCAGCACTTTGCCAAAAAATAAAAGGATAAAAGTTACATTTTATTTGATTACAAACGTTTAGGTAATATATGTGTATTAAATCATAAAAAGAAAAAAATCATAGGACTCTATTATTCTTAAACATTTTAATAAATTAATGATAAAAATAATCTAATTCATAATAATTTATTGAATCTAGTTGATTAGACATGTTTTATTGAAATTTTAATAAACAAAACAAACAAATGGTTTCAAGTTTGTTATAATAAAGCATTTGTTCAACAAAAAAAGAGTTTTCATTCATTTAACGCCATTTTAACTGGTGATAATAATAACCATAATTTAATAATACAGTTTATTTATTAAATAATTGTTTAATACTGTGATGCTGTGAAACTGATGTTTTCATATCATGCAAATCTCAAACTATTACAACCCTACATGGGAGAGTCCCCTACCCCCATTGTTAAAAAAGTAACTCAGTAAGTTTTACTTTGAGTACATTTTAATTAACTACTTTTTACTTTTACTTGAATACATTTTAGACTGGTAATTTTACTTGTACTTAAGTAAAATTTCTTTGAAGTAATAGTACTTTTACTTGAGTAGAATATTTTGATACTCTTTCCACCTCTGCTATTTAGAGAATTCCTATCCATGTGTGTTGCTTGTCCAAAAACATTACAGAATAAGAGACCCTCAAAACGAGTCTGATTAAAAAACTAAACTCACCAGCATGGCGCCTTCTCCTCCTCACAGAACACTGGAATGTTCTAGAGTATTTGGGCTGGATGCTCCAGTAGGGCGACCTCCCCCTCAAAGCCTGCGAGCCAGAGGCACTCACCGAACTCAACCCAGAACCAGAATTGGCTACCATCAAAGCCCCGGAGTCTACGCACGCTGCTCAGTCCATCTTAGAGCCAGAATCAGACCTCTGCCTAATCAATCTGTGGCCTATTGGTCGAGTTCCCTCCTGAGTCCCCACCCTCCTCCATCTTCCTCCTCCAATGTTCCTGCCCGACTTCCTGGTCCCTTCCCCTTCGCTGGTTTCATCCAGTCCCCAGGATCCGCCTGTTCCACTGGTGTCGTTCAGTTCCAAGGCTCTGCCCCCACCGCTAGCTCCGCCTGGAGCATCCCCTCCACCAGTTTGGCGTGAGCTTGAGTCCCCAGCTGCACCTCGGGCCACCAGGCCCATGTCTCCACCTCAGGCTTTCTACCCGTCAGTTTCGCCCCGACTTTGGGTTCCCTTGTTTCCACCATAGCCCGCCTGCCCTGGGTCTCTTCTAAGCTCCCTCATCACCTCTCTGTGATGGTACCAATAGCTGCCGCTCATTTACCGATTGTAGGCTTCTGGTGTGGATGTAGACTCATAAGAGCGAGTGGAAGTAGGAGGGTGCGGAGCCTGTGGTAGATCTGTAAGCAAGAGTCAATGACTTGAACTTGATGCAAGCCGCAAGTGGTAGCCAGTGCAAAGAGATGAAGAGAAGTGTGACGTGGGCCCTTTTGGGTTTGTTGAAGACAAGACGTGCTGCAGCATTCTGAATCATTTGTAGAGGTTTGATTGCACATTATTGAAGTCCAGCCAAATGAGCATTGCAGTAATAAAGCCTGAAAATGACCAGGGTCTGAATGAGAAGTTGTGTTGCATGCACTGTTAGGAAAGGCCTGATCTGAGCTGTCTTTGGAATGTGGTCTTTGAAGGTTAGCTGGTCCTCCAAGTTTAAATATAATTAATCTAATAATAAATGATGATGAACCTAGCTCTACAGTGAAATTGTGCTGTAGAGTGGGAGCGAAGCCGAGAAGCTCAGTCTTTGCCAGGTTGAGCTGCAGGTGATGTTCCTTCATCCATGCTGAGATGTCCACCAGACAGCTTGAGATTTGTGCAGCTACTGCAGGATAATCTGGTTGAAATGAAAGGTAGAGCTGTGTGTCATCAGCATAGCAATGGCAAGAGAAATCATGCATGATGGGTCCCTGTGATGTAGTGTATATGGGGAAGAGGAGGGGTCCAAGAACTGAACCCTGAGGAACCCTGGTGGTCAGCTGATGTGCTTTGGATACCTCCCCTCTGCAGGCATCCCTGAAATACCTACCTGTAAGATATGATTCAAACCAGTGAAGTGGAGTTCCTGTGATGCCCAGTGATGAGAGGGTGGACGGAAGGATTTGATGATTCAAAGGCAGCATATGATCACACTGTCAAAGGCAGCAAAACTATCCAGTAGAATGAGAACTGAAGATCTGGAATCAGCTTTCGCCATCTGTAGGGCTTCAGTGACCAACAGTTATGCGGTCTAGGTTGAATGGCCATTCTTCAAACCAGATTGGTTGACGTCCAGCTGTTTATTCTGTAAGAGGAATGATGATACCTGGTTTGAAACAACTCATTCAAGTGTTTTCGCTGTGAATGGTAGGAGAAAGTTACAAACCTGTCTATCTACAAGTGACGTATTTAATTAATGTGGGTTTTTTAAGCAGTGGGGTTACCAGAACCTGCTTGAATGCAGTGGGGAAAATGCCAGTTTGGAGAGATGTGTTTGATGATGTGTGTGAGTGCTGGTAAAAGTGTAGGAGAGATGGCCTGTAAAACATGTGAGGGGATGGGATCCAGAGGTAAGGAATGACTGGAGATGAGAAGATTTCTGGCTGTGGATGTGGTTGTTCTGAGTTCCTGTGTATACGGAGCTGAGAACTAAGTGCTGAAGGTTTTGTCAGTGAAGAAATTAGCAAAATCATCAGCAGTTAAAAGAGGTGGAGGGTGGTGTGGTGAAGGGGGACAGAGGAGAGAGTTGAATGTTTTGAAAAGTGTGCATGTGTTTGAAGAGCTATTGATCTTGTTGTGGAAATATAAAGATTTAGCAACATGGACTTAAACAGAAAAGGATTAGAGAAGAGAATGGTACTTACTCATGTTAGATGGATCTTTAGAATTATGCCATTTTCTCGCTGCTGCGCTGAGTTTGGTCTGGTGTTCACAAAGAACTTCAGATAACCAGGGGAACGAGGGAGTAGCACATGCTGGCCTGGAGGAGAGAGGACAGATATTGTCTTGGGAAGAAGTTAAAGTGGAACATAAAGTGTCTGTAGTGGTATTCAAATCCAGAAATGAGAATTGTGTGGGTGTGGGAAGAAGAGGAGGACACAACAGATGAGAAAGAGAAAGTGAGCGCAAATTTTGTCTGAAAGTAACTGGTAGAGGGGTTGGTGGTGCACAAGTAGTAAGTTGTAGATTAAAAGTAAGGTAAGGTAAGGTATTTATTTATAAAGCACAATTAAAAACAACGGGTAGTTGACCAATGTGCTGTACAATTCATATAAATTTGCAAAGAGCAAAATACACAAAACATTCAAGTCAAGTCACCTTTATTTATATAGCTTTTTTGGTAACACTTTATAATAACGTTCAGTTGTAAGTAATTTATAAGTGGTTAGTTAATGATGAACTAATCATTTACAAAACATTCATAAATAATTATCAAGTGATATGCTACCATTTTATGTATGTTTTGTAAATTCTGTTACAAGTCATTTACAATTGATTAGTTAATGATGAACTAATAATTTACAAAACTGAGTATGAAATGACTATGCATTTCATAAATGTTTAATAAATGATGTCACAGTTTTGTAGATTCAGTTATTAGATAATGATAAACAAATCATGACTATACTATCATAAATGATTATTAAGTAATATGCTAACGATTTACAAATCTGCCTTAAGTTCTCTTTAATAAAATAATCAAATAGATCCTTAGTAAATGGTTGATCATCATCAACAAATGATGATCAAACCATTAGTAAATGATGAGTATATAATTTATTGATGCATCGTTAAAGTTGTAAGCTGGTTTGTTCAAACCCACAAAAATGCAATTATGCTAAAGCTATTTGTTTAAAAGAATAAATTACTAGTTGTCAAATAAATAAACATTTTAAAATGACTTAAAGCCAGGGGATTGCAGTATGTTAAGTTAAATCATTTCACTCAACAGTGCAGACTTGTGTTCTGTGTGGGATCTAGTGATAATGTGAACTGGTTTTACCCTCAACTGAAGCTCACATCAGGTGCACGTTAAAGACTCTATGTGTGTCAGAGAAGACAGCTGTCAGCATTTACATTAAACTACACACTACAAAGTGTTCAACACCTGTTATAGATGATGTTGTAAACGCATGAATGAATCATTTACAAAGCTTTGTTACCCGTTACAAATGATCTGTATGTGTATACAAGGCATTTACAACACTTTCTGCATCCACTAATCTGAAGTGTAGACTATTCATCATTTGTAAATGTCTTGCACAACATTCCTTACCCGTTACAAATTATCTGTACGTGTATACAAGGCATTTACAACACTTTCTGCGTCCCCTAATCTAAAGTGTAGACTATTCATCATTTGTAAATGTCTTGCACATCATTCGTAGATCTTTCTTACCTGTTACAAATTATCTGTACGTGTATACAAGGCATTTACAACACTTTCTGCGTCCCCTAGCCTGGATGCCAGCCGAATTTAGCCCCGCCCACAATTTTTTTTGCTCGGGCAATTCGGTCTGGACTCGCTCCATAGAGGAGTAATTATGCCCGAACAGAAACTGTTCGGACCAATGAAATTGTCAGGGCGGGCTTTAGACGATGATGGACAGATGATAAACAGTAACGTAATCATCCACGTCATCGAAGGCTCTTGGGTTGAATTTGCTCTTATCCTAAACGGAGAACTTGTTCGTATATGCATTCACCTTCACTATTTCTCTCAGAAACGATGATCGTGTTGGTAAGTACTCTGTGTATCCTTAAATAATTTTATTACTGGCAAAGATCGTTTACACGCATCTTTTTCTTGTAACGTTACTTAATCCAGCGTGCGTGCAGACAGGGTTTCCAAGTGTTTTTGCAATGTCGCGCACAATTGCTACTCAAAACTATAGCCCAAAACAATAACTTTCCGGGGTGTTCTCCGGAAAAAAATGGCGTTTGGTTGGCAAAATATGTTATTTTGGCAAGGTTGCCTGCTAAAATTCGCATTCCTGGGTTTATATAATCACATAATTGGGGTCGCTTCAACCCGCGGACATGGAGAAAAACACGGACTTGGCAACACAGTGCAGTTGAGTTCTGTTGACATTTGACAACTAACCTTACGCGTCGCTCCGTTGCTCTGATTGGTTGTGGGTCTATCCAATTGAGGTCTTTCCTGGCTCGGTTGAAACACGCCCCATAATCAAAGCTCAATGGAGCAGTACCAGACTCAAATTCTGACTAGAATTGAGTATGGCCACGCCAGGCTATGCGTCCCCTAATCTAAAGTGTAGACTATTCATCATTTGTAAATGTCTTGCGCATCATTCGTAGATCTTTCTTACCTGTTACAAATTATCTTTATGTGTATTAAAGGCATTTTCAACCCTTTCTGCATACCCTGATTGCTACAACAAATGTAAGTTACATGTGAAAATTCAATTCTGCTATTCCTCACCTGTTGCAATAGAAATGTGTAAATAGGTCAATCATCTGATTACTGTAAGCATTTAACTCCTATTCGTCACATATTGACGCTTGGTCAGTTCCCAGCATAATTTTACATTTATTTTCTTTTTTATTTACGGTATTCAGACACGTTTTGAACATGTAAACCATCCCCTTCACTAAACCTACCCATTTGTGTAGGCTATTATAAAACACAGGATAACAGGCAGATACGACTGCAGACACAATTTATTCAAAAAGTACAAATATTCCAAGTGTCCCGAGGCCAAACGATTGGTTTGTGTGAAGTAAATCCCCAAAAGCGATCAGCAGCGTCGAGTCCATCCGCAGAAGATCATGAACACATTTTAAAATTTGCCGCCGGAAGAAACGTTACGTCAGCTTTGACAGCATTGGCTGTCGTATGTCTCGTGACCAATTGCGTCATTACGTCAGCTTTGATTGTAAAATGCCATTGGCTCTCGTGTGTCTTGTGACCGATTGCGTCATGCTAAAGAGTCTTGTGTATCATTTGAATGAGAAATATGAACTGACCAAGCGTCAATATTTGACTGATAGGAGTGAGACCATGTTGGTTTTAACAGACCAGTTTACAACTTTAATGATGCATCAATACATTATATACTCATCATTTACTAAAACGCACGTCACGCCTCTCTTCATCAGTCTGCACTGGCTGCCAATAGCTGCTCGCATCAAATTCAAGGCACTGGTGCTCGCCTTCAAAGCAACCACTGGCTCTGCACCAATATACCTAAACTCGCTCGTTCAGACTTACACACCCTCCAGGAACTTACGTTCTGCTAGTGAACGACGCCTTGTGGTGCCATACCAGAGAGGCATGAAATCGCTCTCACGGACCTTTTCCTGGGCTGTTCCCACCTGGTGGAATGACCTGCCTATCTCAATTTGTGCGGCCGAGTCTGTAACCATTTTCAAAAAACACCTAAAGACACATCTCTTCCAGCAGCACCTGACCAATCAAGAATAGCACTTATCATTCTATTCATTTTCTGTCTGTCTAATTTATTAAAAAAAAAAAAATAACTGTCCTGTGTGTTCTGAGCTAGATTAACTGACACTTGCTGCAGCACTTGCATACTGTTGCCCTTGACTGTTCTAGTTGCTTCTTTTGCTCTCATTTGTAAGTCGCTTTGGATAAAAGCGTCTGCTAAATGACTAAATGTAATGTAAATGTAAATGTAATTGTTTGATCATCAATTGTTCATGATTAACAATTGTTTATTGAGATAATGGTACGTTGACATTTCAGTGATTAATAATATATTAACTAGTAACTTAATAACCATTTACTAAGGATCTGTTTGATTATTTTATGATATGCTATTTTGTTAGCATATTACTTAATAATCAGTTATGATCATATAGTCATGATTTGTAAATGATTCGTTAATCATTATCTAATAACTTGTAAAGAATTTATAACTGAATCTACAAAACATACAAAAAATGTAACATCATTTATTAAACATTTATGAAATGCATATTCATTTTTTGTAAATTATTAGTTCATCATTAAAGGGTTAGTTCACCCAAAAATGAAAATTCTGTCATTAATTACTTACCCTCATGTCTTTCGACACCCGTAAGACCTCTGTTCATCTTCGGAACACAAATGAAGATATTTTAGTTGAAATCTGATGGCTCTGAAAGGCCTCCATTGGCACAATGCACGGTTCACTCTCAAGACCCTTAAAAGGTACTAAAGACGTCGTTACAAAGTCCATCTCACTACAGTGGTTCTAAAATAACTTTATGAATCGGCGAGAATAGTTTTTGTGCGCAAAAAAACCCTAAATAACGACTTATATAGTGATGACGATTTCAAAACAAGGCATCATGAAGCTTCGAAGCATTATGAATCAGTGAGTCGAATCATGATTCGGATCGCGTGTCAAACCGCCAAACTGCTGAAATTTGGCGATCCAAACTGCTGATTCGACTCACTGATTCTTTAGGGAGTCATCGGAAATTACCCCTACATTTTTTACCCTGGGCTCTTTCAATTAAGTTCTTAATTAAAAAGAAACCTGATCGGACAATATTGTAATTTGTAAATTGTTTTGTCAAATTTTAGGGAGTCATCGGAAATTACCCCTACATTTTACTCTGGGTTTACTCTGGCATATATATTTGTGTCATCCGCATAACAATGGAATGATACTTAGTGTTTTTTTTAAATATCACCAATTGGAAGCATGTGTGGCGGGGTGGTGAAGGGCAAGAATTGACACTATTGTACAACTAGAACGAGAGCAGACTTCGCCACCCCGTTTCTATGAACGGGGACATTCATACCCAAGATAGGGCACACAGGTTCGTTACCACTGAATATAACAAGAGACGTGGATATGAATACAAAATGTTTTTTTTTTATTTCACAACAATAATTAATTAAAAGGTAGAAAACTGTTGACCAAACGAAAAGAAAACAAAAGACTTTCAGGCTGAGGCTTACCAGTTGGGCGGCTAGCTGGACAGTGAGCATCTTAAGACACACCGCTCACCCAAATATGCTCTGCACAAACACTCACACTACACACACACACACACACACACACACACACACACACACTCCAAGTGAGAGAAACGCAGTTGTCAAATGGCAAACACACTCTGTGAGAGAAACACCACCACAGACAAACGCAGCTAGCTTCCCTCACTGGGGGCCTTCAGCTCCTGAAATAAACAAAAAAAGAAAAATAATATAAAAACACAGACACATTCAACTCAACAACTTGCATTAGAATAAGTTCAACCCATGAAGGAGGACAACAATGGGCGATTTACTGGCCACAGGGGTCGGACAGAGAAGGTATAGACGTTCCCTTTCGTTCAGTCACTACGACGTAACGTTAGTGACTAACGAATGGGGGTTTCGCTTAGAAGCCTATCAACTTCGAGTTTAGAGAAAACGCCCAATGGCGTGCCAATGCCATGGGCATGCGGAATTTGCATACGTAACTCCGCCTCACTGCGTGAGTATATAAGGAAGTACGAGGCAATATCGCATTATGTTTCTGCTTTCGGAGCCAAGAGTACCTACCTCTTCACTCCTACAGCCTTCTGAGACTCTGTCAGCTTCTTCGAGACGAGCAGCTTTCCAGTCGGTGTTGGTGTGACGGCGCGTTCCAGTGATCGCATACTTCCTGCCTGCTGATCTGTGCAGTGGTCCGCCTGACAGCTGGTGTGTGTTTCCCTGGGCGCTTCGGCATCGACTGCGAGGCTTTCCTCTCACAAAAAGAGCTTGCGCGTGGCACGTCTTTTTCAAGACGGCTCGCCCGTGCACTTCCGGGTGCGATCGATTTTCCGCTGCTGTCTATGGACGCATTTACTGCTCGAGCGTGTTTGGGCTTCAGCACGTACGGGCAGTGTTTGCGGATGTGTCACGTTTCCATTGCGGGGGCGTGACCATCGCGATGTCGCGGTCGAGACTCAATGATCTCCGTGAGGAGAGAGAGTCCCCTCTGCCACACCCCAATCTACCGTCCCCGAGTGAGATGGTACTTTGGCTGGTGGCCAGGGTGACCTGAGGGCGGTGCTGTGGTATTAAGAACCCCGACGTTCATTCCTCGGGCCACGCCCCCCTCTTATACATCGCTTCCGTGAGTGTTGGATTGAATCTACGGCCCGTCTCTGACGCCCCGTTCGTTCAGTTCACGCTCCGGATAGCAGTGAGATGTCGATCGCCGCATCCCAAGGTGGGCTGGAGTCCTTTGGGGATGACGATTAGGTTGTGCTCCGCCTCCGGGTGTGTTAACACTGCCTGATCTGACCTAAAGTTGACAGCCATGTTATCTCGGGCAGCCGCGAGTCTCGCGCTGGTGTGGAACTCCGATTCGTGGTTCGTGCTCGTGGTTGCGCGATTGGTTTTTGGGGGCGGCACCCGACAGCTGTTGGGCCCCGCCCCCAATGCCTTTCGCTCCCGGGGTGCATGAGGAGATCACGTGGTCCCGGAAGTCCCCGTGCTTCCCGCGACCGTTTGGTGGCCTCCTCCGCCTTCTCTGCCCTTGATGGGGCCGCGGCCTAGGGTACACTGGGGCCCCCTCCCCCCCACTGTTGAACTCTCTGTTGCGCACTACGGTGTCCACAGAGGGCTTTGACGTGGCGTGGTGTGGCTGTCCTAAGCACCCCCCCCAAAGCCTGTGGGCTCGTCTACTTCAGTGGCGTGGTCCCGCAGAGCTACGGGCAGGCCGCCGCCCCTTTGCACATGCACAAGGGTGGAGCCGACCCAGGGCTCTTCATTGAGCTGCGTGCCGCAACTGACCCGGCCCCCGGGTGGTGAAGGTGGCCACACGCTCCCTGGGTCGGGCGATGTCCACAGCTGTGGTCCGGGAGAACACCGGGCCTTACCTGGTGATGTGGAGGACGTTGAGCGGGCCCGCCTCCTCAACTTACCCATATCCCAGGCTGGCCTCTTCGGCGGCGCGGCTGAGAACTGGGCCCAACAGTTCTCGGCCGCCCCAGAGCAGACTGAGGCTGTAACACGTACTGCCCCGGCGGCCAGCTGCTGCACCAGCCGCCGGCCCAGTCGCCTCAGTCCGCTCGCCGCCGAGGGCGCCCTCCCTCTTCCCGCCAGGCCCCAGCAGCAGCCTTCACCTGGGCCGCACCGTGGAGGTGGTTGAGGATGTCGCCCAGTCCGCTCCCCAGACTGGTTAAACGCCAGGATGGAGGTGCACAACTCAGAGATGGGTTCCAGTTCTTCCCAGGGGATGTTAGCAGGGCCTCTCCTTCCCCCGGTGGAGGGCCGGGGGAAAATCCTTCCGCTGCTGGCCTCCGGGCTAGCAGCGCTTGGGAAGAACTCATGTTCCTGTCTCTGAGCACCCAGAGACCGGTGATGACAGTGCGCGCCACCCTCGGGTCTCGCCACTCGCATCCCTCTCTGTCGCCAGCCCCCTGGCAGAGCAGACCCCAGTGGAACGCGAGTCCTTCCCTGGTCTCCTCTGTCAGGGCGCAGCCGTTAACCGTGCCCCGACCCCGGGACGCCCAACAGCCTCCCCTGTCCGTGCCGGTAACGCTGCCTCGCTGCCCCACCCAGGGTACGTCTGCCGTCCGTATGACCCCGTTGGTGCAGTCTCTGGAAGCCTGGCTTCAGCTTCCGGGGCTGTCCCGCTGGGTTGCCCGGACCGTCAGGCTCGGCTACGCGATTCAGTTCGCGCAGGCTCCTCCCCGTTACAGGGGAGTCCGCTATACCGTGACCGGGGCCCATGCCCTCGTCATGCGTGCGGAGATTGCCACTACGTTACGTCGTAGTGACTGAACGAAAGGGAACGTCTCGGTTACGGATGTAACCCTCGTTCCCTGAGGAGGGAACGGAGACGTAACGTCCCCTTGCCACATCAGCTGTGCTACCTGGAACGCAGGAGTTCAGTCTTGGCTCCTCAAGCAGGTAACATAATGCGATATTGCCTCGTACTTCCTTATATACTCACGCAGTGAGGCGGAGTTACTTATGCAAATTCCGCATGCCCATGGCATTGGCACGCCATTGGGCGTTTTCTCTAAACTCGAAGTTGATAGGCTTCTAAGCGAAACCCCCATTCGTTAGTCACTAACGTTACGTCTCCGTTCCCTCCTCAGGGAACGAGGGTTACATCCGTAACCGAGACGTTCCAATAGGTTCACATCAAAAAGGCTTATGAACCTGGACCTAACATGGAGCAGCAAGGTGTTAAAGAAAATAATAATAATAAAGGAAATATGAAGCAAACAATACAAATGAAAACAGCAAATAATCAGGTTTCAAATTAAATCACATGAAATGTACATAAAAAAACTAAATTTAATGAAAACAAAAACGTAACAGAGCTGGGGCCCGTTTCAGTAAGGAGGTTCAACCAACTCTGAGTTTAAACCTGAACTCTGAGTTGACTTACTCTGAGATGGAAAACTCTGAGTTTTGGGTTTCAGAACAGCTGAATAGAGGTAGTTCAATCAACTCTGAGTAGACTGACTCTGAGTTAAGCACATGCACTCCAACTATGAAAAGCCACGATCAATGGAGCTCCGAAATTACGATTCACCATGGCAACAGCACCTAACAAAAAGATGTTTGCATACTTCTGGGTCAATATGTAAGTTTAATTCTGAATTATTTTAATTAAGTTTAATTTTCATGGTATCCAAAAGGCAAAAAAAGAATGTGGCAGCAGCTAAAAATGAAAAATAAAAACATAATTCAATCAGGTAAAGCTTTACGCATAACATGTTCATGGGTGTTGGTTTAATGACTTTACAAACATTTGACATATTAATCAAATATCATTCAGTGTCCAATGTGCAGCAGCTTTTCCCACATATATCCTTTTCACAGTGATGACGTGTTTTAATGGTCATCAATATCGTAAATCCTGCAACGTTTTTTATTAAATGTATGTACATTTATAACACTAATACTTTGTATTATATTACTTTTGCATCATATTACAAAAAACAAGTTACCGCTGCTGTGAGAGTGTTTCTAATACAGTGTCTATGGGAGTGATGGTGAAAATTAACATCTTTCTCTCTTTCCACTTCCGTTATCAAACTCACTCTATTTTTTCCCTCTTTTTGAAAGTCACTATTACGACTAGTCACTATATGACGACTTCCGCTCTGAGAAACCCAGAAATGTGAAAAGGGTCTATGCTCTTTTCACATAATGAAATGTTCTCTGATCCCACTTGTTACATTTATTAATTAGGGTAATGACATTAAACATTTTACTTCTACTGAGGCCAGCCAAACACCAGCACCACTGACAGATGAAGAGGAGATGGAGGAATAATATTAACATCCAACAGGAAAAAGAATAAAGTATTTGTAGGAAATAAAGATGACCATAAAAATTGTAAATAAATGTATTTAACAGCTGTGGTGGTGGTTATGGCATATATCTTGTACTACCATCTGGCAGTATCCTTCCATTCCATACAGTAATCCGTTTTCAGAAAGTGTGATGATGGGAATATGAGTGTCATCAATGCATCCAACCACTGGAAATCCTAAAGGAAATTCTAATTATCAGGTTACGTCTAGAGGTTTATCAAGTGAATGTCAGGATCCTTCCTGTATAAAAGGACATGCCATTTTTGTCAGTTTGACAGTGTCTTTCATTCTCCTCCCCTTTTTTAAAGCGCTAGATGTGTTTAAATAGTTTATTCATTCATTCAAACTGCACAAATTAATTTAATCTAAATCTAAAGTAAGCAAAGTTTACTTAAAACAAATTAAATTATCTGCCACTTGACAAAAATACATAGTGAGAAAAGCATTCTTTGCAGTGGAGGTACATTCATTCATTGCTTATATTTTCATCATGGGGTTTACCAAAGAAAACCTGCTCCTGACCAGGTTAGTTTCACAGAGTAAGTTACCCTGGTAACTGACTCTGAGTATAAGTTACCTCTCTTTTAGAAACGGGCTTGACTTACCCTGCTTTCTCGGGTTTGACATACCTCCCATTCTGAAACAGAAAACCCAGAGTTTCCCTTATTTCAGGGTTAACATACTCAGAGTTTTCACTTAACCTCCTTTCTGAAACGGGCCCCAGGAAGGGCTCACTAAATACTCAAATGAAAACGTTTAAAGAAAACCAAAAAGGCACTGGATCTTTCCAGATACAAAATACAAAGAAAACCAAAATAGACAAACAAAAACGCTGCTGGTGGCAATATGACAACAACAGGTGAGGCTAAACGTATACTGTTAACCGCACATTAAGTGACGGCTCGAACTAGCCACCCCTCACCTCGACCACCAGCATGAGCGCAAAGAAAACAAAACAAACTAAGTAATGAATCAATTACAAAAAAACAGTCACACAGTCGTAAAAATAGCAGCAGAACAAACGGTGCAGTCTGAACTTCGTCTAAGGAGCATTTGCCCTGCAGTCCACAGCGACGAAGTGCTCACGAGCAGTTGCCACACCAGAAGTAGATCGCTAAACACACAGGTTCAGTTACTCACAGCTTTCTGTGATAGACGAACTGCAAATATGCAGGCATTCCATTAGAGCACACACCCGAGCTGGGGTGAAAGACAGCCTGTACGCAACAGCAAAGTCGCACCAATCCTGACCATAACCTGGCTATAACAAATATACACACTTAAATGGTGCATAGGCACTAGCAACAACGTTAGCCAACCAGCTAGGTACATACCTCCCGTAGAGCTGCGTGTACGCGCCCACACACAACAACGATGGTATGATCCGCACCCCAATGACAAGCTCCGCCTTAAATACGCCAGGAATGGCAACCAATAGGCTGTCACACCCGCCATTCAGGTGACAATTACACTTAGTAGGGCGGGACCTAGACCGCCCTGCTACACATTAGGTCACCTGATGGGGTTTTGGTTTCCTTGCTACTGTTGCCTCTGGCTTGGCTTGCTCAGTTGGGGACACTACATTTTTCAACTAAATATCCAAATAAATCTAATTATTAAACTAAATTAACCATATAAACAAAATTACTGATCTAATTACTAGGGGTGGCACGGTACATGAAAAAAACCCAGAATCGTTCGGTTCGCTTGTCTCGGTTCGGAGCGTGTGCGTCTCACGGTTTCGATGCATGCGCAATGTATCCTCGTGCCCGTATGTTACCCCAGACAGTGGGTGTCCTTTTCGCACGAAATAAGAGGTGTGTGTGTGTGTGTGTGAGTGTGGACATACAGTAAAATAAAGTAAAAGTGGAGTGCTGCAGGTCATGTCATGTGTAGAAATGGAAGTGGGAGAGATGAGGAAGGCTGCCCGGAGTTGGAGGATGCGGCAGCGACGTATAGCAGGCAGGGCAGATTAAGTGCGTATGGAGAGCGGGAGCCGCACGCGCCCGTTGTGCATTCACACACTGGCAGTGTTTGTCCCGCGCAGCTGAACCGCGGCTCGTGTATTGCAAATACAGACAAATATTGTCCACTCTGTCACATTTTCCGGTGTTCTCCTCCGACCCCTGTCTGTCTCATGCTTTTATTTATGATGGGCAGCATATATCTGCTGCAAATGCGCCTTTGTTCCCCTCTGTCTCATACACACATGCATATAACATGTTGTATATAAGTAATTCACATGATAAATGTAACATTTAAAAGTTAAGATATGCTTCTAGTTTTAATAATTTAAACATGCCTTTGAAGTTTGGGCAAAAACTTCTGGCAGTGTTGTGTTTTCGTGTATTTTTTTTTTCTTTTCACGTGATTGTGAAACACACAGAACACTTCATGGTGAAATTTGTTAATCAGGTCAGCTGAATTAAAGCCACAGTGCATTGTTCTGATCAAAATTCACATGATTAACATGAAAAATGTTACGCCAATGTGTCGGACTCGGTAGACAGTATAAGCAGGAGACAGCCAGTTAGGAAACAACTTCTACATGATATAAAAAAAATTTAATACTGTATCCTAAATTGTGGATGATTAAGCTATACATGTCATATGCTGAAGTAAATTTCTGGAGTGTTAACGATAAAAAAACCGAAGAAGAAAAAAGAACCGAAAACCGTGACCCTAAAACCGTGATACGAACCGAACCGTGGGTTTTGTGAACCGTGCCACCCTTAATTACTGATCTAAAGCCCACACTGTCACTGCATGATAATTGAAATGAACTAATGACATCACCATTTTCTCCAGAATGGCTATACGGCTGAATAAAATTCTGTTGCTTTATTTTTCTGTTTAACACTGTGAAGCTGCTTTGAAACAATCTGCATTGTTAAAAGCGCTATATAAATAAAGTTGACTTGACTAGATGTTTCACCACAATGTTGTCTGTGATGCAATTGCACGTGTAAATTAGGTCACGTTCGTTGCCTGATTTACGAGTACCTGCTCAAGTTGGTTGCCTGATTTGTGAGTACCTGTGGTGATGAGTCGTTTGAGATTTAATTAAGGCTAAGAGAGAAAGGAAGTCAGTAGCATAAGGCTTCTCCAGATGAATGTTAAAATCGCAAAAGACTACAAGTGGACTGCCATCCTCAGGAATAAGGACAGCAGCACAATTAGCTTTTCTACAAAGGTACCCAGTTGACCTGGATAAATTAATACAATATGGATTTTAACAGGAGCTGTAACTGTAATAGCATGAAGACAGTTTGTTTACTGCTGACTGACAATTCCAGAGACCCACAGAAACAGAGAAGAGGAGCAAATAGGTGCAGATTAACAGTATCGGGCTGCCTTCTGCATGTGATTGGAGAGTGTTGTTCAGAGACAACATGAATGTACTGAAAGTACATATTGAGTTTGAGGAAAATAAATGGAAAAAGATTCCTAAGTGCCTTACCAGCAGGCAAACGAGGAGGCTGAACACAAGGGCTGAACGCTTCCGCTGACGCTTCTGCACACACACTAAATAAATATACTACATTCAACGCTTGAGTGAAAACAGCTGTGCACGCCCTTAAAATTAGCACAGCAAAAGCCAATAGCCCACGAATCGCTGAAAATAATGCAGGACACTTAAGTGCAATAACGACCAATAATAACAAAGCAAGCAAATGCAGCTTTTATTCAGAATATCAATTTGTATAATTAAAATACAAATTACAATCAAGGTAGAAAATAGAAATAAGCAGAAAATGTATTTAATCCTTCCTATCAGCAAATAATAAACTAAGAAATAGAACAGAAGAACGAAATATTAAGCAAACACTTACACACTCTCCCTATCTTGTTTGCTTACAGTTTCTCTGCTCCATTCTGTTTTGGTTACTGATTATCTCTTTTTGTTTGTTTCTATGTTTGCTTATGATTATCACCTGTCAGTCACTTGGGTCATCTTGTATTTAAACTGTTTTGTTCAGTCCCTTGTTAGATATTGTCTATATATAAGTGTTGTGTTACTCCCGTGTTCATCATTAAAGTCTATTTCGAAAATTCCTATCCATGCTGTTACTTGTCTAGAAACATTACACTCAAGTTTCCTCATTATTACATGCACATTCAAGCAAATAAGCAAAGTGCTTTAGGTCAAAAGATGGCACAAATGCAATTCAGAGATAATATAATTGTCACAATCACCAGTGAGAGTGCCCCTGATTACCACCTGAGGGCACTCCACCCCGGACTGTCACTCCATCAAGGACTACATCTCCCATAATACTTTGCCTGGACTCATCAGCACTCATAGATTACATCCACCTGAACCCCATTACCTTGTTAGCTCACACTTTATAAGCCTGGTCATGTCTGTCATTCATTGCGAAGTCTTGTTTTTTGTAACACTGCATTTCTAAGCGTTTTCCCTGGTTTCATGTCTCTTGGTCTTGGATTACTTGCCCGTTCCATGGATTACCCTTTTGCCTGTCTCTCCTGTTTTGTTTGCCTGATTGGACTGATTACCTGTTATGACCTCTTGCCTGTTTTTGACTACGTTTGTGGATTATTCTAAAATAAAGCGGCGTTTGGATCATCTACCTTCTGTCTTAGAACAGTCCTTTACAATAATATACACTGACACTGTTATATATATATATATTAGTGCTGGGCAACGATTAAAATATTTAATCGCGATTAATCGCATGATTTTCTGTGATTAATCGTGATTAATCGCAGTGTGCGCAAAATTCAATAATGAATACAAAAGTAGTGTATTGCATACTTTTATTTTAAAAGTGCTGCTGTATGAACAAAAGTGCAATTAACATGGTTTGCAAACACTTTTAACTGCTGTAAAAAAGCACCTTATTTGTTTAAAGTTAGTAACAGTTACAATATTTCTTGTAAATATCAACTTAAACATTAATGTAATCAAATTATATAAAACCAAAACTATTTGCCACTGCCAGGGCATTAACGTTTTGTTTGGTTTGGTATAAAAAATAATAATAAAAAAAAAGTAATGTCTAGAGCCTCAATCATAACATTATAACAGGCCCCTTCCAAGCAACAGCATAAATCTTTTTTGGGAGTTTTTCTGAACCGGTACCAGCAGAAACATTTTTCTTTTATCAGGGAGCAGCATTCTCCTTTGGAGATTCTCAGTCAAAAAACAAAGTAAACCCTTTCACTTTCAGTGATACATGTTGAGTATTATACAATGACAAAATGTATGTAAAATAACTTTACTTACTCATCTGCACCAAGCCAGTTGCTAAGACACACAAGGTTATTCACATTTTCAGATGATAAGGAAACTCTCTTCTTCTGTACAATATGACCAGCAAGAGAAAACAGCCTTTCACAGGGTACGGATGTTGCAGGTGTGGCCAAATACTTCTGTGCAAAGGAGGCCAGCTTGCTGTGTGAGCCTGCGTGTTTGGACCACCACTGTAACGGACAGGCCTCTGTACTGATGGTGGGCTCTGCTCTGTATCGACGCACACTGTTCTCAACTGAGTCTTCCTCGTGTTCAGAATCAGACTCTGATGAAGCAGCCAAGAGGGCAAACTTTCTCTTTGGTGGCTTTGATGCTGTTGCTTCCACAGGTTTCTCTGCAACAACCCTCTGTTCCTTGAGCAAGTTAGTGACTGAGGCCCACACCTCACCTCTTTCAGCTCTGGGTATGCACTTAAGGTCCTTGAATCTCGGGTCCAATGCGGTAGCAATCTTCATATATGCAATGTTGGCATTTTCCTTGCGTGTCTCCAGGTCTGTTCTGAATGTAGACTTGAATTTGACCACATAGGCAGGGTCATCATCTGAGCTCTCCATCACCCGAAAGAGATGGCATAAAGCAGGCAGAACCACAGAGCATGAAACATACTTTTCTCCGCCCAGAAGTTCAGTCACATACCTACAAAAAAATCAAACCCATTTCACTCACATGTTTTGCATTCACTTATACACACACAAAAAAATGTCCTCTACATATTCATGCTTTATTTAAACACACACACATACAGACACACTATTTCTCTCTCACATGCACTCAGACAGGACAGTGAGAAATATATGACGCAAAATATACCTGCAGGGCTCCAGTAGCATTTCCAACCGCTGCAGTTTGTCCATTTCAGCTGTAGTTGGCATGGCGATCTTGGTGTTGTGTGTGGTGAGGACGTCCCTCAGTGGCTGTTCGTTTCTGTGGACACTTTTTATCATGTCCAGAGTCGAATTCCATCTGGTTGGAATGTCTTGTATAAGCGACTCCTTGTTTTGTCCATGTTCAATTTGTTTTTGTTCTAATTCTGCAGCACTCGCTGGACTGTGTTTAAAATGGCCCACTACTTTTCTGCATTTGGCCAGGACATTGTCAAACGCACTGTTGTGCAGAGATACTGTGACAGAACGCTGGAGACTGTGCGCGACGCAGGGGACGTGTTCAAAAGGCAGATGTCGCGCAGCAGCGATCATGTTTCTTGCACTGTCTGTGCTAAGTGTGCTGACTTTATTTGAAACGTTCCACTGCTGTGCAACATGAATAAAATGTTCAGCGCACGTTTCAGCAAAATGTCTGTCTTGTGTTTTCATTACAGTCAGAGCATGTGAATGCAGTTCCCACTGTTCATCAATATAATGCACTGTAACTCCGAGGTAATTATGGTTGCCCAGCGATGTCCAGTAGTCTCCGGTGAGGGCAACAGTTGGTGCACGTTGTAACGCCGTCGCCTTTATAGTCCTCTCCTTTTCATACAATTCATGTATTCTTCTTGTTATGGTGCGTCTTGGGGGAGGCTCATACGTGCCGTCATTCGTGGCGATCCTGAGAACGTTCTTCAGACCGACATCTTCCACAATACTAATCGGCCTGCAGTTTGTAGCTACCCACTTCGCTATGGCATTTGTTAGCTTGTCTTTCTTTTGCTTATCTATAGTTCTCCCACACGCTGCATCCAACGTAGTCTGCCGAAGCCTCTCTCCACTGTTTGTTTGGGTGAGTGATTTGCTGGCATCGACGGTGTGCATTGCATTTAGGTGATACTTCAGACTCGAAGTACTCCGGTGATAAGAAAATTCAGCTTTGCAGTGGTTACAAATAACTTTAGTTCTATCATCTCCGCCTTGTGGAAGAGATTTAAAATGAAAATGCCCATTTAAGAGTTCGGTACCTTTTTCCATTTTTCTGTCTGCACCAGATATTTTTAGTTTCGCGCTGCCGCTCACCGCGAATGCTCTGATTGGTTGAGACGCGTGATGACGCCCATCCCAAGCCACTACTGATCAACATCCCACTCCTGTGACCAATGGTTTGTCTGTATGTGTATTCAGAGGCAGTGAGCAACGGGCTTTCAATATAATAATAAATAACTACGTTAATGCGCGATAAAATAATTGTCGGCGTTAATTAATTAATGCGTTAACGCGATAATAACGCGTTAACTTGCCCAGCCCTAATATATATATATATATATATATATATATATACATATATACATTAGGGATGTGACGTGAGGAAATTTTCCCAGTTAATCGATGTGTGACAACACCGGTAATACCGGTGGGGGCTTTTAAATCACTAATTCTATCTAACCGAAAGTAACATGCTCACGACCGCTCGGGCTTTCATAATGCAACTGAAAACTTAACTGAAAACGCGCCAGTGCGCACACACCGTGAATGACAGCTCGTCTGTAAATGCGCGCTCTGTGAGGCCATGAATGAATGACAGTTCGTCCATAAATGCACGCTCTGTGAGGCCATGAATGAATGACAGTTCGTCCGTAAATGCGCGCTCTGTGAGACCATGGGTAGGTCTCAATCAGCTCCCTAGTTCAGTAGTCAGGGCACTGATCAGGCATTGATCGGTATATGATTGAGAGGCACGCCATGAATGAATGACAGTTCGTCCGTAAAGCCTTGTTTATACTCGACACGTCCGCATGTGCGCGAGGGTGTGTGCGCTGCACAATGACGTCATTGCAGAGTGCCAAGCGGACGAGGCGGGGGCACATGCGCAGTCAGCAGAGCGGAGGCTTGCGCTGCGGAGCCAGACAGAAGTAAACAATGCACGCTCTGTGCGGCCGTGCACATTTTACTTTCGGTTTTGAATTGGCGCCATTACATTTCGCTTTGAAAGCAAATCTCCCGCGATCATCTCAGTCAGCTCCTCACTCTCTGATGAATGAAATCTGTTGAATGACTCCTGCTGCTGCCGAGACTCACGGTCGGATCATGCATTATTAAGCAGACACATTCAGTTTTTATTTGTATTGTCTGTTCTCTAACTTAACAAAATTATTTTATTACTATAAAAAAATGTAACCGACGGTGGGGCAAGTGATGTAACCGGTGTTGAGTCTGAACACCGGTAACACCGGCAACACCGACTATCGTAGCAAGCCTAATATACAGGTGCTGGTCATATAATTAGAATATAATCAAAAAGTTGATTTATTTCATTCCATTCAAAAAGTGAAAATTGTATATTATATTCCTTCATTACACACAGACTGATATATTTCAAATGTTTATTTCTTTTAATTTTGATGATTATAACTGACAACTAAGGAAAATCCCAAATTCAGTATCTCAGAAAATTAGAATATTGTGAAAAGGTTCAATATTGAAGACACCTGGTGCCACACTCTAATCAGCTAATTAACTCAAAACACTTGCAAAGGCCTTTAAATTGTCTCTCAGTCTAGTTCTGTTGGCTACACAATCATGGGGAAGACTGTTGACTTGACAGTTGTCCAAAAGACGACCATTGACACCTTGCACAAGGAGGGCAAGACACAAAAGGTCATTGCAAAAGAGGATGGCTGTTCACAGAGCTCTGTGTCCAAGCACATTAATAGAGAGGCGAAGGGAAATAAAAGATGTGGTAGAAAAAAGTGTACAAGTAATAGGGATAACCGCACCCTGGAGAGGATTGTGAAACAAAACCCATTCAAAAATGTGGGGGAGATTCACAAAGAGTGGACTGCAGCTGGAGTCAGTGTTTCAAGAACCACTACGCACAGATGTATGCAAGACATGGGTTTCTGCTGTCACATTCCTTGTGTCAAGCCACTCTTGAACAACAGACAGCTTCAGAAGCGTCTCGCCTGGCTAAAGACTGGACTGCTGCTGAGTGGTCCAAAGTTATGTTCTCTGATGAAAGTAAATTTTGCATTTCCTTTGGAAATCAGGGTCCCAGAGTCTGGAGGAAGAGAGGAGAGGCACACAATCCACGTTGCTTGAGGTCCAGAGTAAAGTTTCCACAGTCAGTGATGGTTTGGGGTGCCATGTCATCTGCTGGTGTTGGTCCACTGTGTTTTCTGAGGTCCAAGGTCTACGTAGCCGTACACCAGGAAGTTTTAGAGCACTTCATGCTTCCTGCTGCTGACCAACTTTGTGGAGATGCAGATTTCATTTTCCAACAGGACTTGGCACCTGCACACAGTGCCATAGCAACCAGTACCTGGTTTAAGGACCATGGCATCCCTGTCCTTAATTGGCCAGCAAACGCGTCTGACCTTAACCCCATAGAAAATCTATGGGGTATTGTGAAGAGGTAGATGCGATATGCCAGACCCAACAATGCAGAAGAGCTGAAGGCCACTATCAGATCAACCTGGGCTCTCATAACACCTGAGCAGTGCCACAGACTGATCGACTCCATGCCACGCCGCATTGCTGCAGTAATTCAGGCAAAAGGAGCCTCAACTAAGTATTGAGTGCTGTACATGCTCATACTTTTCATGTTCATACTTTTCAGTTGGCCAAGATTTCTAAAAATCCTTTCTTTGTATTGGTCTTAAGTAATATTCAAATTTTCTGAGATACTGAATTTGGGATTTTCCTTAGTTGTCAGTTATAATCATCAAAATTAAAAGAAATAAACATTTGAAATATATCAGTCTGTGTGTAATGAATGAATAGGATATACAAGTTTCACTTTTTGAATGGAATTAGTGAAATAAATAAACTTTTTGATGATATTCTAATTATATGACCAGCACCTGTGTTTATATATAGCCTGTTTCCCATGATGGCATGTGTGTGGTATTTCTTTTATTATTGTTGAATTCCTCATTGGAATATGAGGACAAAGAAAATAAACATATTTGTTGATTTTCACATCATTCATCATAAAGTTCTTCAGCATAAAGAGACTTTATATTCCACCCAACCAGAAATGCCACCTGTAATTTACTCCTACATATGTATTTTGCTGCTAATGTGACATTAGGTTTTGAGTCTGTTGTTTGTTTTGATGGAAGATTTTTGTGTGTTTTTATCAGTGTCTGTGTGTTCCAGGGACCCAAGTCACATTAGCAGGTGATCTGTCTTCACGGCAGGAATGTTAAGTAGGCTGATGAAAGCTAGCTCACTGCATTCCTGCTTTGACACTGCCATTCGCAGATATCTGCACCTATAATGAAGTGCTGATTTAGCTGACAAACCGCGGATAGAGATCATAGATAGGATGCAAAGATTGAGTACGTAGACATAAACCCTATTCGCACAGAATTAGTATTATCTGGGGACCTTGGGTGATTTGTAGTAATTGCAGAGAATGTCTGTGATCTTAATCCTGTGCGAATCGGCCATGTCTGTAATTTGTAAAGTAAAAATTCCCCCGCAAATGACCTACCATATTTCGCCAAACACTGAGGTCCTGTGATAATATTAGTCCTGTGCGAATTGGCATCTCTGTGATTTGGCCAGGATTAGGCGGATCGTAGCCTATATCATTTTTGCAAGGTTTTTGTTTCCTGTGCGCATTTCTATCTTTATCTTTCACGAAGAATGGAGCTAGGCTGCATATAATGCGCACTGTTATGAATTCCTGTGCGGCCGCACAGATTATACTTTCGCTTTAGAATGAGCACCAATTTGGGAGTAAATTGCTTGAATGTGTTTAATATTATTCTTAATGAAAAACACAAAAATAGAACAGTACAATGACAAACTCGCTTAAATGGGCACTTTTACATTTAGCTTTGATACTGAATCTTCCGCCGTATATTGTTATTATATTGCTCAGTTCAGTTTTTAATTGTAGCGTCTGTAAGTCAGTAAATTCAAGTAAAATCACAGGCTTGCGAATGCGCACGAATACGCCACGCAAAATTCAGATGTGGGGGAGTAATTTCTAAATCACACGAGGTCCCCAGATAATACTAATCCTGTGTGAATAGGGCTATACTCTCACAGCAAAACACACATTTGTGCCCCTGCATAAGCACGTCATTATATTGTTACTTTTGTTCTTTATGGAAAGTTGAAGTAAATGAGACAAAACAGAGAGAGACAGAACAACAGAAAAAGATAAGACTTTTAGTACAGAGAGCTACTGTTGGCTACTGAACTGACTTCAACTCACTATTTTCTTTTTGAGCTGCCGTACAGCTGAAATTAACTCTGTTAACATCATTATGTTTTCTGCTTATCACTGTAAAGTTGTAAAGAGTTAACCAGGTAAAGAGACACAGCAAAAAAAGTAATGAAGCATAATGAGTCCGGGCAATGGGTTATGGGAAATTAGGTCATGAAGGGAAAGCAAGAGAGTCAGGAGGAGTGCCCTCTAGTGGAGATCAAGGGCACTCCAGCTGGTGGATTTAACATAGCTGAGGACTACCATGGCGGAGCATGCAGAGCTGGCAACCACCACGGCAGAGCTGGCGGGGCTGAAGACCACTAAGGCTATTCAGGCAGAGCTGGAACACAGTTAGGGTTGGCCTCAGGGGCCATGTCAGTACAGTCAGAGAGTACAATTATAGCCTCCGTGACCATAGCAGGGCTGACAGGAAGTTCACAGGCGACCACTGTGGTTGTGTCAGGAATGACAGGAAACTCAGGGACAACCTCCAAGATCATATCAGGGCAGACAGGAAACTCGGGGACGACCTCCGTGGTCGTGTCAGAGCAAACAAGTTCATGGGCAGACACCGCTTCTTCAGGCAGAACTAGATAAGGTGCCTCTGCGGAAGAGTATGCGGATGGCCATCGCTGTAACAGGGAGTACAATTGACTGCAATCCCAGACCCCCCAGACTAGATACCAGAAAAGAAATACCAGCTGCTCACACGACATCAGTGGTGCCTTTGCATTTTTCACGTGAGTAAAGGATTGTATACCACACGATTTTTCGCACATGTACACGACATTCATACCGCATGGTAGAACTCCTCATTCTGAGCAACTTTGCCTCTAGGACCGCCGCTAATGTCAATCTGACAAATATTGGAATTTTTTTTCAAAACCCAACTTTGGCAAACTACACTCTAAAAAAAAGGGCTCGTAATCATAGGGGAACCTTTTTTAGTGCTATATAGCACCAATTTTGGTGCTTCAGTGGTTCTTCAGCGGTTCTTCAGAGGTGCTATATAGCACCTTAGTCAAAGAACCGGTGAAGAACCTCTGAAGAACCGCTTAAGAACCTCTGAAGAACCGCTGAAGAACCACTGAAGCACCAAAATTGGTGCTATATAGCACTAAAAAAGGTTCCCCTATGATTACGAGCCAAGGACCATTTTTGGTGCAATATAGAACCTTTTTTTTTTTAGAGTGTAGTCCTTGGTTTTTGGCTCAACCTCAATAAAACCCCTGTGGTACAATTCTCGATGCTTTCTAATAATTATTATAATTAATAATATTAATTATTATTTTTGATAATAATTATCAAAAAAAATTAAACATTGGCCATTGGATAGCTATAGATGGTTCGTTTAGAAAATAGGCGTGGCCAAGTCTAACCAAAAGCCTATCATTCCTAAACAAAAACTCAGAACTTTGCATCATTAGATGAACACATGCAGCATTAGGTGAGCATGCAACATATGATTCTAAACAAGCATGCAAACTTTTATGAAGATCGGACCATAGGTGGCGCTATAACTTTTAAAAATATATTTCCTGTGATAAATTGCCTGTATTGGCTGTAAATGGTCTTTTCACTGCATGAAAAGTGGGATTTTCGTCAGTATGTGACACTGTAGATTGCCGTGAAACTTCAGGTTTACGACTGTGCACGGCAATTTGCAGGCAACACCGAAAACTGCCGTAAATTGTCGGAAATTGACGTGGGCCTTGCTTGGCAGTTTTCCCCCCATGACCCCCCCTCCCCTTAATTCTAGGGGAGGCTTTATCATGTAAATGAACATGCTGTGAGCTACACAAATGCAAATCAGAGTAGCAGCAGGGGGAGTTTTATCTAGGTTCTGAATTTTTTTGACTAAAACAAGTTTAAAGTTTAAGTTAAAATGTTAACTTAAATTTAAGTTAAATGTACTCGTTTTAGTTCACATTACTAAATTTTTAAGGCAACCAGTTTGCTCCAATTTTTTAAGTAGATTCAACTTGTCCGGGCTCACAGTGTAGATTAATTACTCTGTATGTCATTAGCAATAACCAATGTTATGTAAAAAAAAAAAAAAAAATACAGGACAGCAGTTCATGTCTTCAACCTTTCGAGAGGTTATGTGATGCAACAAGACAATGAACCAAAGCACACAAATAAATCAAGTAAAGCATACAGTTTACATACCAACATTAATTTTTCCACCCTGCACTGTGAATGACTTTTTAAATGGCTATTAATCATAAATGTGAAAAGTACAAGTTTGTGTGTTAATAGTTAAGTCAGATTGTGTTTTTCTGTAATTGTCATTTAAATTGAGCTCACACCACATTTTATGAATTATTAATGCAGATTTTCAAGAGGTGGTTTCCTGGACAGGGTTTAAATTATGCCAAGAGTAGGCCTTAATCTATTTAATCGTGAGTTAAAAAATTGTTGCCTGGAACAAAGATTAAGCACAGATTACTAACACCTGGACTATGAGTCCTGAACTAAAATAAACTGGATTCATTTACAGTTTTATCTAATTGCTTACACACAATTTCTGAAAATATGGCTCCATTTCTTGTAACTCTACACACAAAACATCAGACATCTCTTGCAAAAGCAACACTTTGTGCAAAACTATTTTAACTATTTCCAAAAATGTTGTTTTTGCATATATCTAACTACACACAATGCACAACTGAGGAATTTACATTTGAACTGAAATCAACTGAACTGAATCAACACTGAAGTCACTTGAGCTGAATATTGACACTATATTGGCTTGTTAGAGCCGGTTTACAGCAGAATTTGTTTTGAACTTGTTACTGAAGCTGCTATGAAACAATATATTTGGTTGTATGCATATTCTTTCTTTCTCAAACCTTAGTTTTGATTTCTAAGTGATCAATTTATGTATGTGTTTTCACACATGATCATTGGCTGTATGGGTCCTCAGTAAATGAATGTGGCATTTAAATGGCAAAAGTTATTCTTGTCTCTATAACTTATGGCTTCCTAAAGACACGTTTATGGGTAAATAAAATATTAATAATATAAATAAAATGAATATCAAAACATATTTTAAATATAATGAAGTCATTTTATTATAGCACTCATCAGATGTTCCTGGAAACAAAACAGAGACAGAACAGTATAAACAAACTATACAACAAACTAAACACCAAATTACAAAAACATTATTATGTGAAAGTGAATAAAGTTGTGTGTGTTTTCAGTTATAAATATGTGCTGTGTAAATTAGCCTATACTTTTAGAAATTATATATAGCCTAACTTTAAAAAACAAACAATAACCCATATAGATAAATTATAATAATTGTATAATATTAAGCATTTACTTAATATACAGTGTAACATTAGGCTACTTTACTCTAGCACAGTAGTCAGTTAAGCAATTAATTCATATCTTATATTAATATGTATGTAGCCTAGGCTACATCTAAAGGTAAGTCTGCTTTAAAAAAAAAATATTACACTTCGACATGTACAGAATGTGCGCGTTAAGAAACACGTTCAAATGTGTCTTCTTAACATGTTAAAACTGTGCGTCGACTGTGTGTGTATGCCTGTTACACGACCAGAATGTGCGTGTCTACACATACAAAAGAAACACGTAAAAAATTGCTGCGTTGAAGCGGAAAACAGAGCGTGTTGAAACAGTCATGAGTCACGCGTTTCGTATAAAGAGATTTGGCCCCGGGCGCGTTCCATATAAGAGCCCTAGTCCAATGAGGTGCGAGGTCGAGGTCATGGCCATGACGCGTAGAAGACGAGCTTTAAACTTTTTTTTATGTTTTTTGCTGCTTTCCTTTTTCGTGATCAACAATGACAGGACACCGTCTTCAACTCAATCTCTGCATGGACGCGACGAACTTTTTGGACTCATTTTCAGGAGGCTGTCTTCGTCTTCATAACTCTGAGGCAAACTGCAGGCGCTATGAACCAGAGCATGGGTAATGTAACGTTACGATTTAAAGAATATGCTTTTATTCAGCTGTATAAGGAAATGGATGCGTTAATAGATCCGAGCTTAAAACTGCACATTTTGTTTACACAGACTATCCTCGCCTCATAACGAAGCCGTGAGCTCTTATCTGCTTGGAGCGATTTCCGCGAGTCCAGATTTAACCGCTGATCATGACGAAATTGTGTGTAAGTAACTTCTAATGTGTTTCTTATTCCTTGTTTAATTTTACCGTGACTGTTTTTATTAATACCAGTCTCATGTAATTGTTTTCCAGCTGCCTGTAAGACGTATTATGAATCGACACGCCGGAGCTTCAGATACAAACAACCTGAACTTACATCGCAGGCGGAAACTGCAAAGTTTAGCTCGGAGTCGATCAAGAAGAAAAAGGGTAAGATTTATTATATTAGATCCGTTTTTTGTCAATGTGAGTATTTTTCAGGTTGCTTATTGTCTTTATGGATTGTATTACAGTTGCTGGAAGCGAGAGTGTACTGGATGAGGTGGACGTTTGGAAGTCCGCGACCATTGAACTCATGTTTGATGAGGAAGACAGCTTTGTTGACGGGGTGTCTGGATGGATTGTGCGGCCACCGCCCTCTCGCAGCCTGGAGCACGCCGAACTTTACATTACATTACGAGACATTACTGCTGCACTGTACATAGTTTTGTGTTTAACAATAAAGCTCTTTCTTTGAGTAAACCGCTGTGTTTTATAAATGAAGCCCTTTCTTTGAATGAACAGCTGTATGCTTATAAATGAAGCCCCTAGTTTGAATAAACGGCACGGTCCGTATAATTTTCCCATATATTCCTTGATGGTATGAATACTTCATAGCACAATAACATTAATATGAAACAAATTATTACAACATAAATTATATATTTATTATTATTATTGGGGTTTACATTTATAATGAGCCAGGGGGACCAATAATGATTGGTTTGCAGTGATCTGCCAACCAATCACGAGGGATTTTTCTTTTTTAAATGTAGTGGCCTCAGCCAATACTGAGTGAGTAAATTCAAGTCTGGCCGTTGACTCTCTGGTTTCGCTGCTATTCATATGCAAATTAGAGGCGTCGCACCTCCGCTGGCTCTCTCAGCGGGGGGGCTCTCCACCTACGTCATGGTTCGTTTACGACAATTTGTGGCACAGACGAACGCGACGTTCGCTGCCTCTAAATTGTCGAAAACTGCCGAAAATTAGGGAGATTTCCAGGAGTATACAGGCGTTTACGGGGTCGAAAATCCCACTTTTCATGCAGTGTTTCCTTCTATGATTTAAGTGGTTTACTTAAATCATCGAGGAAGTAGTAGGTTAGGAATCCAGGTAAGATTGACGAGACCAGACAAGGGTGTGTGGGGAGAGTGTGCTATTATATTGTCATTGATGATGAGGTGCAGGTGATTAGTGATGTTACGTCTGACACCGACGCTCCGAAGCTTGCTTCAAACTCGAACTGTCCTTGCAATGAACCACTGCTTCGGAGCTTGTATCATTACGTCATTAGTCACGTGAAAATGACGTCTGAAGCAAACACACTGGTTCACTCCTGTGGTGAACCACCTGACTGCTTTGACAGCTCAATCCAGTGTTGACAGGTTTGAAACCTGGCGGCTGAATTTCTTATAAAAGTGAAGCCAAACCATGGCAACACCGTGGGTTGTAGTAGTCGGTGTTTGGATTGGCGTTATTGTTGAGGAGAGTGGATTGAGTTTATTTCAGTGTCACCCTCTGCCATATTTTTATTTATTTTTATTATTAATTAGACAACATATGAACATTGTTACATAAAAACACGCATCAAAGACAGAAACTTCAAAAACCCTCTGCTACATTATACAAGTACAACCAATTACACACATCCTTTTCAACATACAAAAATATCAGTCTCACCAGTTAACAAGTTATAGAGTTCTGCTTCCCACAGCTAAATAAGATAAAGCTTTCACACATGATACTGCCCTGCTAAAAAAAACTATATAAACCATTACTTTGATTTGATGGTATTCATGGGAATTTTATTGGTTGTAATGGGAATTATAGTGGTCTCTGTGGGTCTCTACTGATATGTGTTGGGTTCTATTGGTGGGGGCATTAAATCCTAATGGAATATGTCCCAAACACACTACAAAAAATAATTATGTAGTGGTTTAAATGGTAAAAGCCAATGGTTCCTATTGGTATTTTAATAGAAACCATTAGAATTTCTGTGATGGTTTCCAACTTTTTTTAAGCTGGTCTGATCTTCTGTCCTTGTCTAAAGAAATAATTACACACACACACACACACACACACACACACACACACACACACACACACACACACACACACGTATGTTTGTTTTTGTGAAATGTGAGGACATTCCATAGGCGTAATGGTTTTTATACCGTACAAACCGTATTTTCTATCCCCCTACACTGCCCCTGCCCCTAAACCTAACCCTCACAGGAGACTGTGCAGTTCACTTTCTGTGAAAAAAACCTCATTCTGTGTGATTTATAAGCATTTTGAAAAGTGAGGACATGGGGAACGTCCTCATATTTCACCCTCTTTTTGTAATACCCATGTCATACCCATGTCATTATACACATTTGTGTCCTGATATTTCACGAAAACATGCCCACACACACACATCATGCTTAATGTTTTATTATCAAGGTGAACACATGAAATTCATCAGTATTTGTAAAATTCACCTACATAAATGAGTTTCACAGCACTAACACTGTTTCAGCTTTGATCGCCTCGGTAAACACGTAATAAACGGGGCGTTAACATATAAGCCTACTTGCATTTTATGGTTGTCAGCTTTGTTGCATTACATTTACTTCACCAGGAGATGGTGCTGCAATTTCTATCTGAATGAAGCTTCGAGTAATGAACCATTTTCAAAACAATTGTATCAGAAAGCAATAATGCTTCGAAACGCTTCATTTGGCCATCACTACAGGTGATCAGTACTCTGGGGATTGTGAACGAGTGGGCGGAGCATGGAGATCTGGTGAAGATGCCAGTGCATTGGTGGGTGAAGGCTGTGACTCTGTGACAGTTGCTTGCTAAATAAAACATATCTTTTTACGCATATGCTTAAAGGCCGTAAAACGCTTAAAACCCTTGATAATTGCTGCTTGAAGCTATATGTATTATTATTATTATTATGTATAATTTTTTATTTTTCAAATATTTTGTTTATATTTGTATGTTTTTAAAAACATAGGCAAAGACCAAAAGTGTAAGCAAATACACTGATCAGCATAACATTATGAGGTCAAGTGAATAACACTAATTATCTCTTCATACGGCACCTGTTAATGGGTGGGATATATTAGGCAGCAAGTGAATATTTTGTCCTTAAAGTTGATGTGTTAGAAGAAGGAAAAATGGGCAAGCATAAGGATTTGAGCAAGGGCCAAATTGTGATGGCTAGACGACTGGGTCAGAGCATCTCTGTAGCTCTTGTGGGGTGTTCCTGGTCTGCAGTGGTCAGTATCTATCAAAAGTAGTCCAAGGAAGGAACAGTAGTGAACCCGACACGTGGGGAGCAACGGCTGGCCTGTGTGGTCCGATCAAACAGACGAGCTACTGTAGCTCAAATTTCTCAATACACAGTGCATCGCAGTTTGTTGCGTATGGGGCTGCATGGCCACAGACCAGTCAGGGAGCCCAAAGCGCCAACAGTGGGCACGTGAGCATCAGAACAAGACCATGGAGCAATGGAAGAAGGTAGCCTGGTCTGATGAACAGGGGCACGGGAAGTGAGGGTGCTGCAGCACCCCCTGGTTTCGAAGGATTGCAAATGCAATGCAAATTTTAGTTCAATTACATTTATTCATTTTTAGAATTTAGTAATTTATTTGTAATAAACATTTTAAGTGGCCCATTAAGTATTATTTATATGTTCAATTATGTTTTTAAAACATACATGAGGTCATATTGTGACTGTTGCGGTGGTGTGTGCATAGAAAGAGCGGTAATATTTCCGCCAGTGGAGCGCACCTTTCTGAAGATTCCGCTCATTTCTGAAGCTCATTCCGCTCGGCACCATGTGCTCAACCCAGAACTCCCTTTGTGACATGCTGGATCAAATATAGGTCTATCTGAAATAAATAATTAGGGCTGCCCCTGACTAAAGTTTTTTTTTTTCTTTCTTCCTAGTAGTTGTTCATTTAAGCCGTTGTTCAGGCAGCACCACCGCCTCCATGTCATTGCTGCTATATTTGCCTATTATTTATTAAATCCGGGCAATTTGGTTGATAAAACGTTGATCAAAATTAAGATACAATTTATACTAAATGAAATTCACTTTAAAGAAAGGCTTTCAACAAAACAAAATTTAATAGCTAAGTGTTCAAAATAATTTCTGACCCCCATGTCTTCTGACATATTATACGTCTTATGTGTCTTGTTCACTTTTCAATGTAAATGAAATTAAAAAATAACATTAAAATATTTAAACCGAAACTAAATACGTGTTTTAATGGCGACAAGTAGGCTACAGAGAAATATCATGTCGGAGCGGGATTTGCGCGCACGTCATTCTACCGGTGAGCAGTTCATGAGTGAAGCTCCGCTTGGTAAGGTAGGCAGGTTTTTTTGTGTTCATTTTTATCTCCTGTCGCTGTGCATGCTCTTTTATTGTATATGGCTGTGTAAACAGCTCAGTAAACCTTTTAACTTTGTTGTGTTTTCTAGACTCGATATTGTTTCTTATAAAAATGTGGTGACCCCCCCCCCAAAAAAAATAAAACACCCACAGCACCCCCAACCTAAAACATCTTCCCGCGCCCCTGCTGATGAATCACGTTTTTTTTTACACCACAAGGATGGCCAGGTGCGTTGCTTACCTGGGGAACACATTGCACCAGGATGCACTATAGGAAGAATGCAAGCCAGTGAAGGCAGTGTGATGCTTTAGGCAATTTTCTGCTCTGAAACCTTGGGTCCTGCCATCCATGTGGATGTTACTTTGACACGTGCAAGCTACTTAAGCATTGTTGCAGACCATGTACACCCTTTCATGGAAACAGTATTCCCTGGTGGCTGTGGCCTCTTTCAGCAAGATAATGCACCCTGCCACAAAGCAAAAATGGTTTAAGAATGGTTTGAGGAGCACAACAACGATTTTGAGGTGTTGACTTGGCCTCCAAATTCCCCAGATATCAATCCAACCAAGCATCTGTGGGATGTGCTAAACAAACAAGTCCATGGAGGCCCCACCTTGCAGCTTACAGGACTTAAAGGATCTGCTGCTAACATCTTGGTGCCAGATACCACAGCACACCTTCACCTGAAGATGGAGTCCATGCCTCGACGGGTCAGGGCTGTTTTGGTAGCAAAAGGGGGACCAACACAATATTAGGAAGGTGGTCATAATGTTATGCCTGATCTGTGTATATAACTAACCAAATAAATAATTTTCACATGCATGTATATGTCATTTCATAAATTCTCATATGCTTTTTCTTTTTTATTATCTGTATAATTTTTATATTTTTGTAGCTGCACACAAAACATAATGTAAGCCTGTGTTTGTGCATTCCGTGTGTTTTTTAACTCATCACCTGTTTCATTAGAATCTTAGAAAAACATAACTTTAAACACCACTGAAAGTTGCTCATTGATAAGAAAAGACATCATGAACTTAAAAATATGAAGCTTATCTCACAAAATAATATTTTTCTTTTGATTATATATTCACTCAAGTTATCCATGTATAGCACACAGGAAAGATATGCTGCCTAGAAACATTTTCAGGGAGGTAACTCTCATACTCCCAATAGTCCACTGATGTTTGCTTTGCTTGAGTTGGCCCATCAAGGTTTGCCCATGTTCTGTTATTTTCATATGTTGCATCAAAGCCACAATAGGCCTCTGCAGAAAAGAAGATTCTATATTGTACTCATGGGCTGAGTTTTCCCTGTACTATGAGCCAGATTTAATCTGTTTAAACTGACTTTATTTCTGATATATCATCCAAGAAACTGCATATTTCTGGCACTTTTACTGTTAGCATTTTCCAAGCAGGCAGTATTTCCAACCAGCAAGAACACCACAGGCCCACATGGAGCTGACCATTCCACTGATTTACTTCCAGAAAGTAATTGTGAGTATGAGTGCCTTTATACATGTATGTATATGTTTATGTTTGTTTATTTGTTTTTAAGAGAACAATATCTTGCAAAGTTCTCCTTTCAACAACTTCACCTGTAAAAAGCAATTCAATCTTTTTTCTTTTTTTTTATACTTGATTTAATAAACACCACATTTCTCAAATTGCAGGAGGCATAATTGATAAGTTCATATAGAAACCATGCAATACTACTGCCCTCTAGTGTACAAAATACAACTCATTCTATATTTGCATGTCTACATTTTAATACAGAAAATGAACATAAAAACACTACTGGGGGAGAAAAAAAACCCATACAATTAAAATTACAGAAAGTTCCAAATCACCATTGCAACCAATTATCTTAGTTTTGGTCTCTCTATAAATATATTTAAATAGTTATGAT
Source organism: Gobio gobio (assembly GCF_949357685.1). Taxonomy (NCBI): domain Eukaryota; kingdom Metazoa; phylum Chordata; class Actinopteri; order Cypriniformes; family Gobionidae; genus Gobio; species Gobio gobio. The sequence goes on along the minus strand of NC_137115.1, from coordinate 24,471,894 downwards.
ATTTTAGTAGCACAAGACACTAGTGCCAAGGATGCAAGTTTGAAGTTTCCCAGAAAATGTGTATTAATACAAACATACACCTTTATTGCACTGTCAGTTGTTTATAATGTTAGCATCTTGAAAATGCATTAATGTGAATTATTATATTACTGCTAGCACTATTACTTAGACCTAAAGTAATGGCCTTAGGTGTAAAGTGTTTATATTACACAATACTCTCAGGATATGTATGTTTACACTTAGGGAGCTGATATACTCATATACACTACCTAATATGCTCTGAAATTGTGGTTGTCAGGAGATCAAAGCACAACTCCCCAGTGTGAAGTTGTCGACTAATTAATTGTTTCCACTTTCCAGACTGCTTATTAAAGACTAGCACACATGTACCCTCTCAACACACACACACACACACACACACACACACACACACACACACACACACACACACACACACACACACACACAGGCACCTCACCGGACTTCACCACCAAATGGTCTTTTCGTTAATCTCTGTATTAGATCCCTTTACATGCATCAAATCATTCATCTATGACTCTCTTCTCCACCTTTTTACCTTCTCTGACATTTAATCCCTCAGATTTGGGTTGTTTTTACAGTGATTTGAGTTTTGAAGTGCCCAGATGGATGGGTGTGAAAGACGTGGGAGTGAGCATGTGCACACATGATCCAGGCCACGCACAACTTGTACTTATACTTGGTCCGTTCTTTTGGTACTTGAAGTACAGGTGGTTCTCTTGGAGGTATCTTATATTCTGAACAGTTCTGTGATGTTTGTTTTTCTAGGTCCTTTCTTGGTAATTATTCAAAAAAAAAAATGTATCATGCTAATTAAGTGCCGCAGGCTGCATGAATACATTACTCTGATTTGCACTTTGAGTGGAGAGTCATCTGAGATAGAATCTTATGTGGGTTTGTGATTGCTGTACTGGGGGCTGTGTGTCATTATGCGGATGTCCCCATCAGTTTCATGTATCATAGATGTTTACCCACAGTTGTGGGTGTGTTTGAATTTTCTCTTTAATTAGCACTTTAATGAGCAGAGTTTACCCAGGGCCTCTGTTCTGGCATTAGCTGACTGCTACTTTCTACGTTCCTCTAAAAATATTTGAAAGTGGTTTGTTACAGAAGGAAGGATGAACATGGCATTTAGTCCAACAGGTCCATCTAGTGGCATAACCTTAAGATCGAGTCTCCACACATGAGAGATGTTGGGTCTGATTCTGCTGGTGTCTTTGACGTCGGTAAATGCTTGAGGGAAGTGTCGGTAAGCGATCTGGACTGGAGGATGTGTTGTTGTACTGTGTCTGATCAACTGAGCAACTACAAGGGTGTCAGTGTGAATGAAACTGACTGTCAAGGAAATGACAAATCAAAAGTATTGAACAGCAGCATAGACAAAACAACAGATACTTCAATTCTGTTTTTCTGAACATTTTAGTTTCCTGTTGATATATCAATAACTATATCACTCCCCACACCCCACCAAATATAATTTGGTTGCCTTTATAACAGAAGTGATTGTGAACATTATCATTGTTTACTTTGTAGTTTTAAATAAAGCACAGGAAATGTGCATAAATAAATTAACCCAATAATAAGGTACACTGTAAAAAAAAATGTAAGGCAACTTGATGCAGTAAGACTTTTGCGTTATCTCAACAATTATTTTTTGATTCTCCCCAGTAAAGATAATTTGTTTAGCCAACGTAAATTTGTTCGTTCGTGCAATATTGATAGTCGTATTTTGCTAATAAAAATATTCTTGTCACAGCAACTGAAACAACAATTACTGTTGTTGAGAGAATTCTTTTTTTTCTGTTTCCTGGATGGAAAAAAATTAATTTGTAAAATAAAGACCTCACTATCCTTTCTACAATTAAGTGATTTTACATTATTTACAAATGACAACGTTTCAGTTTCAAATGAAAAATCTGTTTATTCAGTTGTAAAAAGCACATACATTGTAACAACTGTAGAATTTAGTGAAATGTTAAAGGCAGTATTCTTAATTCTTAAAGGCATAGTTCACCCAAAAGTGAAAGATTTGTCATCATTTACTTACCCTCATATTGTTCCAAACTTGTGGGAATGTCTTTCTTCTGTTAAAAACTAATTATGATAATTAAAAGAATGTTGGTAACCAATCAGTATACGGCACCCATTGACTTGCATGGTAGGAAAAAAAAAATGTTCATTAAGTCAATACCAACATTGTTCAAAATATCTTCAGAGTTCAACAGAAGAGAGACACTCATACAAGTTTTGCACAACATGCGGATGAGTAAATGATGACAAATGTTTCATTTTTGGCCAAATTATCCCTTAAATTAACAATGGGAACACATGTCCAAATTTACTTTAGGACAAAGCATATACAAACAGGTCAGTCAATGCCAGATACATTCAACAACAACAATCCTTGTTTGGAACTTTCTGACAAGAAAACAAAAAGTAGAATCAATATGAGAGTGCAGAATGTTTCATTGCAAAAGAACTTGAAATCAACAACACTGCAAGGAACAGTTTTCATACAAACTGAGTAAAAAAACTGAGTGAACTGTGTAAAACCATTTAAACAGTCTTTATAAAACTTCAATGCTTTTTTGTATTTTTAATGTCTCGACAAATGTAAAGTCTCAACACTTTTCAAAGCATTTAAACTGGAAACACTGGTCCAACTATGCCTCACCAACAACAATTTTTTTTAACAGAAAACAATCTTTGTTGGTGACAAGGTATCCCAACACACTGTTCCATTTTCACTTATAATAGTTTGTTTTTAAGAGAAAGCACACGTTGGGTGCATCCAGACCCAAGCTCCATGAACAGATTCTGAATCGTATCAAAAGTGTACTTGAGGTTTTTGGGATAGGAAAAGTTGAGAGCATAGAGAAGGCCAAACAGGTATGCCAGAGCAGTAGACGGATCAGGGAGATCTTCCAGAACAACAACCTCCTCCAGTACAACAGCGATGTTCTGGATCATTGGTGTTGTTGTTTGGGTGTTATCTTCTAACTGTCACATTCCCTCAGCGTAACGTGACACTAACACATAGAGAATGCCAACAGAGACCCCTTTTGTCCCATCTTCAGTTTCCTGTGACACAAACACATTAAGAATATATTTCAGTTTAGAATTAAAGTTGTTCGTGTTTTATTTTAAAAAAGGGGAACAAAGTAAAAAGCCATTTCAATGTTTTAAGACTATGAACAGACTACGCATAAGACTAGTTCTCAACTTTGTTGTGGTAGATAGTTTTATACCGTGAAATCCTTCAGAAGTGAAATCAAAAGTGAACATTAGATAATAATCTAGGCCTAGAACAAGTAAATAGTAAGCAGAAAACACCAAATCTGGAAACAGTTTAAACTAGGGGTTTCCAATCCTTTTCTATGGGTCACTGTGCTGCTGAGTTTTGCATAAACTCCAATTAAACATATCTGAACCAGATAATAAAGGTCCACAGGATTACTAGAAATTTCCAGGTAGGTTGGAGCTACACTCTGCAGGACATTGGCCCTTTAAGAGCAGGTTTGGACATCCCTGCTTTAAATGGTTAGTTCACCCAAAAATGTATATTCTGTCATCATTTACTCCCCCTCAATGTAAGGTTTATCTTCAAAACAGAAGTTAAGATCTTTTTTATTTAATCTGAAAGATTTCTGTCCCTCCATTGACAGCCAATGCTTTCAAGTCCCATAAAGGTAGTAAAGACATAATTAAAGTAATCGTTGTGACTCCAGTGGTTCAACCTCAATTTGATAAGCGATGTGAGTGCTCTGCGTGTAAATAACCAAAAAAACTATTTATTCTCAAACTATAAGTCACCAACACACGTTTACGAGAGTAAGATATTTGTGACGCAAAGCAATTTTAAATATCAATCCTGCATGTTCCGTGCGGTTTCATTTGCAGCGCAGGCAGGCATTATTGTCAGAAATATATTTTACGCTATTGTACAGTTTTAGCTATGTTATTATAATTATTATATGTATCTAGAGGGTTGCTTATTTTTCATTTGATCTTTTTATAAACAATGTTTACTTTTTGCAACACCATGCAGCCTTTAAATGTTTATATGCATTTACTTATAATGATTATCATCCTAAATAATAAACTCATTAAATTTAATTTAATGTTTTTCAAATAATTAAATATCATAAGAACACAAAATGTTAATGGTATTGTACCAACAACTGGAATTTTGGTATCGTGACATCCCTAGATGGAGATTTATTTTAATTTTGTTTTTTGCACAGAGCATTCGCATCACTTCACAAAACGGAGGTTAAACCACTGGAGTCACATGGGCTACTTAGATGGGCTGCGTAGACTGTCAATAGAGGGACAAAAATCTCTGATTTTTTAATTACAAATATCTTCATTTGCGTCCTGAAGATGGACAAAAGTCTTACATGTTTGGAATAACATGAAAATAAGTTTTTCATGACAGAATTTATTTTTGGAATAACTAACCCTTTAAGCCTTTTGAAGTCTTTGATACATACTTTACACTTCTTGAATAGCTCGTTTGGGTTCTCGCGAAGAAATACAGGCGGGCCTTCCAGAGCAGCAGTCCTCCTGTGATTAGCAATGTCTGTCGTCTTGAAAAACATACAAAAGAAACATCCAAAGAGCTAAAGTATGAGAACTGTATTTAGATAGATAGATCAAACCATCAAAACATTGAAATTGAACGTACCCTTTCTTCAAGTCTTTCTAGGAGCGCTTCCATGTCCTGTCCGAAAGCTCCTTTTCTGGCTCTGTAAAGTTTCAAGAGCTTCGGTGTGTACATGTCAATGGCTGCCAAGAAGACTCCCAGAAGGTCTTTGTTGGTGATTCTAAAAAACTCCTCACAAATCTGTTAATAAACAAATCAATGGTATAAATAAGCACACATTATGTGATCTGAACACAGATTAAGAAAACAAAAAATATTTAATTACCTGTTCTTGATAAAAGAGTGCAGGCCACTTCTCCTGAACCTCTTTACAAATGCACAGATAGACAATCAGCAAATCAGCGCCATCTAGAGACCAAAAACGAGAAAAGAACCAACCTCAACTAAAAATAAATAATTTGAATAATCGTATGGTAAACAGAAATATTACTCATTAGTTTCAGTTTCCTTTATCTTGGCTATATGAAACTTTTATCATGTGTAAATTTTATTATTTACTGGACAAGTAGGCTATTACCACGTAATCAGTGTTGCCAAGTCAATTGGACTAACGTTACTTCAACACTGTTGCCGCGGGCTGTTCTTCATGTCCGCGGGTTTGAAGCGACCCCAATTATGTGATATTTAGCCACGGGAATGCCAATTTTAGTAGGCAACCCTACCAAAAAGACACATATTTTACCCTACCGGAGAACCCCCCCTGAAACGAGATTGGGCTTGTTTTGTCTAGCAATTAGGCGTTTTTTTTTTTGTTGGTGAAAACCTGGCAACCCTGCACGTAATGTTAGAGGGATAAATTACTGCATTTGCGCTGGGATCCTGATAACTTAGTTGAAATGCTTAAAATAAATTATCTAATTTACCATAATCTGTGTCTAGAGAACTTTAATGAGCTATTTTTCTGACCAGTGACAAACTTTAAAACTACACGAGGCTACACAGCATTTTGTTTGTTAATTTAGCCTACACAAAACATTTCTGTTGATGGCAAAGGTGCTTCAATGATATACATTTTAATGTATACGTATAATTACGCCAACATATGAGTATCTGCAGTTTAACAATTAGCATTTTAAACCTCACACAACAAGTATTATGTCTAATAACACACTGTCAGCTTGGGAGTATGAAATTCATTGCATGCATAAAAGTAAAAGTAATATTATTACTTACCTACAGGCGTATGGCAATAGATCCTCAAAGGATGAGCAAACTTCCACATGGCACAGAGAAAATGAGGCGCAACCGCAAAAAAATGGAGAAGGAAACCCTGTGCATTCGGCGCGATTTTCTGCCTCATCACGCATTCGCAAAATATAGATCTTGTGGTTGCTGCTCAACATAAAAATGTTTGTCCAGAAAATTTTGTTTCCCTTTCAAGGGAACTCCCGTTGCATCGAATGACGCTATGGGGAACGCTTGCGTGATGAAGTCATGAAGCACATGTGAAATCAATCCAATAGTGTGAGGGAACGTCAGAGGCGGATGACGTCATGAACCAGGAAGTATAAAGCCTGCCAAAACAAAGCCGCGCTAGCTTCTGTTGTCTTCAGTAGCGCTTTGTGTGATCAGTGATTCAGTGTTTTTCTAGTTCAGTAAAATAATTTTAAACAACACTATGGCAGATAAGTAGCAGTTTAGAGTGTGTGTTCACCCTTGCCCTCGTTTCATTACGGGTGGGGACACACACATTCTTTGTGTTGCTTGTTTGGGAGAGGAGCATGCACGGTCAGCGCTCGAGGGCGCTGGCTGTGAGCACTGCGAGGTGCTTCCTTTACGGACACTCCGATCCCGCCTGGCGTTCTTTCGCGATGACGTTCAGGCTCGTGTTCCTCAGGGCTCTGGTCCCGCTGCTGCTGAGGCACAGCGGCGATCACAGTCCTGGGGTTCGCAAATGGATGTATCAGCGAGGATAGAGACGGGCCCAGCCTTATCTCTTCCTTCACCTGATAGATCCAGTGTCTTCTCTCTGGGTTTGGAAGCACGCGCTGCGGTTTCTTCCACCCCAATTGAGGCACCTCTGATGCAGCTTTCCAGTTCTGAGGATCTGGAAAGTGTTAGTGTCAGAGAAATAGAGGATTCGCCACCTCAGTCACAAGCATTTGAAGAGCTAGTTCAGGTTGTGACACGGGCTGTAGAGTGATTAAACATTGATTGGCCCGCTGATAAGCAGGACGTTCGTTCAAAAAGCAAGTTAGATGAACGTTATCTGCCGACTCGATCACAACCTCAACGCCGGGGTTCTGGCGCCTATGCGCCTGCAGGGAATTCGTATTATGAATTACATCGACGATTGGTTGATTCTAGCTCATTCGCATCAGGTAGCGGTTCGGCATCGAGATGTCGTTCTCGCTCACATGAAGGAGTTGGGGTTATGGCTGAACGCCAAAAAGAGTGTGCTTTCTCCACTTCAGAGGACCACTTTTCTAGGCGTGGTATGGGATTCAGTGTCGATGCAGGCGCGCCTGTCACCGGCACGGATAGAGTCTATACTGTCAGCAGTAAAGAGAGTAAAACTAGGCCAGTCACTCACTATAAAACAGTTTCAAAGAATTCTGGGTCTGATGGCAGCAGCATCCAACGTGATACCTTTTGGACTGCTGTACATGAGACCCCTACAGTGGTGGCTCAGAACCAAAGGGTTTTCCCCGAGGGGCAACCCCTTTCGCATGATCAGGGTCACGCGGCGCTGCTTACGTGCCCTGGTTATGTGGAAGAAACCTTGGTTCCTGTCCCAGGGTCCTGTGTTGGGAGCTTCTGGTCGTCGCAAGATGCTAACGACAGATGGTTCTCTCACAGGCTGGGGAGCGGTCCTGGAGGGTCGCTCAACTCAGGGTCTGTGGGGAGACCACCATCTCTCGTGGCACATCAATCGCCTGGAGATGTTGGCGGTGTTTCTTGCCCTCAAGAATTTCCTCACTGACCTCAGGGGCCAGCATGTGCTGGTTCGTACGGACAACACATCGGTGGTCGCCTATATAAATCACCAGGGGGGTCTGCGTTCACGTCCGCTATGCAAGTTGGAACGCCAGATCTTCCTGTGGTCTCAGGGGAAGTTTCTCTCCCTCAGAGCGGCTTATATCCCTGGGGCCCAGAATATAGGAGCAGACGTCCTGTCGAGGCAGGGGCTGAGGCCCGGGGAATGGAGGCTCCACCCCGAGGTGGTGGAACAGATTTGGAGGGTGTTGGGCCGGGCTCAAGTGGATCTGTTTGCGTCTCGAGAGACGTCTCACTGTCCACTCTGGTTCTCCCTCACGCATCCAGCTCCGCTGGGGCTGGATGCTATGGTACAGGCGTGGCCAAGGCTGCGCCTGTATGCTTTTCCCCCGATCGCTCTGCTCCCGGAAGTTCTGGAGATAGTTCGCAGGGACCAAGTGCGCCTTATTCTGATAGCCCCGCGTTGGCCGGGCAGGGTATGGTTTCCCAATGTAGTGTCGCTCCTCGACGGGCATCCACTCCAGTTGCCGGTCAGGAGGGACCTTCTGTCCCAAGCAGAGGGGTCAATATTCCACCCCCGTCCAGAACTATGGAATCTATGGGCGTGGCCTCTGAGGGGGCCCAGCTCATAAGGTCGGGTCTTTCAACCGAGGTTGTAGATACCATTCTTCACTCCAGAGCTCCATCCACGAGGAAGCTTTACGCTCTGAAATGGACAGTGTTCACTTCTTGGTGTAGTAGTCGTCACCAGGACCCAGTTAACTGCCCGGTTGGTACAGTGCTGGAGTTCCTGCAGGAATCGTTTAATGCAGGTCTATCCCCCTCCACATTGAAAGTGTATGTGGCGGCCATTGGTGCTTACCACACTCTTCTGGGTGGGTTATCTGTGGGTAAAGATCTGTTGGTGTCTTGTTTCCTTCGTGGTACTTTGAGGCTGAGGCCTGTAGTTCGCACCAGGGTGCCGGCGTGGGACCTGGCTACGGTCCTCCAGGGCCTGTCCCAGGCTCCCTTTGAGCTGCTGGAGGAGGTTCAGGCTAAGTTTCTGACTTTAAAAACTCTGTTCCTCCTTGCTATTTCATCTCTTAAGAGGATAGGAGATCTTCAGGCTCTTTCTGTTGCACCCTCGTGCTTGGAGTTTGCACCTGGCATGGTCAAGGCTTTCCTTCATCCTAGGCCAGGTTATATTACTAAGGTCCCTACTAACGTAGCTAGATCGATTATTCTTCAGGCCTTCTGTCCTCCACCTTTCCTCAATCCGGACCAGGAGAAAAATAATTTGCTTTGCCCTGTGAGGGCTTTAGATGCGTATGTCCACAGAGCTGCCCTGTGGCGTAAAACACAACTGTTCGTGTGCTTCGGGCCCCCCAACAAGGGGTCCCCAGCATCTAAGCAAAGAATGAGCAAGTGGGTGGTTGAGACTATCTCACTGGCTTATGAGTCGGTCGGACGGCCTTCTCCCTTGGCCGTCCGGTCCCACTCTACTAGGAGTATGGCGGCCTCTAAGGCCTTTATTTCAGGAGTGGCTCTGCAGGACGTTTGTGATGCGGCGGGTTGGTCCTCACCGCATACATTCGTCAGGTTCTACTCTTTGGACTTGGACTCTACACCAGGGTCTGGGGTTTTGTCGTCCTAGTGCTGCTTTTTCACACTGGACAGGCACGTCTCGCTATGGTGGCATTGGTATTAACGTTCCCCATAGCGTCATTCGATGCAACGGGAGTTCCCTTGAAAGGGAACGCCTCGGTTACGACTGTAACCTCGGTTCCCTGAAGAGGGAACGAGCGTTGAATCGTCCTGCCATATCTCCTACATGCCTGACAAAGCGACTACTTCAGACTTACGAAGCTAGCGCGGCTTTGTTTTGGCAGGCTTTATACTTCCTGGTTCATGACGTCATCCGCCTCTGACGTTCCCTCACACTATTGGACTGATTTCACATGTGCTTCATGACTTCATCACGCAAGCGTTCCCCATAGCGTCATGCGATGCAACGCTCGTTCCCTCTTCAGGGAACCGAGGTTACAGTCGTAACCGAGGCGTTAACATGTAGTAGTGACATTTCGGCGAATTTTGTTGGACCAACATGTATTTTTATGTAGATTCACAGTTATTCACAATTCCTAATATATGTGACTCAAAAACCACAGTATGCTGGACAAATGGTAATTTCATTTTTTACAGTGTAAGGTGAGTTTAGAATGTTTTCCACTGCATGAAAACACTGAAATCCGGCACTATCCGGGCATGGTATACTCCTGTGTAATTTGATGTTTACCGGATGTATGTGGGAAAAAGCGGATCAGAGTAACACGGAACAGTATATTTCCAGAAAAACCCGGAAACCTCACGTATGCGGACGTTTACAGGAATACGTGAAATTTCACGGACATATACAGCTGAAACACTGCTGGGTGTGCTAGGACTGAAGACTGTTAGGTGTGAAGAAGACCTTTCATATGTTAATGACTGACACTTGTGCTGGCTGTTCTCAGAAGGAGGGGGGGCAGGGGAGGACTTCAGGATTGAGAATTATCTCTGGTCTACTGTAGGCTACAGCAAACAAGCTTTTTGTACAGAAAAATACATTCTTAAGGCCCTGAAACACTAAACCGAACTAGCAATGACTAAAGCCTACTGTGGGGTTGGTTCACGTTGCCTGGGTCTGAGCCAAACCATCAGAATGGTGTGTCAGGGCCTTAAAACCACTGCATGAAAAGAGTCTCTTAATCAAATATTTTTTATAAAAACAGTACAAAATAAAAACCCTGTCTGAACATATACGTTCACAAAAAAATCTGAATATGTATTGAAATAAACAAAGAAATGTAATGGAATTAACAAAGGATAATTAACCAAACATTAGACTATCCCCAAACAATTTTTGCAAAGTTTTACAAATTGCAGGCAATAATAACATTAAATAAAAAGGAGATGAAATGTGGAATATAAAAAAGTTTGTTTAAAAAACACCAAAAACTGATATGCTCAAAATAAAAATATGGAATAAAAAAGAGCAGGGATTCACTTGCTCAAGAAACACAGAAACACAAGCAGATCTTTCAGCTCTGCAACTATTAACAAAAAGTGTCACTCCAAGATTCTTAACTTTAACAAGATGCCAAAAAGGGCCGTTTTGAGGTTTGATATCCACCACTCACAATAGATGTAGTAACGGAGGTGCAACCAATAAGGTTACACTGTAAAAAAAAATCCTAATTTTACAGAAAAAAACTTCTGTTGTTTTACAGTATTTTCTTGTAATTTTGAAATATGTTTAAAACGATGTATAATTACAAACAATATCTAAATAAACAACTTGACTGTTATTTTAAGGATTATATCATTAATGACAAATTACAGTAATTCTCATTTTTTATACAGGAACATCATTGTATTATTTTTCTGTTTTCATAAATTACATACAAATGTATGTAAAATGACAGAAATAATCTGTAATAAAATATTTAGCTCATTGTATTAAAGGTTTATGTCCATACTAACAATTTAACATTATTCTTTGTAATTTTAAAGTAAATCTTATTAGTTTTATATTTACACTGTAAAAAATAAAAACCTAAAAAAACGATCAAATGACTGGCAGCTATGGCTGCCAAAACAAAAACCGTAAAATTAAAGTAAAATATCTTAAGTCAAATAAAGTTCAAAAACTTCACAGAAATTTACATTAAAAGTTTTATAGAAAACACTGTTAAGATACTAATTAAGATATTTTACTTTAATTTTCTGTTTTACAGTTTAGGTGTAATTTTACATTCAAACTGTAATTCTGGATACAAATATAATAAACTATAAAGCAAACTAAATATAAAAAAATAATCAGTTTTTAAAGAGTACAAATCTGCACTGCTCTCCAGGTTGAAACTTTCAAGCATCTGCCCACATCACAAAACACCACTTGACCAATTAATTAAATATAACAGCAAATAAAAAGAAATATACACATTTTCTAACTGTTGTTTAAAACAAGTTTTTTTTCTATGGTTGCAAGGCTATGCTGTCTTTCCGTGTTATTTTGAGCGTGATTGGTCAATCTGAACGTCATCCAGAAATCTGGCCAATGACAGTGCGCGCCTTCAGTTTGAATTATACACCCGTTGTCGTTGGAGTGGCTCGCGGCTCGTTGCTCGCGGGGACGCGGCGCGGCTTTTAGTTCTAATCTGCTGCAGGACTGCTTCGTCGGTCCATTAATGGCATTGCATGGATCATTTTACATCTGAAAACACATCTGTTTACATCATTTTGATTGTGGGATGTCGACTGAGAACGAAGAAACATAAATACGAACAGACTAAGTTACCAATGGCGGGCAACAGACGGCAGAAGGTAACGTAAATCCCTTTATATTTTTTCTACTGCTCATCAAGATATAACGTTAGTGCATTAAAGTCATCTGCTAATCGCGATTATCTTACATATTCTGTGTTTTGTTGTGTTGTAATACTGTTAAGCTAGGGCTGGGTGTTAATGACGATCATAGTTATGACTATTGTTAGCGATTTTGCAGTAACTTAAACGTTAAAATTACCTTTTTATATCGCGGAATGTGAATATGAATATAGTGTATATAACGCAGCACTGACTGTACTAAAAGTTTTTGACATTTTGACAAAGAAACATGCATGAATATAGAATAATGAACGGGACATGCATGTGTTAAAATAAGCCTCTCTCAGACAGCATGCAATCTCGAAATCAATTATCTTTCTGTAAAATGCACACAGTTATCTCAGTAAGCCTGTCATATGAGGTATTCACTTGATTTAAACAGTCAGTTATGTCTTAAGTAAGTTAAACAGTTCAAGTTAACGTGGGGAATCCCGGATGCGTGTCATTATGTGCATCCGTTCTTAAAGGGGAAGCAGATTAATAAACTGCTGTCTGTCATAATTTTAATCAAACAACAAAAGAATTGAGAAGACCTTCTGCTTCTTTAAGAATCCATTGATATTAATACATAGAATATCATACAGTGAAGACTTTTAAAGCAGTATTATTCTGTAGCATTTTAATAACATATATATCAAAATAAAATAAATATATTGTGATAGTGTTATTGTGAAATACAATTTCTCATGTATGTAGAATAATATGGTCATAATGCCCATCCCTACTGTCAGCTAGTTTTAAGATCAAGCTTGTCATAAATGTAAAGGAGCTTTGGAATGATTAATCTGAGATCATGTACTCATTCAGCAGAGAGGACAGGAAACCACCATCCTTGGACTCTGAAGAATTATAGGCAAACCAGGATTTTGGCTCTACTGTGAAGTTTTTGTATGGGCCTGGTGAGTACGTTTTGCAAGTCCATGTCAGTAAGTTGATAATTAATATTAATGTTTTATCAAACAAATTAATATTAATGTGTGTGTGCATGTTTCTTCCCCCCTCATGATCCAGAAGTTTTGGATCCATGATCCTGAAGAACTTTTACAGATGTTGACCCTGAATGTGTAAAAGGTAATCTTACAAATGTTGTAATTATTTTAATGTTCTGTTTTTTTCTGTAATGTAGACGCATGCATTTTCTGTGAAGTTGCTTTGAAACAATGTGTATTGTGAAAAGTGCTATACAAATAAATTTTAATTGAATTGTTTTACTTACTTTTATTGGCATTAACTATATATTATTCATGATTTATTTGGCAGGTTGCAAGATGTATTTTATTTTGTGAGACTTTGCTGAGGAAGTATTCTTTAGCTCAGTCTGAAAAGGCCCAGAAAAGAAACACTATGAAGAACATCACACAGAACCGTCAGAGAAAGAGACGGGTAAGTTAAGAAACCGGTTAAGCTTTTTCCCCCCAGAATGTTACTATACTCCTCTCTGAGTTTTAGTGGTTAATTTACTGTCATGTTTTGCAGTTGCTGGAGACCAGGTCCAGGGTTGCACAAACCAACACAGAACCTGTGGAAGACCGCAACTATAGACCTGATGAAGATGAAGATGATGCTGTTGTTGATGGAAGGCCAGTGTGGATGGTTTGGCTAGCTACTACAAACCAGACACGGCTGACCCACGCTACGCATCACATCACCCGCCCATCACGGCAGTTTGAAAAAATGTTCAAAACTCAAACAACATTGTGTAAGAGTTGGTCACAATTCCTTTATATTTATAATTTTAATATTCAATTGTTCCATTTTATTTTTTCTTTATTCCTATGTTTATATACTTTTATTGGTTCCCATATATAGAATATTTACATATATTTTATATACACTTTTTAATGTATAGATTTCTTTGTCTCGTTTTATATTGTATAATTTGCATATTTGTTCCTTTTTAGATGTCCATGTTGCTTTTGATCTCCACGTTTTGTATTGTTGTTCCTTTTACGTCGCCTTCCTTTAGAAACATATTGTGTCTCTTATATTTTCCCCCATTCATTTTAATGTATGTTTATAATGCTCTTTGTTCTTTTTACTTGGTTATATTGTTTACTTGGAATATTTATGGGTATTTTATATAAACTTTTTTTTTTGTCTTGTAAATTTATTGTTCTCATTTTATATTGTGTACTTTGTATATTTATTCCCTTTTTTCATGCAGTGTTCATTCTTCACTTTTGCTTTTACAAAATTAAGTATTTTTTTCTTATTCCACAGTCATTTTAAATATGTTATTAATATTGTGAATTATTATTACAATATATAATAACTGTTTACAATATTAATATGTGAACCTGGACCACCAAACTTTTTGAATTTTTGAGATTTATACATTCTCTGAAAGCTGAATAAATAAGCTTTCCATTGATGTAGGGTTTGTTAGGATAGGTTTGGCCTAGAAACAACTATTTGAAAATCTGGAATCTGAGGCTGCAAAAAAATCTAAATATATATAGAGAAAATCGTGTTTTAAAGTCTTTAGCAACGCATATTACTAATAATAATACATTTTTCATTTTAGGAAATTTGCAAAATATCTTCATGGAACATGCTCTTTACTTATATCCTAATGATTTTTGGCATAAAAGAATAATTTTGACCCATAGCCTACAATTTATTGTTGGCTTTTGCCACAAATATACCCGCGCGACTTATGACTGCTTTTGTGGTCCAGGGTCACATATATTTTAACATCTAATTCCCGTGATGGCAAAGTTGAATTTTCAGCAGCCAGTCTTCAGTGTCACATGACATGAACCTTCAGAAATGATCCAAAATGCCGATTTGGTGCTCAAAAACATTTCTTATTATTATCAGTGTTGTATATATATTCCTGAACATCATAGCTGTTCTATAGCATGTCCTCATTTTAGTATTATCAGGTCCAGGAATCAGAACAGAGCAAAGCTAGCAATATGTTCCAGATCAAATAGTTTCTGTCCTGTTTTTAACCTCATTTTTAACCAATTAGTATAGTATAACAGGAAATCTGTCTGATCTAATCATTAGGTTGAAGAGAAGACACATGGAAAGTTTTCACAAGGCATGGATTCTCGAGCCTTGACCGTGGAAAGGAATGGTCAAAATTATTAGCAGTTGCTTACACCGGCCTTGAAGTGTATGATAAAAATGATAGTTTCCATGGTAACTGATAGTGTTCCAAAACCAAGAGTAAGACAGGTTGCAAGTGGACCACTAGTGTTTATAAATGTGGGCTGCATGTGAAAGGTTATGCTGTAGTAGCTGACATTCAAGCTTGATTATCTTTTTATTATTGTGCTTTGACCTCAAATGCTTTATATGGATAAGCTGGATAGGGCTGTGCCAGATGACATATTCATTCATTTGTCTTTTTAAATGAATGACGTGTCACCCATTCCCCATAACCAAACACTCCCATGTTTGCGTTCAGTGACTTCACCGTATCCATAGAAACAAGGCATTGGTGTTAGGCAGGGTGTTAGGAGGCCCTGTTATATCACATGTCATTTAGAGTTTCACACTTTTAGAGTACACACACACACACACTACAGATAAGACAAGGTCAACATGTGTTGAAGACATTTATTCCCTGAAATTAATTTTTACTACTGATTTCAAATGTTTTTAATCATCGTATGATTTGCCCCTAATGGCCAGTTAGAATGTGCTTCTTAATCTTATCTGTGTGTGTCTGTTGAGCACACATGCAGTGCTTCAGAGAGACAAGGTCAGAGAAATACTAAAATATTTGTTTTGAACATAATCGAATATACAGAATGTACTGTTATGATGAACTATTTCAGCTACATGCTGTGAAAATAAAAACTTATTTTTATGTATAGTGCATGAAAGGGAAGGGTAGGTGGCATTATGGAGGCTAAAGCAGGAGATTAAAACAGGATTCTGGGGATGAAAATCTAAATGTATGTACACTGCTGTTCAAAAGTTTGGGGTCTGTGAGTTTTTGAAATAAGTCTCTTATGCTCAACCATTACATTTATTTGTTCAAAAATATAACAGTGAAATATTAAAAAATGTGGTTTGGCCCTGTGATGGCAAAATTGCAATTTTGCTTCCAGTCTCCAGCGTCACATGAGCATTCAGAAATCATTCTAATATGTCATAATACTTTTTTAGGAATCTTTGATGAATAGAAAGTTCAAAAGAACAGAATTTTAAATAAAATATTTTGTAATGTTATAAATCTTTACTGTTTTATTTATGAATTTAAGGCATTTTTGATGAATTTAGAAAAACCTTAATGAACCTAAACTTTTATCATTTTTTGTAGGCATTCAAATATTTTATTATATTATACTAGATATTTTATCTGTGCAAGGTTTTATTTAATTTCCCCCCCGTCTGCTACATTTGATGTCACATGCAGCTCAGGATAGTCATGTTTAGCACTGTCAGGGTGGTCATGACATAATTTCCCGTGGCTCCAGAGTGAATAGTCTCATGGCATTTACAATTCAAGTAAATTTGAATATATAATATCAAACATTGTTCATTTTAGACAATTTTTCATTCACAAGTCCTTCACATGTGAATAATAACATGATGTGTTCTCTGTGGGTACTATTATGTGATCTACAGCTAGATGAAAAGATATTCTGTATTGTATTGTACAAAAATAGATTAAAAATTTAACATGAAAATAAAAGAACAAAATGATTCCTATGTTGTCATAATCTCATATACTGGACACATCAGAAACGTACTTTCTACGTGCATATATTTGTAACAAGTCGATCCACTGGAGGCAAGTGTTTTGAACCCATGTGCAGCATTTATTAACAAAACTTAAAACTAGGGATGGCAGACGCGAACGTCTAAGGTTACGTATGTAACCTCTGTTCCCTGAGAACAGGGAACGAGCGCTGCGTCTAGCTGACGCTATGGGGGAACGCCCTCGGCGTGACTGGTGTCTGAAGCTACTATCGAATCACGGCAAAGTCTTTGACCGACGTCAGCCCATGACGTCATCAACGTGCGACCCGGAAGTATAAAAGGGCGCCGTGCCAACACATACACATCTTCTCGTCTGAAGGGACTGTATGGCAGATAGGCCCTGAAGCATGGCAACGCGACGCAGCGCTCGTTCCCTGTTCTCAGGGAACAGAGGTTACATACGTAACCTTAGACGTTCCCTTTCGAAAGGGAACTCTCGCTGCGTCTAGCTGACGCTATGGGGAACGATATACCAACGCCGCCATGCTGAGGGGAGTGTCTGCCCATTGGCAGTGACAACTGTCAACTCAAGTAATTCATAGAAAAACCTGAGCGATTCCCCCTCAGGTCCTGGGCTGACAGTGACAGCACTCCCTACGGTCATAGCCCAAGCTATACAACTAAACGGAACCCTAACGCACTGCGTGGAGTTCCATCTAGACAGCTTGAAGGCCCGGGACCACTACTTCCAAAGAAGGGGTCCCTTCAAGGGAATGTGGCTAGGGGACCCGAAGGAACCCCAGCCAGTCACTACTCGGGAAATGTTCTCCCGAGTGCCACCAGGGAGGCCTGACCTGGTGCCCTAAGTGTTATGGACACTTCGGTTTAGCCAACCCTGTCTGTTCAAACAGAGCCTCTGGATGGTGCCCAAGGGGCGTCCAAGCTAAGGGACTGAAACACAGGCAGTCTTACTTAGCCCGGAACTCAGAGACGGGTTATCCAAGAGAGCAACACTCAGCGTAGTGCTTTTCAACCCTTGCTATCGAGGGGAGTCTGCCTGCTCAAATCAAGGATCTACCAGGTGCTTGTGTTTCAAAGCAGTAGGGAGGCCGAAAGGAGCTTAATGACTGATCTAACAGGGAGGCCTCATGAGAGGCCTACGACCGTCTGACCAGGCTCAGGCGGCTGAGCACTCATAGACGACCCTCATAGAGGGGAGCAGCTGAGCCTGCCTGGCGAGTAACCTCCAGCTGTAAGCCCAACTACCACAATTTCTCACAGAGAACTGGTAATCAAAGTGCCTAGCTCAGGAACTTCAAGGAGGCCCTGTGGACCTACTACTTGATAGCGGGTATTCCAGGGAGGCCTATAGAGGCCTACTACCTAACCGCAAGCCATGCTGGAAACCCAAGCATCCAGGCTCGGGACTCCGTCCTCAGGGAGGCCTTAGTGAGGCCTACTACCTGACAGCAATACCGCCTGCTGAGGTTACCCTTGTTTTCTCAAGGAGGCCTATGGAGGCCTACTACTTGACAGTCAAGCTACGCAGGCTAGTCGGGCATCCTGTTTAAGGAACCCGTCCTCAAGGGAGGCCTATTTAAGGCCTACTACCTGATAACCAGCCTTTAGGGAGGCCTGGAGAGGCCTACTACCTGATTGCAATACGTGCTAAATGACTGGGTCCCAGGAACACCTCAGGGAGGCCTGATGGGGCCTACTACCTCGTTCGAGTGACCACCATCTGGGACTCGACAGTCAAGCTACGCAGGCTTTTCGAGCATCCTGATTAAGGAACTCGCCCTCAAGGGAGGCCTATTAAGGCCTACTACCTGATAAGCAGCCTTCAGGGAGGCCTGGAGAGGCCTACTACCTGTTTGCAATACGTGCTAACTGTTTCAAATGACTGGGTCCCAGGAACACATTAGGGAGGCCTGATGGGGCCTACTACCTTGTTCGAGTGACCACAATCTGGGAGCTCACCCTCCGGGAGGCCTATTGAGGCCTACTACCCGACAGTCAAGCTACGCAGGCTTTTCGAGCATCCTGATTAAGGAACTCGCCCTCAAGGGAGGCCTATTAAGGCCTACTACCTGATAACCAGCCTTCAGGGAGGCCTGGAGAGGCCTGCTACCTGTTTGCAATGCGTGCTAACTGTATCAAATGACTGGATCCCAGGAACGCCTTAGGGAGGCCTGATGGGGCCTACTACCTCGTTCGAGTGACCACAACCTGGGAGCTCACCCTCAGGGAGGCCTATTGAGGCCTACTAGTCGACAGTCAAGCTACGCAGGCTATCCGAGCATCCTGATTAAGGAACTCGCTCTCAAGGGAGGCCTATTGAGGCCTACTACCAGATAATCAGCCTTTAGGGAGGCCTGGAGAGGCCTGCTACCTGTTTGCAATTCGTGCTTAACTGTTTTAGATGACTGGATCCCAGGAACACCTTAGGGAGGCCTGATGGGGCCTACTACCTTAGAATTTAACAGCAGGTCTTCAGGGAGGCCTGATGAGGCCTACAACCTGCCTCTGGGAGTGACCACAATCTGGGAGCTCACCCTCAGAAAGGCCTAGTAAGGTCTTAGAGTTAACAGCAGGCCTTCAGGGAGGCCTGATGAGGCCTACAACCTGCCTCTGGTAGTGATCACAACCTGAGAGCTCACCCTCAGGGAGGCCTAATAAGGCCTTACAACTAACAGCGGGCCTTCAGGGAGGCCTGATGAGGCCTACAACCTGATAGCCGCCAGGCTAGCTGTCCCGATGCGCACATCGGTACATACCTCCAGTGAGGCCCTGGTTGAGGCCTTCCAACTGAAAACGCGCCTTGTTCAAGAGGCCTACTGAGGCCTACAATTGACAGCCGACCTTCAGGAGAGCGTTTTTGCCCCTCTTTAACCTGATAGCCAGCTAGGCTAGCAGTACCTTGATGCCTCAGCATTGGCACCTGCCTTACTAGAGCCTCCGATCTAAGTGGTACATATTACCAACGGTGGCGGTGCCTCAGCAACGCGCCTCCTTCATCCACATCCCAACTGACGCCTCAGCGTTCAGTCGTTGATGAATACCCAACTCTATACAGGAAACCTGGGGTCTGTAAGAAATACATATTTTTAGTGTAATACACAAAAATGACCACTCTCACCTGCGGCATGCTGAGCGAAGACTCATTGTGCGGTTCTCACCACCATGTTCTACCGCCCTTGAATGCCTGAAAGGGGCGTTCTCACTGAGCAGGTCCGGGTGGGCCATCAGAACATAGTTCTACTCATCATGGGCCCGCCTCAGGCCTGATGTAAGAAGTGCCTGGGTAAAAAATCATTAAAAAACATTAAAAAGGAAAAAGGAGAGGGCTAGGATGTAACCGCCCTCAAGGGAAGTGATCCATCACCAACGGCGAGAGCGTTGGTCCTGGATCACCTCCCTCAGATCCTTTTTCCCCCCCGGGAATCCCATCTCCTCTGTGCCCTGCTCCTCCACGGAGGGGGGGGCACGAGAGGAGACGCTAGCTCTCTGGTCCTGCCTACGGTCCTCAGACCGTGAAGGACCAGGTCCCGCCTGCCTGGGTGGGGGCGCGGATCTCAGCGGTATGCATGTCTTAAATGCCGCTGAACGCGCCTTCGCCTCCCTGAACTTTCCAACCCCCGCCTCAACGGAGGTGCCGAAAAGTTCAGTCGGCGAAACCGGCGAATCGAGGAGAAAGCCTTTCTCTTTCTCCCCGATATCAGCCAGGCTCAGCCACAGATGCCTCTCCGTGACCACCATAGCCGCCATAGAGCGGCCGATGGCAGCAGCAGTCTGCTTGGTGGCCCGGAGAGCAAGATCTGTGGTGCGGCGCAGCTCAGCAACCGCCTCAGGGGACAGCCCGGCCCCCTGGTCGAGATCCTCCAGCAGGTCCGCCTGGTACGCCTGAAACACCGCCATGGTGTGAAAAGCAGCACCAGCCTGACCCGCTGCCGTGTATGCCCCTGCCATTAAAGCACAGTTTGAGCTCTCAGTGTTGATGCCCACGAAATGCGAGAAAAGTCTGCAAACTTTCCTCGCCAGTCGGTAGCCTCAACACATATCCATATTCCCCTATCCCCTCGACATCAGCGAAGTTAAACGCTGATGCTGATGAATATTGGGTCGAATATGGATTCTTCCATGCCCTCTCGATCTCTGTAAGAATCTCAAGAAGGAATGGAAGGCTCATCTGAGCTGATGGTTTATGGCCAAGGAGAAAACGATTGTGCAATCTACCACGAGCGATCTCTCCTCTAACGCGCCAACATGGCAGCCGCAGCCTGCCTGCAGTACGTTCCATAACATTCATCAGCTCAGCATACACGGTCAGGGTGGCTGAGAGGATTCATACCACTCTCACCAGCCATCCCTAAGAGCACTTGCTGTTTAGTCTCGTTAACCGCCAGATCGTCGCGACGATCGGCGAGCTGCATCTGAGAACCCATGATGTATGCCAACGCTCAGCCTCAGCTTGAACGGGACAGCATCATCCAGTCCCAGATGCCAAACTTTCTTCCCTCAGGAAAAAAGCCAGACTAGAGTGGAGCGATCTCAGATTGAAAACCGCTCACACTCACACACAAACAACTTCAAATGAACTTGACTGTGCATGCTCTTGATCCCAGGCAGTAAATACACACTCGTGTGTATTAATAATTGAATTTGTTTTACCTTAACTCGTATAGCAGTTCAAACAGACAGTCCCTGAAGACGAGAAAGATGAGTATGTGTTGGCACGGCGCCCTTTTATACTTCCGGGTCGCACGTTGATGACGTCATGGGCTGACGTCGGTCAAAGACTTTGCCGTGATTCGATAGTAGCTTCAGACACCAGTCACGCCGAGGGCGTTCCCCCATAGCGTCAGCTAGACGCAGCGAGAGTTCCCTTTCGAAAGGGAAACAGACGTTTCGGGGCTTTGCCGAGATCCCGAAGCGCAGATGTTTCGAAACACTGCTCCGAACTGTGATTCGAAACACCCATGTCACGTGACTATGGCTAAATGAAGCTTCAAAGTGTTTCATCAGGTGGCGCCTTCCGAAACTGCGTTGATTAAAGGGGGCGGGAACAAGCCACACAGTCACACATCTGTATAAACCTAATTCACCACAGTTTAAAAGTGAAGTAAATCCATCTTCACCTCGTGGGTTTTTGTGAGAGGAGAGTGATTTTGTGATAGCAGTGATTTTGTGATAGCAGTGAGATTTATAGTGCGCTTTGGTTAGTTATATTTAGGCTAGATCTAAATTAGATATATTGACTGATAGGTAGACAGTGACATATAGTATAGATATAGTGACACATTCATATAGGCTAAGTTAGATAGTGACAGATAGATAGCACAGCATAAGTTAGATATATAGAATTATATAGATATAGATTCATAGGTGATATATAGATAGATATATTAATTGAATATATAAAAATGGAGGCTGCACGCAAGAGATGCCGTACATCTGTGGTGTGGGCTCATTTCCATTTGGAAGCACCAAATAAAGTGAGATGTGTGTATTGTGATAGACAGCTAGCCTTCTGCAACAATACATCATCCATGTATTTACATCATCCAAAAATATTTGTGCATGCCAGCAACAAGTGTCCCTTGTGAGAGGATTTTTTCAAAGGCTGGAGAAATTATATGTAAAAAAAGAAGTCAGCTGAGTCCTTCAACAGCAGAGCAATTCATATTTTTGAATAAAAATGTTTTGTGACAAATGTGACACATTGTGGCTTTATTTATTTTATTAATGTTCATTTTGTATAACAAACAAATATATATATAGTTCTTTACAATGACGAGGCTACAGGTTACAAAACCAAGATCATGTAGCCTACTTGTCAGACAGATGTTAAAAACAATTTTTTTTACATGGATCATTGTCAAGGTATTTCAGATCAACACATGGAAGTGACCACTAGATGGCGCCGTAGAGACGGGTGTCAGATTGATTCGAAGCTTCGAAACAATATGACACATTTGCTTCAACTGCTTCAGTGCTTCACGAAGCCTCGGTCTGCCCATCACTAGTTAAAACTAAGACTTGGCAAACCATAAAACAAAGTCATGGCATGGCTAAACAAAACTCACCAACAGCAGGTTACAACGTTAATAACAGACCAAGACACATGGCAAACATGAGGGCTTAAATACACACACTAATGACAAGACAAGTGACACCTGTGAACAGTGATTAAACAATGAACCAATGACAGGACAAGACACAAGATCACATGAGGGCATGGGAGTCACATGACAAGACCAGGAAGTGCATGACAAGAATGTGAACATGACAAACTCAAACATAACCATGAACATGATAAACAAAACAGAACCAAGAACAATGAACATGGACCAACACCAAAACACCCTGTGACAATATTAGACCAGGCCCATCTTATTTTTAGCTGAATGGTCTTTTTATAGAACACATACACACATTCACACAAACTCACACATGGGTTGATGTTATAGTTCCAGTTCATCATGCTGTGCTGGCAGTGACGCACAGTTTACGCACGGCCAACCTCAAACGACATAATAGCAGATGTCAGTCTGTGTCACTGAATATGTGGTCACTCGAATCTTTAGTGTTTCGGTCAATGTTATTTAGTGCGGCCTCCTGGTGCTCCTTTTCATTTTCTTCTTCTATCAATTCACATTTTCCACAGTTGCTATTTTCAGTACAAACTTGACATTGTCCACTTAAAAATGTATATCAGTTTATTTTTCCTTTGCCTGTATACTTAAATAATTGATCTGCACATTGGTGTTGCTGGATATTCTCAAGTGAACATCACATAATTCTCTTCATTTATAGTGTTAAAGTTGCACACGGCAGAGGCTCTATGTGCTTCAAAACCATCTGTTTGGCAAAATATGTGTGTATGCGGTCAAGTCAAGTCAAGTCAACTTTATTTATATAGCGCTTTTAACAATGTAGATTGTTTCAAAGCAGCTTTACAGTGTTAAACAGGAAAATAATGCAGCATAATTTTATTCAGCTGTATAGCCATTCTGGAAAAAACGCTGATGTCATCAGTTCATTTCAATTATCATACAGTGACAGTGTGGGCTTTAGATCAATAATTCGATCAGTAATTTAGTTTAAATGGTTAATTTTGTTTATTAAGTAGATTTATTTCGATGTTTAGTTGAAAAATTTAGTGTCCCCAACTGAGCACGCCAAGCCAGAGGCAACAGTGGCAAGGAAACCAAAACCCCATTAGGTGACCTAATGGCTCAGTCGGGTGCCAGTTCTCCTCTGGCCAATTAACAAACAGCGTATTATTATTATTATTCTGGCAGCTTTACAGCTCAGAGGTCATAATAGATCAGAATATTCGAGGGACTGGGGGAAACATGCTGGAGACGGGTTTATTGAGGATGATGTTGATTAAATAATTATTAAAGTGCAATATTCGAATGATCGGAGGCAACACGCTGGAGACGGGTTTATTGAGGATGACATATCGATTTAAGTATTATTTAATTGTAATATTAAAGTCAACACTCCGGAGACGGGTTTATTGAGATGCCGTGTCGATGAGGCAGTTGCAGGGGGAGTCTAATCACGGTCTCTGCAGACACTTCGGGGTCCTGTGTTGGTCTTCTCTGGGCGCAGGTCCACCATCTGAACTGGATACGGCCCGGATCCGGCTGACTGCAGTAAACCTCGGGATAAAACAGAGAGACTATCATTAGCGTAGATGCCATTCTTCTGATGATGTAACGAGTACACACTGCATGAAAAGTGGGATTTTCGACCCCGTAAACGCCTGTAGACTCCCGGAAATCTCCCTAATTTTCGGCAGTTTTCGACAATTTAGAGGCAGCAAACGTCGCGTTCGTCTGTGCCACAAATTGTCGTAAACGAACCATGACGTAGGTGGAGAGCCCCCCGCGGAGAGACCGCATTGGTGCGATGCCTCTAATTAGCATATGAATAGCAGCGAAACCAGAGAGTCAACGGCCTGACTTGAATTTACTCACTCAGTATTGGCTGAAGCCACTACTTTTAAACAAGAAAAATCCCTCGTGATTGGTTGGCAGATCACTGCAAACCAATCATTATTGGTCACCCTGGCTCATTTTAAATGTAAACCCGTATAATAATAATAATAAATATATAATTTATGTTGTAATAATTTATGTTTTATATTAATGTTATTGTGCTATGAACTACTCTATTCATACCATCAAGGAATATATGGGAAAATTTGCCCGGACCGTGCCGTTTATTCAAAGAAAGAGCTTCATTTATAAACACACAGCTGTTTATTCAAAGAAAGAGCTTTAATGTTAAACACACAACTATGTACAGTGCAGCAGTAATGTCTCTTATGTTGTCCTCCAAAAACGTCAAAAAGAAGCGCCCAACACATTCGGGAAACACAGGCGTATATGGTGAGTTGCCCTGTATTTCGGTATCGCCTCTAATCTGGATTGCAAAGTGGCACAGAGTTCGGCGAGCTCCAGGCTGCGAGAGGGCGGTGGCCGCACAATCCATCCAGACACACCGTCAACAATGCCGTCTTTCTCCTCAGATATGAGTTCAATGGTCGCGCACTTCCAAATGTCCATCTCATCCTCAGCCAGCACACTCTCGCTTCCAGCAACTGTAAAACAATCCATAAAGACAATAAGCAACCTGAAAAATACTCACATTGACAAAAAAACTGATCTAATATAATAAATCTTACCCTTTTTCTTCTTGATCGACTCCGAGCTAAACTTCGCAGTTTCCGCCTGCGATGTAAGTTCAGGTTGTTTGTATCTGAAGCTCCGGCGTGTCGATTCATAATACGTCTTACAGGCAGCTGGAAAACAATTACATGAGACTGGTATTAATAAAAACAGTCACGGTAAAATTAAACAAGGAATGAGAAAAACATTAGAAGTTATACTTACACACAATTTCGTCGTGATCAGCGGTTAAATCTGGACTTGCGGAAATCGCTCCAAGCAGATAAGAGGTCACGGCTTCGTTATGAGGCGAGGATAGTCTGTGTAAACAAAATGTGCAGTTTTAAGCTCGGATCTATTAACGCATCCATTTCCTTATACAGCTGAATAAAAGCATATTCTTTAAATCGTAACGTTACATTACCCATGCTCTGGTTCATAGCGCCTGCAGTTTGCCTCAGAGTTGTGAAGACGCCAGACTGATGAAAAATAATCAAAAAAGTTGGCCGCGTCCTTGCAGAGGAGTTGAAGGGGAGCTGAAGGCGAGACGGCGTCCTGTCATTGTTGATCACGAAATAGCAAAGCAGCAAAAACACAGGAAATTTATTTAAAAAAAAGAGTCCAAAACACGTCTGTTTAATGCTCGTCTTCAAGTTTTGTACGCGTCATGTCCATGACCTCGCACGTGATTGGATGAGGGCGAGAAGCTTGTCGGGCTCCTCCAATCACATGTGAGGTCATTGTTATAAGGATGTTTTCCAGAATTAATGAAAAAACTCAGAAAAAACTCATCCTCAAACTCTGGACAGAATGGAAAATGTATTTAGTACCACATGCATGTACAGACTACAGTTCTCGTTCACAAATTTGATGGGATTAGGATTGATTGTCTTGATATAGTCAGTTTATGACAGTTTCAGACCACCAGCTCCAGAAAAACCTATTATATTCATTTTCACTTTATTTAAGTTAATGGGTGTGGCAAAGGTGCTTCAATTACATATAGGCATAACACCGTAACTTTTTATTTTGTGTGTATTTTTTACATAACATTGGTTATTGCTAATGACATACAGAGTAATTAATCTACTCTGTTAGCCTGGACAAGTTGAATCTACTTAAAAAAATTGGAGCAAACTGGCTGCCCTAAAAATGTAGTAATGTGAACTAAAACGAGTACATTTAACTTAAAATGTTTTAGTTAAAAAATTCAGAACCTAGATATAACTCCCCCTGCTGCTACTCTAATTTGCATTTGTGTAGCTCACAGCATGTTCATTTACATGTTAAAGCCTCCCCTAGAATTAAGGGGAGGGGGGGTCATGGGGGGACAACTGCCAAGCAAGGCCCACGTCAATTTCCGACAATTTACGGCAGTTTTCGGTGTGGCCTGCAAATTGCCGTGCACAGTCGTAAACCTGAAGTTTCACGGCAATCTACAGTGCCACATACTGACGAAAATCCCACTTTTCATGCAGTGACATCAGGTGTTATGGGAAGTGTTCCCGGTTCCGGCTGACCTAGTTAATGCAGCCTAACAATAATTTCATTGAAAAAGTGTTTTATATGTATGCCACAGTAAAGAGATGTGTTTTTAGTCTAGATTTAAACTGACAGAGTGTCTGCTTCCCGAACAATGTTAGGAAGACTGTTCCAGAGTTTCTGAGCTAAATAGGAAAAGGATCGACCGCCTGCAGTTGATTTGGATATTCTCGGTATTATCAACTGGCCAGAATTTTGAGACCGCAGTAGATGTGATGGAGTATAATATGTTAAGAGCTCGCTCAAGTATTGGGGAGCTAAACCATTTAGTGCTTTGTAAGTAATAAGTAAGATTTTAAAATTGATACGATGTTTAATAGGCAGCCAGTGCAGTGTTGACAGAACTGGGCTAATATGGTCATACTTCCTGGTTCTAGTAAGAACTCGAGCTGCTGCGTTTTGGACCAGCTGGAGTTTATTTATTAAGCGAGCAGGGCAACCACCCAGTAGAGCATTACAATAATCTATTCTTGAGGTCATGAACGCATGAACTAACTGTTCAGCATTTTGCATTGAGAGCATGTGCCGTAATTTAGATATATTTTTAAGATGGTAGAAAGCAGTTTTACAGATGCTAGAAACGTGGCTTTCAAACGAAAGATTGGTATCAAAGACCACACCCAGGTTCCTCACTGATGACGAGGACTTGACAGAACAGCCATCAAGTGTTAGACAGTATTCTAGGTTACTACTTGTGGAGCTTTTTTGTCCAATAATTAAAAATTCATTTTTTTCTGAATTGAGTCGCAGGAAATTACCGGTCATCCAATGTTTTATATCAGCTATGCATTCCGTTAATCTTGTGAATTGGTAAGTTTCTTCAGGGCGTGAAGAAATATAGAGCTGAGTTTCGTCAGCATAACAATGAAAACTAACGCCATGCTTCCTAATGATATCTCCCAGTGGTAGCATGTACAGGGTGAAGAGTAGCGGTCTTAGCACTGAGCCTTGTGATACTCCATACTGAACTTGCGATCGGTGTGACATATCTTCATTTATTACTACAAACTGATAACGGTCGCATAGGTATGATTTAAACCATGATAAAGCAATTCCACTAATACCTACATTATTTTCGAGTCTATTCAAAAGAATGTTGTGGTCGATAATATCAAATGCAGCGCTAAGATCGAGTAACACTAATAGAGAGATACAGCCACGATCGGATGATAAGAGTAAATCATTTGTAACTCTGATGAGAGCAGTCTCAGTGCTATGATACGGTCTAAATCCTGACTGGAAATCCTCACAGATACCATTTCTTTCTAAAAAGGAACATAATTGTGAAGACACTGCCTTTTCAAGTATTTTTGACAGAAAGGGTAGATTTGAGATTGGTTTATAATTGACTAATTATGTAGGATCAAGTTGCGGTTTTTTAATAAGTGGTTTAATAATAGCCAACTTAAAAGTTTTCGGTACATATCCTAATGACAAAGATTAATTAAAGATTAATTAATGATATTAAGAAGAGGATCAATGACCTCTGGTAGTATCTCTTTTAATAGCCTAGTCGGTATAGGGTCGAGCACACATGTTGTCGATTTTGATGATTTAATGAGTTTAGCCAATTCTTCTTCTCCTATAGCAGTGAATGAGTGTAATTTTTTCTCAGTGACACTACAATGCTCTGTCTGATGTGATACTGTAGTAGACGGCTGCATGGTTACATTTTTTTTCCTAATATTATCAATCTTACATGTGAAGAAGTTCATAAAGTCATTACTGCTGTGCTGTTTACAATCATCAGAAGTTGAAGCTTTATTTTTGGTTAATTTAGCCACTGTATCGAATAAATACCTTGGGTTGTGTTTGTTTTCTTCCAAGAGAGTTGAGAAATAAGCAGATCCAGCAGTTTTTACGGCCTTTCTGTATGTGATCATGTGCTCTTTCCACGAATTACGAAATACCTCTAATTTAGTTTTCTTCCAGCTGCGCTCCATTTTTCTGGCTGCTGTTTTAAGGTCCTGGGTGTGCTCGTTGTACCACGGCGTTGGACTATTTTCTTTAATCTTCTTTAAGCGCAGAGGAGCAACTGTGTCTAAAGGACTGGAAAAGAGAGAGTCAATAGTTTCTGTTGCAACATCGAGTTCTTATATACTATCTGGGATGATGAGCAGATGATACTGATGAAGAAGATTATTTAAAAAGCAATCTTTAGTAGCGGCAGTGATTGTCCTGCCATTTTTGAAGCGAGGGGGTGGCTTTGCAACCTTAGCTAAATTAAGTATACATGATACTAAGTAATGATCTGAGATGTCATCGCTCTGCTGCAGAATTTCAACGGTATCAACATTTATTCCATGTGACAATATTAGGTCTAAAGTATGATTATGGCGATGAGTGGCTCCTGACACGTGTTGCCTAACTCCAATAGAGTTTAGTGTGTCTTTAAATGCTAATCCCAATACGTCTTTTCCGTTGTCTACATGGATATTAAAATCACCAACAATTAGTACTTTATCTACGGCCAGTACTAACTCATTTGAAAATCAGCAAATTCTTTGATAAAGTCTGTATTATGCCCTGGTGGCCTGTATACAGTAGCTAACACTAATGTTGAACGGGTTTTATCATGTACACTACATAGCGTTACATAAAGCACCAAAACTTCGAAGGAATTATATTTGAAACTAGACTTCTGAGTAATACTGAAGATATTATTATAAATTACAGCAACCCCTCCCCCTTTACCTTTCAGACGCGGCTCATGTTTATAACAATAATCTTGGGGGGTGGACTCATTTAAGGTAATGTAGTCGTCATGTTTTAGCCAGGTTTCTGTCAAACAGAGCACATCTAGATTATTATCTGTAATAGTATCATTAACAATAAGCGCTTTTGGGGAAAGGGATCTAATATTCAGCAACCCAAGCTTTATCAATTGTTCATCTGTATTATATCTTTTGTTTATTTGTTGGACATCAATTAAATTTTTACTGTTGAATGGTTTTGATGTTTTTTTGTATTTACTAATTCGGGGAACAGACACAGTCTCTATATGATAATATCTAGATGAAGAGTCTCTATGTGCTGGGATTTATCTGACTCCGGTAACGTGAGACAGCTAGCAGACGGTCGGTTTAGCCAGTTTGTCTGCTTCCTGACCTGGGCCCTGGTGAGTCAAGGTTTAGCTCTAAGACTATGTGCCAGATTACTAGAGAGAAGAGCGGCACCACCCCAAGAGGGATGGATGCCATCCTTCTTCAACAGGTCAGGTCTGCCCCAAAAACTTTTCCAATTGTCTATGAACCCTATGTTATTTTGCAGACACCACTTATACAACCAGCCATTGAGTGATGATAGTCTGCTAACTATCTCATCACTCCTAATATTTCGGTCTGCAAGAAGTCTGCATGTGAAAGGCTGCTGGTACGGTGAATATTTAATGTGGAGGACTGCCCTCTCTGCAAGTGAAGTTATTAAACAAAATTTCGGGAGGAGTACTAACTTATAATCAATACAAAAGTATAAAACCAGCCTCTTACCACTTCCTGTTGAAGCTCGAGTAGAATATCCTCTCTGAGTCCCTCTATAGCAGACAGCAAGCCAAATCTGTTTACCACTTACGTTAAGATTATATGAGCACACAAACTCGTGAAGCATGTATGAGCCAAGTGGACTACTACTCCCGCAATCTGCATCGTGTGTAATGGCATATGTTGTTGCTAGCATGCCAAGCCACCCAGTGGATTGTTAGCTGAACTTAACTATCCCTCTAGGCCTTCGCTCATATGCACCACTGTATGTAAACCACAAGGGGGATGGGGGAATTGGGGTTGCACAGGTGACAGATTTTTAAATGAGCTACAGAGCCAGAGAAACAGGAGACCACAAGATATTTTTTGCCCCAGGGTTTCAAATTGAATATGAGCACCAGAGGGATTTAGAAGACCCAGGACACTTTACTCATCAACCGGCTTCCCTCACTCATGCTCCTTTGGCCGACCCACCAACTGTGATCCAGAATTTGATTAAGTGACTCCAGCCAGGCGGCATATGTGAATCTGTTTCTTGAGAGACGTTAATTATCGTGTGAGTGTGTGCATGTGTAGGTGCAGGTATTGATAGAGAGAGTGGAGAAATGGCATATAGATGATGAGTGATGAGATTTGTTTTTTGAAAGTCTTGTCCACACCAACACTTCGAAGTGAGGTAGAGAGAGAGATGACATGATGAAATATGATTCTTAAGTGTTTCAGACACCTTCAAATATTCAGTGGAGCAGTGACAGCTGTAAGTACTGTAATAATTTCACTTTTGGGCCCAAACAAGGGACGCCAATTATGTAAGGTAGTGATTGGTACTCACGTCACCACGGACGTTGTGATTTTTAGATCACAAGTCACTTAAGGTGTGGTTATGAGTACATCAGATGACCACCTCCCCCTCTCTTAGTTTGGGACACTAGTCAAGGTCTTTTAAGGCGGTTCAATCATTTTAGATTGAATGTAAAGTGGGGAGAGTTGGTCAGCTGATTTATCTGAAAGATTGGTGAGATTTCTAACTTGTAGAGCCTTTTCTGTATTCAGCACAAGTAAGACACAATTGTAATAAAATAGATTTTATTAACAAAAGATATAGAAGAATAGCTAACACAACTACTAAATTAATACAATGAATGATAAAGGAATAAAGTGCATAAGATACATAAAATACATGTGATTAAGTTGAGTGAGACTATGGAAGAGTTGCGTTATCTTATGGAAAGATAAACTGTTGTTTCTCTGAAACTAAGGTGAAGAACCTTATTATGTATCAAACAAATAAACAAAAGATTATTTGTTATCACCTAGCATCAGTTAAATTACCTCTAATGTAAATTAGAAAATCATATACTGATAATATACAACAATGCCAAGGTTTCTGGAAAGAGGTTTGGTTAGGTGATATTTACGTTCCACTTGGTTGAGTAAGCAGTCCGATGGAGGTGACTTCATCCACTGGTTGTGCTGGGTGAAAATGCAGTGGGAAAGGAGCTGGAATCCGTTTCAACAGTCTTGAACACGAAGATCTGTGGGACGCTGATCTCCTGGAGCACCAAAGGGTCCTAAAATCTGGAACATGCAGATGAGGCCCTGAAGTAGGTGCAGAAGGTCCTTAATCTGGAACACGCAGACGGAGGAACCTTGAAGTGAAGGTTTGCTCTCCTGAGCTTAACCTTGTTGCAAATGTCTCTGTGTGTTTTCTGACTATGTGGGTCAGACACTCAGGACTTGGTCAGTCCGCTTTGGTCTCTCTGGCATGGAAACTCGGGACATGCTGTAGTCTCGCTGGACTAAAACTCTGAACGTAGTGGTTGTTAATGTCTCTTTCCTCACAGGCTGGATGCTCAGAACGTGGTCGTATCTGCTGCTGCCTCACAAGCTGTAGATTCAGATCCTTGGATCTTTAGTTGTCTCTCTGGATGAACCAGAGGCTCAGAACTTGGTTGCTCGGTCACAGTCTCATCCTCGCAGGAGAAACTCAGAACTTGGTGAACTGTTTGTCTCTCTCAAGGAGAAACTCAGAACCTTACGGTGTATCTG
The DNA here is from genome assembly GCF_949357685.1 of Gobio gobio. Lineage (NCBI taxonomy): Eukaryota > Metazoa > Chordata > Actinopteri > Cypriniformes > Gobionidae > Gobio > Gobio gobio. The sequence continues at coordinate 24,439,435 of NC_137115.1, read as the reverse complement.
TTATGTCTCTCTTGAAGGGAGACTCAGAACTGCTGCTCTGTCACAATCTCTCTCAAGGAGAGACTCATAACTTGGTGAACTGTTTCAGTCTCATCCTTGCTGGACAGACTCAGAACAAGGTGTGTCTGTTGGAAGGGTACCTTTATCTTTTTCCGAATAGGAGGAGATTGCAATTTGGCGCTTCTCCATTCCAGTGTTGCGATTGGCTGCTGGCATCAGAGGGGGTCCACAGTGAGACTCACCCTCCTTTCTCCTGTGGAACTCATTTGCATACTGTACACAGTTAGAAGTCTTTAAAGTGTCTTTAAAGTTTACCAATGCATTTCTCACTTTCCAAACCACCATCAGAATACCCATGGCAATATTATAAACAAATAGAAACCAAACATGATGGGAAAAGATTTAACTGTTCATTCATTTGTTCATTAACAGCTGATTCTGTGTAAGATTTTGGATTACAAATAGCTGTCACTGATAATACTTATTTCTCTGAATAAGTATGAAATGGATGTGTGTAGTTTACATCAGTCTTAAGGTTTCCAAACATAGTTATGACTGGATTTGGATAGATCCTTTTGGTCTTTCTTTCACCCACTACTGCTGAGGTCATGTGGAATTTTTATGGCAGTCATAGACCAGGACATTAGGGATGTGGGTGAAGGGCAGAAACTGCATTTGGACCAATGAGATGTCTTGTCCTTCCTGGGCTTGGTACAAGAGCTGGTCTTTTTGGCCTCTAAGAGGTGTCTGGATGTTGTCATAGCATCTTATCTGATGGCGTTGGACAGTTTGTTTGTCTCCGTCTACCAAGATCCAATCAAAATGTAGCAAACCTTTGTCCACTGTTATGGACAGAGAGTGGCCCGGCCATAAACTGGGCCCTGGAATGTGCTGCCCACTACAGTACCTCTGCTGAATACATAAAAGAAACATGAAACTGAGAGAGTGATAGCTAGGGAGAGTCAGAGGTATGATTTATCCATCGGAGAGGCTTTCTTCATAAATATATACTCAAAATCATATACATAAAATTGCAGTCATTAAATATGTAGAAGTAATTATGTATGTATGTTCTGTAAGCAGAAGCATGATGGCACCCTCACACGGTAACACTTTATAATAACTACACACTATGAAGCATTAGTTATGCATTAGTAAATATTTAATTAATCATTTATAAAGCATTAATAGACATTAATAGGTAGTTTATAAATACAGCTACAGCTTTATTCTTGATTTATAAGCATATCTATAATGTGTTTAATAATTGTATTTTCATAATAATTTCTAAATTAAGTATTACATTATTTACGAACCAGTTATTTAGGAGTTCATATGATCATTTAGAAAGTGTAAGTAAAGGATTAATAAACTATTTAAATGTACATTTATAGTACACTTAACATATAATAATAGTTACTGTTGCTTTATTAACATGTATTCATACTGTAATTCATCATTAATTCAGGTAGTTATAAAACATTTACTAGTTGTCAGTTAACTATTTTTGTGAGCTCATCTAAAGTGGGGACTATTTATGCCTCGTAAAGCTTTTACAAAGGAGATTTAAAGGCTCAGTTCTCTTCTACACTGCTGTTCTCTAATGTTTTAAAGTTAGAACTGTTTTGACACTGCAAAATATTTTATTATATTATATTATTATTGTTTTATCTAAATTTTATTTCTTGTATTTTGGGCACTCCTGTAATCCAGTGTAATCCACTGGTACATTTTTATTCAGAAATGTTTACACTTTACAGAAATTTATTTTTATATCAGATTGCAGAGGCTTAGTTTCATTTGACTGCAGTTATGGTTTCTGGCGGTCTACAAGAATATTATTTTCTATGACATAATAGAGGTTTAATTTTAAATTGATATTAAGATACTATTGCTGTACAGTCTCCAATTTTGCATTTTGAAATAAATATTTCTGTGCTATATTCCTCCTGTGTTGTATGTTTCCCTTTTCTGTTCAGAAGAGAACTGAGCCTTTAAATCTCCTTTGTGAAAGCTTTACGAGGCATAAATAGTCCCCACTTTAGATGAGCTCACAGATATAGTTAACTGACAACTACTACATGCTTTATAACTACCTGAATGAATCATGAATTACAGAAATACATGTTAATAAAACATTTATTTACACTGCATGAAAAGTGGGATTTTCGACCCCGTAAACGCCTGTAGACTCCCGGAAATTTCCCTAATTTTTGGCAGTTTTCGACAATTTAGAGGCAGCGAACGTTGCGTTCATCTGTGCCACAAATTGTCGTAAACGAACCATGACGTAGGTGGAGAGCCCCCCGCGGAGAGACCGCGGAGGTGCGACGCCTCTAATTAGCATATGAATAGCAGCGAAACCAGAGAGTCAACGGCCTGACTTGAATTTACTCACGCTGAAGCCACTACTTTTAAACAAGAAAACTCCCTCGTGATTGGTTGGTAGATCACTGCAAACCAATCAGTATTGGTCACCCTGGCTCATTATAAATGTAAACCCCAATAATAATAATAATAAATATATAATTTATGTTGTAATAATTTATGTTTTATATTAATGTTATTGTGCTATGAACTACACTATTCATACAATCAAGGAATATATGGGAAAATTTGCCCGGACCGTGCCGTTTATTCAAAGAAAGAGCTTCATTTATAAACACACAGCTGTTTATTCAAAGAAAGAGCTTTATTGTTAAACACACAACTATGTACAGTGCAGCAGTAACGTCTCTTATGTTGTCCTCCAAAAACGTCAAAAAGAAGCGCCCAACACATTCGGGAAACACAGGCGTATATGGTGAGTTGCCCTGTATTTCGGTATCGCCTCTAATCTGGATTGCAAAGTGGCACAGAGTTCGGAGAGCTCCAGGCTGCGAGAGGGCGGTGGCCGCACAATCCGTCCAGACACCCCGTCAACAATGCTGTCTTCCTCATCAGATATGAGTTCAATGGTCGCGGACTTCCAAATGTCCACCTCATCCAGCACACTTCGTCTCGCTTCCAGCAACTGTAATACAATCCATAAAGACAATAAGCAACCTGAAAAATACTCACATTGACAAAAAACGGATCTAATATAATAAATCTTACCCTTTTTCTTCTTGATCGACTCCGAGCTAAACTTCGCAGTTTCCGCCTGCGATGTAAGTTCAGGTTGTTTGTATCTGAAGCTCCGGCGTGTCGATTCATAATACGTCTTACAGGCAGCTGGAAAACAATTAACGTTACATGAGACTGGTATTAATAAAAACAGTCACGGTAAAATTAAACAAGGAATGAGAAAAACATTAGAAGTTATACTTACACACAATGTCGTTGTGATCAGCGGTTAAATCTGGACTCGCGGAAATCGCTCCAAGCAGATAAGAGGTCACGGCTTCGTTATGAGGCGAGGATAGTCTGTGTAAACAAAATGTGCAGTTTTAAGCTCGGATCTATTAATGCATCCATTTCCTTCTACAGCTGAATAAAAGCATATTCTTTAAATCGTAATGTTACATTACCCATGCTCTGGTTCATAGCGCCTGCAGTTTGCCTCAGAGTTGTGAAGACGCCAGACAGCTGAAAATTAGTCAAAAAAGTTGGCCGCGTCCATGCAGAAGAGTTGAAGGGGAGCTGAAGGCGAGACGGCGTCCTGTCATTGTTGATCACGAAAAAGTAAAGCAGCAAAAACACAGGAAATGTATAAAAAAAAAGAGTCCAAAACACGTCTGTTTAAAGCTCGTCTTCAAGTTTTGTACGCGTCATGGCCATGACCTCGCACGTGATTGGACGAGAAGCTTGTCGGGCTCCTCCAATCACATGCGAGGTCATTGTTATAAGGATGTTTTCCAGAATTAATGAAAAAACTCTGTATTAATACATTTTCCTGGACAGAATAGAAAATGAAACAGACTACAGTTCTCGCTCAAAAATTTGATGGGATTAGGATGGATTGTCTTGATATAGTCAGTTTATGACAGTTTACAAAGAAGGGAGTCTAACGACAAACTGATTTTAAGAAATGTATTAAATTAACAAGAAAATGAAACAAAAGAATGTTAAGAGGTGAATAAAATAAAAAAATGTTGATGTATTTTGGCTGTGTGCGTGTGTGTGTGTGTGTGTGTCTGCCTGCACAGATGTGTGTGTGTGTGTGTGTGTGTGTGTGTGTGTGTGTGTGTGTGTGTGTGTGTGTGTGTGTGTGTGTGTGTGTGTGTGTGTGTGTGTGTGTGTGTGTGTGTGTGTGTGTGTGTGTGTGAGTGCGTGTGTGTGTGTGTGTGTGTGTGAGTGCGTGTGTGTGTGAGAGAGAGATAGAGAATCACAAGAGTCCGGAAATCAGTCCACAGAGGGGCTTAATTTATCCCTATATTCTTCAACCTCATTGAGGTTTCAGACCACCAAGTAGCTCCAGAAAAACCTATTATATTTATTTTCACTTTATTTAAGATAATGGGTGTAAAGCATTATATAGCTATAAAATAAAGCATTTATAGCTGTATTTATAAACTGCCTATTAATTTCTATTAATGCTTTATAAATGATGAATTAACTAATTACTAATGCTTCATAGCATGTAGTTATTATAAAGTGTTACCGAAAAGGTAATTATTTAACTGCAACCTAAAAGGAGTAACTTGGCCTAGTTTTTATCCAATATATTAGCGGATTGGTTATGGATAACATGGCAGAGAATGCTCCTTGTGATTCATTTGTCGAAAAAAAAGGGGGCTATTAAACCTAAATCAAAACAATCCTTCCCCACTCCTGCTTCAGTGAACTAAAAGTTGTTTAATGTGAATTCTTATATCACTCACTCAATACTCACTATCTGCTGTACCTCCTGATTCGCACGCACACACACACACACACACACACACACACACACACACACACACACACACACACACACACACACACACACACACACACACTGTCTGTAACCTTCAGAATGTGTTCCAGCAACAGGGACAGTGGGTGTGAATCATGTTCGTGTGTGAGATGGTGTCTCTATGGCAGGGACAGAGCTGGGCCCTTTTACCTCCCCCCACATACTTATCCTAGCCAGTAAATCACTCTAAAGTAAATTATGAAAATCCAAATTCTTACATGTACATGAATCAAATATACTCTAAGGCAAATTAATTTTCCAAATGGACAAGGATAAGAACTAGTCTCCTTAAAGAGTCAAGCCAATAGGATTTTAAGAAAGTACAAAGTGGAGTGCAGGCTAACGCTGCATGAAACAATCATCTCAGGTTTGAAGATTTTTCTTCTTAAAGTAAAAAAATGTAAACCCAAAAACATGCTTCAAGTGGTACCACCCTTATATAAAAAAGTACACTTTAACATACTTAAAAAAAACTTATCATGGAAATAATATACTGTTTAATAAGAATATAATTGTGCAAACATATTAAAGGGATAGCACACCTAAAAAAGAAAATTAGCCCATGATTTACTCACCCTCAAGCCAGGTGTATATGACAGTCAATGACTTTCTTCTTTCAGACAAATACAATCGTTATATTAAAAAAATGTCCTGGCTTTTCCAAGCTTTATTATGGCAGTGAATGGCAACCCAAATTTTGAAGCTCAAAAAAGTGCATCCATCCATTATAAAAGTAATCCACATGGTAAAGTATAATATCCAGTAAAATATCTAGCTTCCGGCCGAACTCCTTCTGTATTCAACTTACGAAGAAAGCGTAACTGGCTTAACATAGCGAAAGCATTTTGAATTGCGAGAGGCGTTACACTTTCTGCATAAGTTAAATACGGAAGGCAGTCTGCTGGAAGATAGATATTTTACTTTATTAAGTTTAAAATATGGATATTTTTCTTACACAAACCCATTGATTTGCTTTAGATGGCCTTTATTAAGGATTAGTTCACTTCAAAATGGAAATTTCCTGATAATTTACTCACCCCCATCTCATCCAAGATGTTCATGTCTTTCTTTCTTCAGTTGAAAAGAAATTAAGTTTTTTGAGGAAAACATTCCAGGATTTTTTCCACATAATGGACTTCAATGGCAACCAACGGGTTGAAGATCCAAATCAATGCAGTTTCAAAGGGCTTCGAAGGGCTTCAGAGGGCTCTGCACAATCCCAGCCGAGGAATAGGGTCTTATCTAGCAAAACGATCAGTCATTTTCACTGGGTACTTGGTATGGTTTCACATGGCACTTCCACGTATGGTTTGATATGGGTTTGGTTTCACATGGCACTTCCACGTACGTCATGATATTTGTTGTGAAGAAGCACAACACCGTAGTCAAGCATTTGAGGTTAAAATGTATATGCATATATATATATATTTTTTTAAATGACCGATCGTTTTGCTAGATGAAACTCTACTCCTCGGCAGGGATCGCGCAGAGCCCTTCTTTTCGATTGATCTCGATCTTGGATAAGATGAGGGTGAGTAAATTATCAGGAAATTTTCATTTTGAAGTGAACTAATCCCCCCGGAGCCATATGGATTACTTTTATATTGGATGGATGCACTTTTTTGAGCTTCAAAGTTTGGGTTGCCATTGATTGGGACTGCCATTATAAAGCTTGGAACAGCCAGGATATTTTAATATAACACCGATTGTATTCGTCTGAAAGAAGAATGTCATATTCACCTATGGCTTGAGGGTGAGTAAATCCCTTTAATTTCATGTTATTTACAATTAAATGAAAATGTATTATAGTTTAAATGTATATGAAAGACAATTAGTTGAACTTGAGTTCTTATTTGACCCACTTAAGAAGGCCTTAAGTACATCTGTATATCTAATTTCATAATTTCTTCTATTGTTTTTAAAATGTGGTTAAAGTGCACTGTCAAATGTACAGTCAAGCAATTATGGTAAACTAAAATGTTTTAAAGCCATTTCTATTGACAATTGTAAGTACATATTTATAATGATGAAGCTACAATTTAGTACATTTAATATATAAACTTTACATGTAATATCAAATAATAGTACATTAATAACATGAATATTTAAATCTGTTGCATGTTGCAGGTAGTTTAAGACTTGATTTATATTTTTAAAAATTGACTGTAAGGGAATACAAATATTTTTTGTTTTAAAAGCTATTAAAATAATGAAAATTTGACATGTTTTTTTGTGAGTTTATAATGTAATAAATTTCTCACAATGTCAATTTTTTTATTACATTATGAGCTTAAGATTTTATTAGAATAATAATATAATACTTATTACATTATGTGCAGTTTTTACATTATGTTCAGTTATTAAATTATGAGTTGTTACACCCCCATTTGCCCTCACTGTTGGGCTGATTAATGAGTCAATTTTGTGGAATCCAAAAAACTTCCACACTGGCAAGCTAAATTTCTTGGAGAGATAGGGATATTTCATTTATTTTTAAACAGTTATCGTCAATATCTGTCAGGACACAGATGGAGGCAGAGAAACAGGTAAGGTAGATGGGGATGTGTATAAACAGAGACATGGACACAGGTAAACAAGGGAAGCAGGATGATGAGCCCTTGCACTGAACAGTCACTTAGCTGGGTGAACACGATGAAGGGGATCTGGTGGAGGGAAACACAAAGGAGACCAGGAACGGGAGAAACCAGGAGTACTTGGAAGACAAATGGAATGACGATCATGGAAATGTAGCAGATAAGGTGTCCAGGTACGAATGACGGGACCAGACAATGGTGTGTGTGGAGTGTGCTCTTAAAATGTCACTAATGATGAGGTGCAGGTGATCAGAACTCAGGGGACGGTGAACGAGTGGGCGGAGCGTGGAGATCTGATGACGATGCCAGTGTGTTGGTGGGTGTAGGCTGTGACTCTGTGACAGTACCCCCTCCTCCACGGGCGGCTCCTGACGACCGGATGGGGTGACAACGACGGGGTCTACCTCGACCCGAGGAGCTGGACGGTCCGGATATTCGGTGTGGAATGGGTTGAAGATATCATTCCGTTGACCCAGGAGTGTTCCTCCGGACTGTAATCCTCCCAGTCCAACTCGGTACCTCTTCGATGTAGTCTGGAGGAGGAGGTACCACATCGTCACCAGGATCTGTGGAGGAAGAAGTTCAGAGGGTCAGAGGGAAGAGGGTTCAGTGTGAGGTTTCAAAAGGGAGACGTGGAAAGATGGTGAGATGCGATACTGTGCTGGGAGGTGGAGACAGTAGGTGACCTTGTTGAGCTGCCTCTGTATCGTGAATGGACCTATGTACCGGGGACTCAGCTTGCGGCAGGGCAGCAGGAGATGGATGTCCCGAGTCGAGAGCCATACCTTCTGGCCAGGTTGGTACTGTGGAGTGGGACCTCGTCGGTGTCAGTGTAAGTCTTGTGTCTCCGGACTGCCTGCTGGAGATGGACATAAGCTGAGTCCCACACGCTCTCGCTCTGTTGGAACCAGTGATTGACAAGCTGGAACCTCCGAAGGCTCACCTGACCAGGGGAAGAGAGGAGATGGAAATGAACTGTGGCCCGTGGTCAGAGACGATATCCTCGGGGAGCCCAAACTGACGAAACACATGCTGGAACAGGGCTTCGGCGGCTTTGAACGCAGTAGGTAGGCCTTGGAGGGGGATGAGTTTACATGCCTTGGATAAATGATCTACGATGACGAGCACACAGGCGAAGTTGTTGGAGGATGGTAATCAGTCATGAAGTCAATACCGAGGTGGGTCCGTGGACGGTGAGGAATTGGCAGAGGGACCAGCTTACCCTCTGGGAGCTTCCTAGGAGTGTTGGCAATGGCACAAACTGAGCATCCCTTGACATACTGGGAGACATCCTGAGACATGAAGGGCCACCAGTATCATTGTTGTAGGAGCGAGAGGGTTTGTACGCTGCCTGGGTGTCCAGAGCCCAGAGATGAATGAACTCCATGAGGTCCATGAGGGGCTGACGGTGAGCAGGTGGAACGTAGAGAAGCCCCTCAGGACCTCCCGGCGGAGCAGGTTTGGTGCGGTTATCCTGGGCTATGCGTTGGTTCAGGGACCATTGGATGGGACTCACAATCGTGGCTGGAGGGAGGACTGGTTCTGGATCGGAGCCCTCAGGAGTAGGCTGGTGCAGCCGGGATAAGGCTCCTTGCAGTTCTTGGTTCCAGGTCGGTAGGATACCGTGAAATGGAATCGAGTGAAGAATAGGGCCCAGTGGGCTTGACGGGGATTCAGTCTCTTGGCCTCACGCAGGTACTCGAGATTGTGATGATCCGTGATGACCTCAAAAGGATGATTAGCTCCCCTCAGTCAGTGTCTCTACTCCTCCAAGGCGATGGCTAGCAACTCTCTGTTTCCAACGTCATAATTCTGCTCCCCCGGGGATAGCTTCTTGGAGAAGAAGGCACATGGATGGAGTCGTGGAGGATCACCCTGCCGCCGAGACAACACCGCCCTGACTCCTGTAGATGAGGCGTCCACTTCTACGATGAACAGAAGCTGGAATGTACTAGGATCGGGGCAGTTTGGTACTTCTCGGGCTGATGGTGTCCAGGCCAGGGACTTGGGCCGCCGTCTGAGGAGTGACGTGAGGGGTGCACTGAGTAGGCTGAATTTGAGCATGAAGCGACAATAGAAGTTGGTGAATCCCAGGAAATGTTGGAGCTCCTTCACTGTAGTAGGTTGAGGCCAGTCTCTGATAGCTTCCACCTTCCTCTGGTCCATCTGGATACCATGTTGGTCGATGACATATCCTAGGAATTGAACAGAGGGGATATGGAACTCACAATTCTCCAGCTTAAGGTACAGCTGATGTTGTCGTAGCTTTTCCAGGACCTGGGAGATGTGTTGGCGATGTTCAGCCAGGTTCCGGGAGAAGATGAGGATATCATCAATGTACACTACAATGAATCGATGGAGATACTCCCGGAACACCTCATTCATGTAGCTCTGGGATACTGAAGGTGAGTTGGACAGGCCATATGGCATGACGAGGTACTCATAATGGTCCGAAGGAGTGATGAAGGCCGTCTTCCACTCGTCCCCTCGACAGATACGAATGAGGTGGTATGCACTCCGCAGGTCCAGCTTGGAGAATATGTGAGCTCCTCGCAGCTGTTCCAGAGGAAGGGGATAACTACATTTTACCATTTGGGAGTTGAGATGATGATAATCAATGCACGGACTCAAGACCCTGTCCTTCTTGGCCACGAAGAAGAAGCTTGAAGCGGCAGGGGAAGTGGATGGACGGATGAAATGTTGCTTGAGTGCCTCTTGCACATACTCCTCCATGGCCTTCTGTTCCGGGATGGACAGTGGATAGACCCTACCCTTCGGCAGGGTAGCCCCAGGCAGCAGGTTGATGGCGTAGTCCCATGGCCGATGTGCTGGTAGCTGCGTTGCCAACCGCTTACAGAACACATCCTGGAACACCCAGTATTCTGGAGGAATTTCGACGTGATGACTTGTCTCAGGGCTTTCAATGGAAGTGGAAAGGAGAGGAAGGACCCCGGAGTCCGGAGGAGAGGAACAAAGACTTGCCGGGGTTTTCTTGATAGTAGATACACAGTTTAGCAAACATTCCTTACTCTATTTGAGAATCTCACCAGTACTCAATTGGATGACGGGTTGATGTTGAGTGAGCCAGGGGCATCCCAGGATGATGTCTGCGGTGGAACCTTCCAGCACCATGAACGTGACGTCCTCGGAATGGAGACATCCAATGCGGAGCGTCAGTGTGGGGGAGTAGTGCCTGATGTGACCAGGGCTCAGCTGTTTTCCCTGGATGGTGTGGATACGGAGATCCTCTTGGCAGCGTTTGCGACGAACATTCAGGTTTTGGAGAGTTTGAGGACTGATGAAGTTCCCAGCAGATCCGGAATCAATAAGGGGGAAATGCAAACATGAGAGCGAATGAGATGTATCGTAGTTCTAGTGAGGGAAGCAATGCGAGCAGGAAGTTGAATGGTACTCACCGCTGAGCGTGATGGTCGGATGGGACAGGCAGCGATGATGTGATCACCTCCCCCACAGTAAAGACGGAGACGTGTTGCATTCTTCTCTGACGCTCCGCACGAGTCAAATGGGAATAATCCACCTGTATTGGTTTAGGTACTGGAAGGGCGACTGATGGTGCGGTGGGCAGATGATTTACAGTAGGCTGGTGAAGTGTGCATGCAGAATAACGTTGAGCAACCCGGATGGTCTTTTGGATCAAGCCTTCTAATCCCATCGTGTCATCGTACACGACCATCAATTGCTTTACGTGAGGGTTTAGACCTTGTCTGAAGGCGGTTATCAGTGCGGATTCATTCCAGCCGCAGGCAGCAGTGAGGGGTACCGGTGCACTCGTTTCCCAGAGCGGTTGTGCCCATTGTAGCTCTCGTCCTGAGAGCAGTGGGATATTTATTAACAGAGACACGGACACAGGTAAACAACGGAAGCAGGATGATGAGCCCTTGCACTGAACAGTCACTTAGCTGGGTGAACACGATGAAGGGGATCCGGTGGAGGAAAACACCAGGAGACCAGGAGTACTTGGAAGGCAGACAAATGACAATCATAGAATGTAGCAGGTAAGGAGTCCAGGTACGAATGACGAGACCAGACAATGTGTGTGTCCCAATCAGCTCCCTAGTTCAGTAGTCAGGGCACTGATCAGGACATAAGTCAATGGGCTGACTCCCTGATCAGTGCCCTGACGACTGAACTAGGGAGCTGATTGAGACGCACCCAATGGTGTTGTAGTGGACAGCACATTCCAGGGCCCAGTTTATGGCCGGGCCACTCTCTGTCCATAACAGTGGACAAAGGTTTGCTACATTTTTATTGGATCTTGGTAGACTGACACAAACAAACTGTCCAACGCTATCAGATAAAGATGCTAGGAAAACAGCCGGACACCTCTTAGAGGGCAATAAGAAGAACTCTTGTACCAAGGCCAGGAAGGACAAGACATCTCATTGGTCCACATGCAGTTTCTGCCCTTCACCCAAATCCCTAGTGTCCTGGTCTATGACTGCCATAAAAATCCACAGGACCTTAGCAGTAGTGGGTGAAAGAAAGACCACATCCAAATCCATTCATAACTATGTTTGGAAAACTGAAGACTGATGTAAACTACACACATCCATTTCATACTTATTCAGAGAAATACATATTCTCAGTGACAGCTATTTGTAATCTTACACAGATTCAGCTGTTAATGAACAAATCAATGAATGCATGACATTTAAATCTTTTCCCATCATGTTTGGTTTCTATTTGTTTAGAATGTTGCCAAGGGTATTCTGATGGTGGTTTGGAAAGTGAGAAATGCATTGGTAAACTTTAAAGACCCTTTAAAGACTTCTAACTGTGTACAGTATGCAAATGAGTTCCACAGGAGAAAGGGAGGTGGGCCACACGGTGTGCCCCCTCTGTTGCCAGCAGCCAATCGCAACACTGGAATTGAGAAGCGCCAAATTGCAATCTCCTCCTATTCGGAAAAGGATAAAGATACCCTTTCAACAGACACACCTTGTTCTGAGTCTCCCTTCAAGAGAGACATAACAGATACACCAAGTTCTGAGTTTCTCCTTGAGAGAGACTGTGACAGAGCAACCACGTTCTGAGTCTCACTTCAAGAGAGACATAACAGATACACTGTAATGCTCTGAGTTTCTCCTTGAGAGAGACTGTGACAGAGCAACCACGTTCTGAGTTTCTCCTTGAGAGAGACAAACAGTTCACCAAGTTTCTGAGTTTCTCCTTGAGAGAGACTGTAACTGAGCAACAAGTTCTGAGTTTCTCCTTGAGAGAGACAAACAGTTCACTAAGTTCTGAGTTTCTCCTGCGAGGATGAGACTGTGACAGAGCAACCAAGTTCTGAGCCTCTGGTTCATCCAGAGAGACAACAAAAGATCCAAGGATCTGAATCTACAGCTTGTGAGGCAGCAACAGATACGACCACGTTCTGAGCCTCCAGCCTGGGAGGAAAGAGACATTAACAACCACTACGTTCAGAGTTTTAGTCCAGCGAGACTACAGCACGTCCCGAGTCTCCATGCCAGAGAGACCAAAGCGGATTGACCAAGTCCTGAGTGTCTGAGCCACAGAGTCAGAAGACACACAGAGACATTTGCAACAAGGTTAAGCTCAGGAGAGCAAACCTTCACTTCGAGGTTCTTTCGTCTGCATGTGACAGATTAAGGACCTTCTGCACCTACTTCAGGGCCTCATCTGCGTGTTCCAGATTTTAGGACCCTTTGGTGCTCCAGGAGATCAGCATCTCACAGATCTTCGTGTTCAAGACTGTTGAAACGGATTCCAGCTCCTTTCCCACTGCATTGTTACCCAGCACAACCAGTGGAAGAAGTCACCTCCATCGGTCTGCTTACTCAACCAAGTGGAACGTAAATATCACTTAACCAAACCTCTTTCCAGAAACCATGGCATTGTTGTATATTATCAGTATATGATTTTGTAATTTACATTAGAGGTAATATAACTGATGCTAGTTAATAATAAATAATCTTTTGTTATTTGTTTGATGCATAATAAGGTTCTTCACCTTAGCTTCAGACAAACAACAGTTTATTTTTCCATAAGATAACGCAACTCTTCCATAGCCACACTCAACTTAATCACATGTATTTTATGTATCTTATGCACTTTATTCCTTTATCATTCATTGTATTAATTTAGTAGTTGTGTTAGCTTTTTTTTTTTTAGTAGTTCTTGTTTATCTTTTGTTAATAAAATATATTTTATTACAATTGTGTCTTACTTGTGCTGATAATACAGAAAAGGCTCTTCAAGTTAGAAATCTCACCAATCTTTCAGATAAATCAGCTGACCAACTCTCCCCACTTTACATTCAATCTAAAATGATTGAACAGCCTCCTGTTTAGAGTGTTCTCATAGAGCCAAGGTAAAAGACCTTGACTAGTGTCCCAAACTAAGAGAGGGGGAAGGTGGTCATCTGATGTACTCATAACCACACCTTAAGTGACGTGTGATCCAAAAATCACAACGTCCGCGGTGACGTGAGTACCACTACCTTACTTAACGTCCTTGGATGGACGAAGGTAAAATCACTACATCTTGGCGTCCCTTGTTTGGGCCCAAAAGTGAAATTATTACAGTGTGTGTGTGAGGAACGTGCTCTTAAAGTGTCACTAATGATGAGGTGCAGGTGATCAGAACTCAGGGGACTGTGAACGAGTGGGCGGAGCGTGGAGATCTGGTGTTGGTGGGTGTAGGCTGGGACTCTGTGACAATATCGGTATATTACAACACCCCTAGTCTGGTCCTTTTTGCATGCTGCAAATAAAGATGTTTACCGGAACAGAAAATCTTTTTTTTCACAGATCTCCTGTCCCTAGAAATTCTAGCAGAGACTGTGGAAAATATCACAAAACAATCTAAAAAAAATAGGTGTCTCAAATAATATTAAATCAGTAGACTTTTTAAAGTTGTTTCTTCTTTGAACGCTAAAAAAAAGTCATATCTCACGCTTAAGCCTTGAGCATGTCAATAACAGAGGACAAGGACACACTTAAAAAGCACACGCACATGCTGTTCATCCTTGAATACATAACCTCACCAAACACATCAAATGTCAGTCTGCTTTGGACTAAATGGCAAAGTAACAGCAAATTCAATAATGATAAACAATTCTAGCTACTTAATGACAACGTCTAATTAATTAAACGTTTCTCTTCCTTGCTTTCTCACATCCTCTCTTTGTACAAAAATACTGGCCATTTAGAGAATCTTTGTTTTCCCTCATTGTGTTGGCCAAGGTTAGATTACAATCATACCCTGGTATTATCTCATGCAGAATAATTAAAAAATCAGTCCAGTCAATGGGCCTCATTTATCAATCTTGCGTAGAAACGGGCGTATATGTTGGCATAAGATTATGCTTACACTCCTCTCACCGCCTGATTTATGAAGCTGTGCGCACCTCTGAAATCCAGTCGTACGCAAAACCTGCCCTTGATAAATGCCGCGGCTGAAAACGTTCGTCATTAGAATAACACGCCCCTATATATTCAAGTCTCTGCCTCCCCCACGCCCTCATTTTACGCCATGGACACTCGGAAGACGGCAAAGAAGCGAAACTTCTCTGACGTGGAGATCCAGACCATCACCAGGGAAGTGGAAAAAAAATTCAATTGTTTTATTTGGGAGTTTAAAGAGTGGGATTAAAGGCGCCCACAAAAAGGTGTACGGTGGAAATCCAGTTTAAATAGCTGTTTGGATGAGAAATTACCTATCACAATTCATTATTTTACAGCACGTGTTTTGAAATAATACGCATTTAATTTCGTATCACATCACATGTATTGGGGTGTACAATAGTGATGATGATGTGATGTGGAGTACCATTCATTCACATTAATATAATTGCATGACAATTTGTAAGATTCTTATTATTATTATCATGATTTGTATTATTAATGACGCTTATTGCGATTTAGAAGAAGAATGTCATTATTATTATTATTATTATTATTATTTATTTTATTATTATTTAAAGGAACTGTATGTAGGATTGTGGCCAAAACTGGTACTGCAATCACTTTCAAATTACTGTAGAGCGGTGTATTCCCTCTCCCCTTCCTTAGACATTTTTTATCCAAAAAGTTTGTAGCTGCAACTGTGGTAACTAGAGCAGAGCTGGCAACCCGGATGCCGAAACACTACTGACTTCGTGATTGGTAGATAGGTGGAGGGTGGCGCTTCAGGCCAAAACACAACATGTCAACATCAACATCAGTTGAGGGCTGCAACTTCACTTTTAAAATGACAATATCCTGGCAACTGTTGTCAGTGATATAAGTATTTGAAATTAACATGATTTCTTAATGTCTAGTGACATATCAGGGCCATTTTATGATTAAATGAAATATAATTCTTACATACAGTTCCTTTAAAAGAAGAAGAATGTAATTTTTATTATTTTGTCAGTCTGAATTATTTTCAGTCCCAGTCCGTGCGCAGCTGCCGGGCCTAACTGGAGGAATACATATGCCTACAAATCAAATGCTTTGGTAAAGTCACACAAATTAAACATTGAAGTCCATGTTGCACAAAAATAAACACTGAAGTTTATAATTACTTATTCGCACGGGATTAGTATATGTGGGGACCTCTGGTGATTTGTAATAATCGCAGAGAATGTCTGTGATCTTAATCCCGTGCGAATCGGCCATGTCTGTAATATGTAAAGTAAAATTTCCCCCGCAAATACCTAGGCTACCATATTTCGCCGAACACCGAGGTGATATTAGTCCCGTGCGAATCGGCATCTATTTGGCCGGGATTAGGCGGATCGTATATAATTTTTGCAAGGTTTTTGTGCCCTGTGAGCATTTCTATCTTTATCTTTCACGAAGAATGGCGCTGGCTGCATATGTGCACCGTTATGAATTCCCGTGCGGCCGCGCGGATTATAGGCTACCACTTTCACTTTAGAATGAGCACAATTTGGGAGTAAATTGCTTGAATGGTGTGTTTAATATTATTCTTAATGAAAAACACAAAAACAGACCAGTACAATGACAACTCGCTTAAATGGGCACTTTTACATTTACATCCGTCGTATATTGTTATTATATTCCTCAGTTACGTTTTTAATTGCGTCTGTTCTCTAACTGAACGAAATTATTTGTATTACTAGCCTATAAAACAATCAAAATGATATCGATACGACTGTTTATAATTTCATATAGCTATATAACGAAAAAACATTTTCAAGTAACATCATATCCGGGAGATAGTCAGTAAATTCGAGTAAAATCACAGCTTATCCCGTGCGAATGCGCCACGCAAAATTCAGATGTGGGGGAGTAATTTCTAAATCACACGAGGTCCCCAGATAATACTTATCCCGTGCGAATAGGGCTTTATTTGTTGTTGTTGTTGTTGTTGTTTTTTACAGTGGGTCATAATATAGCATATCTTTGTCAGTGCGTTTTGTGGTGTTAGGAATTGTTTTTCTGCGCATTTTCGCACTAACTCAAAACGTGCGTACACCACCTCCTGAGCTGGTGTAGGATTTGAGCGTGCCGTACGCCAACGTCCATATTGATAAATCTCAAAGTCACCGTGGTTTTGGGTGTACGCCAGGTGTACGCTGGAAAATTGGTGTACGCACTTTTGATAAATGAGGGCCAATGTGTGCAAGCTTTCTAAGCGGAGCCGCTGATCAATGTTTACCCTTATTTCAGCTGTGTCTGTGGTCTGCCTGTAGAGGTCATGAGAGCATTTAACCATGCATACATACTGTTGCACATCCAAATTGGCATTAGCCTCAATTCTAGTAGCCTATTACATTCATTGTGGATGAAATGACAGAACAAAACACACAGCGACTAAAATCAGCTTTAGGAAAGAAGGTATTTTTCCTGGTTCTCTCACAGCCCTTTTTAACCCTAAAGCCATGTTCTGGAAAAATGAGGGCAAAATTGTTTAAAAAAAAAAATTGTTTTAATACTTTCCATAATCTGAGACCATAATCTGAGACTTGGCTACTTTTCCTAAATTTGCCACCTGAACACACACAAAAAAATTGACTCGATTCTACAATGTTAAGTGCTTGAAAAAGTCCTTAATCCCGCCTTCGTGGACAAAATGGGCACCCATAGGAATGAATGGAAAAAACTGCAATTCCGAGCATATTTTTTTTTTATTTGTCCAATTAAAATCAATAAATCCAACACAATGCAGATCATACATACACACAAATGAAGCAGTGAGCCTATACAACATTCTCAATGTGGCAAACACTCACACTCACACACACGCGCACACACACACACACACACACACACACACACACACACACACACACACACACACACACACACACACACACACACACACACACACACACACACACACACACACACACACACACACACACACACACACACACACACACAGAGAAGCATTGCATTGAAAGCCATTGAATGAGCCTATAACAGAGTGAGTTTTAATTTTTTATTTTTGTCAAACAAAAACAGTTTAAGGAATTAAATGAGCCAATAACTGGGCAATAAAAAATTTTTTTTTAAAAAGTTAAAACATTGTTAAAACATTGGTTAACATATGCAGACATTGAGTTCTATTGCCATCTAGTGGCTATTTATATTTTAGCTTTAAAAAGAAATTAATACCATCATAAGTCACCAGATGTCACCAAAGTCACAAAATTTTGAAGTTTTGGCTCTCTGAACTTGCTGATATGTTTTTTTTTTCTTTTAACTTAAGTTAAAGAAATAATAAATATAGCATAAAAATAAGCATATTTACATCATAAATATGGTACTTTTAGAGGTAAATAAATTAATTATTACCCCAAAAATCACAAAAAAGGCATACATTGATATAATTAATTTTATCAAAGATGGTGATATAACATTTATAAAAGAAATGTGTCCACGAGGGCGGGATTAAGGGCTGTTATGCAAGGGTGGCTTGAGGGTTAAACTGATTAAGGATGGACATAGGAGTCTGTTTTAAAAACAATGTCATGATTATAATGTGAAATTGAAATTGTACAAAATAAATTACTTTTTTACAATGAAAAACAAGGTGATGTGATGATGGGGCAGTCGTGTTCATCATATTCATTGGTTTAATTTGTTTAGCATATATATATTACAGGGAAATATGGGAGATCACAGCTCCCATATTTCCCTGTAAATTTGGATTATTTCATAGAATACATTATATGTTCACACGCCTACATAAGTATTCTGTAGGATAATACTAATGACTTACACCTATTATGTGTAATCATTTGTAGGACTGCAATACTATAATAGTTCAGCTCTTTTAGTATCTAACAAACGTAGTAGCTATACAATGTTAGTTTTTAGACAAAGCGCACGTTCCTCGTCCAACAGTGACAGATGAAGGAAGGTGGCTCCACCCCTGTACTAACATCTCTCTTCTGAGATCTCATTCATACTGAAGAGATGTGCTGCACGAGCCACAATCAACCTACGCGCGCGCGACACATCTATCCACACATGCCCTGAGAAGAAACCACAATGTCATAATCGTGCAACTACCTGTTTAAACGGGAACATGGTTCATTTATGCACTACATTTGTTGAGCACAAGTGGATAAAGACCAACGGATGGGAAACTATATGCACTTCGTGGCGTGCTGTCGCTGGAGGAAACTTCCACGCGCTCGGTCTGATCACCCGATCCTCTTAGAGGGAATGAGACGAGTGAAGTCTGGAAAGTTAGACTGAAGGAAAATGTCGGCGACACACGCATCACCTTTGCTGAACAAAACCAGCCAATATGAGGACGTGGACGCGGGCAACTGGCACCTTCTCTTTGGTCTATCCTTCGCCATAGCCACTGTCACTTGCCTGGGAGCTTTGTACTCGCTTATGTCGCTGGCCAGGATGAGGAGTAAGTCTTCCCTCTGTCTGATAGTTGCTTCTTTATCGATAGACGACCTGATCAGCGTCGTGCCGCTCACGCTTTTTATGATCTTGCAATGGAGGAGCGGAGACGCGAACCGGTCGAGCGCTATGTGCTCCATGTCCGGACTCCTGTATGTTTTCCAAGGATTGTCAAGCAATATGAAAGCCTGTCTCCTAGTTGTATACACCTTTTACGTGACAAAGCGCTTTGGAGTGTATCAAACCCCTAACCGACCTCTCGGGGCGGTGGTGGCGGTGGTGGCGGTGTGGACGGTGAGTCTCACAGTCAGCGTCCTGCCCGTGTGCGGCTGGGGCCGTTTCGCCCCAGCTTCTCTCGGTTGTCTCCCGGAGAACGACAGCTTGTACGTGCTGCTTCTGTTCTCTGTTTACTCGCTGTGTTTCTTCGGCCTGGTAGTGTGTTCGGTTCCTCTATTCTACCAGCTCATGTGCTCCACGGAAGCCCTGAGAACATTTTACCCGAGCTATTTTGAAATTGCCGGGTCGGCGCCGCTGTGTGAGATCCCTTCACTGTCACGGGATAGCTTGGAGAAAAGTTTGGAAGACTACAATGAATTCAACTCGAATACTGCCAGTTTTAAGAACAAAACGGAGACGTATTCACTATCTTATTCTCCAGCAACTGGCCATTTCCAGAAAGATGGAACTCAGAGTGCAAGATATTCCCCTGTGTTTTTCTCTCAAAAGCGCTTCTCGATGATTCTTGCCATGGCTCGAATGGTTCTGTGGATGCCAATGATGGTGAGAGCTATAAAAGCATATACTTTTCTATGTAATGTACTTATTTTATGTAATGTCTACAGAAACTACTCAGACTTTTACATAGCAACCATTTTAATTGTCAGCCATTTATTTAGCACAACAGCTTCAAATAAATATAATGGAATAATAATATATATTTTTATCAGTGTCATAATGCATGTTATGGTTTATTGTTGAAGTCTAATGATTGTTGATTATTGTGACAAAAAAGCATAAAATAATATTTAAAAATTGGTTCATCAGGGATTAGACAGAAAATAATTGTTGGTTTACTTCAGATTGCCACACTGATGGAACCCTCCAGAGAACCTCAATCTACTATTGTATACTCCAGGAACATAATATTTTAAGTGCCTTATGGGTTTCATCATCAGACAGGCCTTTTTAACAGTGCCTTGGGATTCTCATAAAAGTTCTGCTAGCTTGTGAATCTGAGATGAAGTGCCTCAGATATATTTTCATATTTACAGTGTGTAAGAACAACCTTTCACCATCTTAAAATGTTTTCTTGAACTGGATTCATGGATATATTTTCTGTTTTAACCTGCCACTGTAAATGTTTATTTTCATTTATTTTTCTCTCTTTATAATTATTTGGTTTGTTCAAACATGCTGGAATGATTTTTTCACTGGCATACATTACCCTTGCAGACCCAGATCCTGGTGAGTCACGCTGTTCACATGCACAGCTCGTCCTTGGAGACTCTTTGTTTTTTCCTAACCTTGCTCTCCGCGGCGGTCACACCTGTGTTCATGCTTTCGGAACGCTGGATCCATCTGCCGTGTGGCTGCTTCATCAACTGTCGCCAAGGCTTAAGTTCTGAGCTTTCCACTGGTTGGTAAACTTATAAAATACCCTATCAGCCTGACATATTTGTATGGATTATATTTATTGGTTCATAAAAAGAACATAGTATTAAAAAAAATCATATATATATATATATATATATATATATAGGCTATATTTATATATCGTATTTTTGTGCTTGTGATAAACAGAGCCAATTTACCTTTCCACATTGCCTTTATCTATGTGTTTATTTCAGCAAAGAAGAGGAGATTTGAATTCAACCTCTCCTTCCAGCAAGGCTATGGCATTTACAAGATCTCCCATGCCAGGGCACCATCCATCGAGAAACCCTCTTTTAACAGTTTATACAGCTGTGATTTCTCTGAAAGCCGAGCAACAGTGCTGGACAGCGGTCAGATTGGTAAGTTCAGCACCACGGCAGCAGAGGACAGCTCCCTCCATGGCGAGTTGCTGCTTGAGGAGAGAGAGGACAGTCAGCCTCAGAGCTCCACAGAAAGGGACAGGCCATGCAATGTCTCACCTCAGGTTTCAACCTGCGATCCTGAGGATCTTCACCTTGACAACTTGTCCGTATTTGACATTCCAGAGAGGAGGCTGTCCCACGAGGAGTGTCGTAAAATCGAGTTGACTGACTGGGAGTGGTGCCGGAGTAAATCCGAAAGGACTCCCAGACAGGTAAGATGACACTTAATTAATGAATGTAAGGGGTGCAGTTACTTAATTGTGTTGTCAGGTAACAAGAAAAATATAGGAACAGGAAATTATATAACAGAGTGGACCTCTGAAGACCCCCATTCTGGAAAATATCAGATAATTTGACCTATGACATGGCAGATTTTGTTTTTCTTTGATATTAACACCATTTTTTAGACTGATTAAATCAAAATGTTTTTCAAAACCATGAATACTTTTCTAAGTCATATTGCATAAGCATTTTAAGCTAGATTGTTACCTAATTAATTATTGTTGCCCTTACTTTATTAATTGCTTACAGTTGGATGCCATTTGAGTTCAAAAAAGTTTAAAGTCTGCATGAAAATCTATTTTGTAAATCCATGTTATCCACATTTTTTAAACGTAAGAGCAGATGCAGACATTTTTTTATATAAATGTGCAATGGTTCCGGTGTCAGCCATTTTCAGTAATTTTAGCTGTACAAAAAGAGTCTGTCCATTATACAGCTTGATGTCACAAACTGGTTTTAGTCATTTGTTATTTTTCAAATTAATTATTGTAATTGTAAACTCACTGGTTTGTAGTGCAAATCGTTTTACCGTTTACTGCACTTTTACTTCTAGCAGTCTCACACATTCATAGGAAATAGCTTAAGATAAGTTGGAGAGATTTTATTGTGAATGATTTAATCAAATGTCATAACTCGGTTTTATGGTAAAAAAAAAATAAAAAATTATCTGGTGATATATGCTCACATTCATTTTTGAATGTAACTAATACAGCTCAAAATCTACTTTTTAAATTTGTTTAGAATCTGTTACAATCGGATATACATCACGATATGGAAGAAAAGCTCTGTTGCTACTTTTGTTTCATCGCAACTTTAAGTAGCCTGGATAGTCTATCACAGACAGCACATCATTATGATGATTATAACTTTTCTCCCAATACAGTCCTGGAGCTCTCAGTACTATTGTGATTGTTTTTCTTCTGGCACTTATGAATTATGCTTGGAACATTAAACTAGATATTAACCACCAATGTAACCATTATTAAATATTTGAATCTCTTCTAGACAGATGTATTGGCTAAATCTCTGATTTATTTAATGTTTTCAAGGGCAAATCATAAAGCTCAACTACACACGCTCTGCATGAGCTGGACAGTGCTGGAAGTGAAAGGATTATTATTATCGAGTGTTAATGGAGCTGATGAATTAATAACAGAAAATAAATGGCCCCATGCCTTCCAAAACTGAGATTTATCCAATCATAATAAAGCCATGCAAAAGGCATTCAATTAACATTACAATAGTGTTAATAACTAAAACATCCCTCCAACTGGTCAAATTATTATGTAGATTGTTTTCATTAAAACAAACAAACCATTTCTGTGTATTTCCACATTAACTGTATTGTCTCAGAAACACAATGTATACGGTAGAGACAGGCAGAGGCAGAAACATTGACATGATTGACTTCTGTTTTGCTGAGATTGCGTATGGGTCAATTACAGTGGGTCCCATCAGATTTAACATAGTCCTTCAACCAACTAGGCTTCCGAACATCACGTTTAGGTCTAGTGCTATGAGTGCGTGTAGTGAGCCGTGTTTTCAGCTGTAGTTATTGCGGTGCATGGAAATGCAGTGAGATGGGAAACATCCCATGTCTTCCCATCATTAAGAACGTATGTGCCCACCCCAAGTCTTTTGGCAACCGTGATAGGATGGGTAAACTTTCTATGTTCCTCAGGAGCAGATGGTAAAATAGACAGCCTTGTGTGCATTTACCCATTGAGGAACTGAAAGGGTTAAGTACCAGTTGCAGCATGTGAAGTGGCACGGTTAGTTACCACAGGTTTCCATGGCTGATGTTGCTGCATTTGGACAGTGTGTTTGAGCACATGGTTGAACCTCTCTACGGCACTATTAGCTGCCGTGTAGTGGAGAGAGAAACAATGGTGACTAATATTCCAGGAAAGCAAAGAAAGAAGCAGAAGTAAACTCAACATCGTTATCTGTAACAATACTCAATGGTTCCCTTTCAAAAGCTACCCTCAATACTGCGCAGAGTTATCGCTATGGGAAAACATCTTTGTTCCTATAATGCAAGGGAACTGAGCAGACAGGAGATTCCCTTTCTCTCTTGTTTCTATGATCGCGTGCAAACATATTGTGTGTTTGCAAGATATGATTCTTTGTTGAAACTGCTCTAATATGAAAATAAATTGAGCGTCAGCGTCAGTTCTGGCAGACCAAGTAGTCAAGACGCTGCTATTGGCTACAACACTGTCTCATCAGCTGATTTGCATCAGCTGTTTCAACTCCCCTCGCTGCTAATGGCTACGCTAAAAACAGGGCACCTATTTAAAGCAGATTCAGTTTGCTCTTACTACTTGCTGCTCGCTGCTTTGCAACCAGGATAAGAATTTATTGGTTTTCTTATGCTTTATCACATGCATTTTGTGCAGTCTGCTTTATCAAATCATCGAACCATACACAAGGCTCTTTAAAGTGAAATTGTCTTTCACTTTGTATATTGAGTGAGATAAGTATGTGTCGGCTAATGATTCAATCACGCAATGTGAGCATTATTCTTGCAAATAATGTATTCAATATTTATGTACGAACGTAGGACGAACACGAACAGCTGCATTTCAGCAGAATTATATCAGGACATATACTATTTATACTATGGGAGCAGCAACAATTATGACCATGTGTTGGATACTTTCGTCAGCTTATTACTAGACGAACTGCTATTACTAGACGAACTGCTGTCTCATATTGTTTTCCAGCTTACCCGAGTGTGGTGGTTCAAGTTCTAACGTTACAAGCTATTTTCTCAATGCTTGATGAGCGAGGCTGTAATTTTATCATTTGGCAAACGTTTCACTGGGTTCTGTGTCTCGGACTCTGGGATACGTCGGGTGTTCCATTTGCAGCGTGTTTAGCAGCGATGGGCGGCGGCCGATCGTCACGGACATGATCATGAGAGGTGGCCGTCAGAGAGGTGTTTTTTAGTTAATATCACTCACTGCTCAAATGCATGTTTTGCTTTAATACAAGATTTGTCAGGAGCTAATTAAATGGGGAATTCGGCAGGCAAAACAGAATCATATCACAAGGAATTGTGCAAGTGCGAAATGTAGCGAGAGCAATTCACCCCCACACGGTTCACCTCACATTCATTCAGGTTGTAAACTTGAACTTGCAATTTCGTCGCATGGTTCATTAACTGTCTATTTGGAGTCTGCATCGCTGCATTTATTTTCATGGACTCTCTGAAGTTATACTAATAACGTTATATGACTGACTCAAGAACAATTTCAGAGAAATCTGCACTCCACAAGTTAAGTATATCAAGCATATGTCTCAGCTGGCAATTTTCACTCTCATTCATCTCTGTGTCTTCACGAAGCTAAGTTAATTTTTAACAACATTTTAAAACTATTAGGTCATTGGCAACGTAATTGACAATGGTATCTGCATTGCTTAAGCTTAGTCGTTTTCAGTAAAATGCTAGGCTTATGGATATTGTCTTGTCTCTATAGTTGGTATTTGTAAAATGTGTAACTCGTTTTAAGCTAAAGTTGCTATTGGAAATATTGTCTTAAGCTATAGTTGAGATTGGAATGCACTTGTTCTTAAAGCTATAATTAATATTGGAAATGCTTGTTATTAAAGCTACAATTAATATTGGAAATGCTTGTTCTTAAAGCTATAATTAATATTGGAAGTGCTTGTTCTTAAAGCTATAATTAATATCAGAAGTGCTTGTTATTAAAGCTATAATTAATATTGGAAGCTTGTATTAAAGCTATAGCTAATATTGGAAGTGCTTGTTCTTAAAGCTATAGATAATATTGGAAATGCTTGTTATTAAAGCTATAATATCGGAAGTACTTGTTCTTAAAGCTATAATTAATATCGGAAGTGCTTGTTATCAAAGCTATAATTAATATTGGCAGCGCTTGTCTTAAAGCTATAGCTAATATTGGAAGTGCTTGTTCTTAAAGCTATAATTAATATCAGAAGTGCTTGTTCTTAAATCTATAATTCATATTGGAAATGCTTGTTCTTAAAGCTATAATTAATATTGGAAGTACTTGTTCTTAAAGCTATAATTTATATCAGAAGTGCTTGTTCTTAAAGCTATAATTAATATTGGAAGTACTTGTTCTTAAAGCTATAATTAATATTGGAAGCGCTTGTCTTAAAGCTTTAGCTAATACTGGAAGTGCTTGTTCTTAAAGCTATAGTTAATATTGCAAATGCTTGTTATTAAATCTATAATTAATATCAAAGTGCTTGTTCTTAAAGCTATAATTAATATTGGAAATGCTTGTTCTTAAAGCTATAATTAATACCGGAAGTGCTTGTATTAAAGCTATAATTAATATTGGAAATGCTTGTTATTAAATCTATAATTAATATCAGAAGTGCTTGTTCTTAAAGCTATAATTAATTTTGAAAATGCTTGTTCTTAAAGCTATAATTAATATCGGAAGTGCTTGTTCTTAAAGCTATAGCTAATATTGGGAATGCTTGTTATTAAAGCTATAATTAATATCGGAAGTGCTTGTCTTAAAGCTGTATACCTACTGGAAAACTACTTTTTCTTAAGCTATAGATATTGGAAATGTGCTTGTCTTAAAGTGATATCAGAAGCTATAGTAGAGTTTGGAAAAGTGCTTGTTTTTAAAGCTGTAGGTGCGTTTGGAAACACACTTGTTCTTAAGTTATAACTAACTTTAGAGTAGAACTTTAGAGTTAGTAGTTACTTTACAGATTACCACAGCACTATTTTACGGTGTATCAACTTGCAGAGATTACTCATTCACCCTTAGACTTGGGAAATAAATTAAATTAAATAAATAAATTAAATTGGAAATGCTTTCTTCAAGCTATAGTCACTATTGGAATTTGGAATATGCTTTTTCTTAAAGCTATAGGCACTATTGGGAATATGCTTTTCTTAAAGCTATAGGCACTATGGGAATTTGATATTATTAAAGCTGATAGAGGTGTTTTTTTGGGCCTTATCCTGATATATTGCTAAGATACGTTTTACTTGCGGTCACATGACCTCACATTTCTTATGTATCAATTTATTCCTAGCACTTCAGCATAATTCTAAGCACACTAAACTGATAGGAAAAGGGGATGAACGGCGTTTTTATCTCTGAATCTGACTCTGCTTTTTATGTCATCTATGTTAGCCTACCTGAGGAGTCATCCACAAGCTAGTCAGCAGGATCCATTATTTGCCTTGGAGTAGGGAAAGCTCATGTCCAGAGCCTGGCTTGCCTCCTGTCTCCGCTGCTATGCATACTGCAAGCTTCCCTCAGAGCGGTGTACGGCTCATTCTCTGTGCATAGAGGCTACTACAACTGCAGCTTTCTCCACTCCGGTCTCTACATTGAAGGCCATTCATACAATTGTCTTCAGCTGCTTATGAACGTTTTATCTGGCCCAATGCTCAAGCCATCCATTAGAAAAGCTATGAGTGCTGCTCTCCGATCGTGGCGTGAGAATTTTAATATTATAGCTTCAGTATCTGTTCATTTATATAAATATAAATTACTTCTATCATTAGCTGGTTACATTCATCATGCTAGCTTCACGTAGATCGCTTGGATCTTTAAAATTAAATTCAGTTAGATTGCCTTTTCTCGAAACGCTTTTTTGGATTTAGAAGGAAGAGCCAGGGAGGCTTGCCCGGTTATGGTCTGTTGGGGGGATTTATGCTACGCCCCAGTCTATAAAATGGGAGGATTGCCCCTAGAAGCTGTTGCTGTTGCCTGCTTTGGATTTCATGGAGCTCCCCATGATAATGAAGGGGAATTTAGAACAGGGCCATATCGCCTATTTACTATTTATTTACACGTATCATTAACTGTAGCTACATTCCTCTTGCTAGCTTCACATAGATGAAATTGCTTTTGTATCCTCTGCTGTCTCTTCAATTAGCTGGAAGAGCCAGGGAGGATTGCCTGGTATGGTCTGTTGGGGGGGATAGTTCAGTTCATATGAGCATCCACTAATGCTGCTGCTGTCCCCTGACTCAATGCTATTTCATGGTGCTCATGGAAGGTCAGGAGACTCATCTGAACAGAACCATATTGCCACTAATTCGTAATTCATTCATAAGATGTCTAAGCATTTTAATTGTCAATTCCATCCTCTTGTTTTATTCTCAAGAGGATTGCCAGGTGTGGTTTGTTTGGGGGGAATAGTTAAGCTCTCCCAGTCCTAAACTGTGTGAGCGTTCCCTAATGCTGCTGCTGTCCTCTGACTCTCTGCTATTTCATGGTGCTCATGAAAGGTCAGAGGACTCCCTGAACAGAGCCATACCGCCAAAAACAAAATTTAATTCAGATTCATCAACTATTGCAATTTATTCAATAACAATTTCTAAATCATTTTGATTGTCATGTGTGTTCTTGACTTAATGGACCTGACAGAACTATATTCAGCCTTTCATTCAGACCGGGTTCACTTGTCTGGTTGATTTTTGGCTGCATTTAATTTTGAGAAATTATTTAATACTCATTTGATTTGAGAAGTTAGATGCTTGTTGTAACACGGTTAGTTGTTATGCGAAGAAGGAACCGGCGAATGTTTCACACAACTTTAATTATATTAAATAAATAAAAGGAGAAAAGGAGACGGAAGCATAAGGAGCGACAGAGACGAGAGAGGGAAAAAAATTCTTGGTCCGGTTTCCGGACATACTGCCGCTCGGTCTTCCACCAGCCAAGAGGCTCTCACTCGTGGTGCTAGGTACTGGACGTTCCTAGGTGGATGGTGATGGCTCCTCCGGTTGAGGGCAGCCGATTCGATACTTCAATACTAAAACATAAACAAAACACAACACAAGGTAAAGCCCAGGCCTGTTCCTCTCTCGTCCTTCACTGTCGTTGCTCCTGCTTTTATCCTTCCGAAGCTCCTCCATGAGAGATATGAGACCGGTGCAGCACGCAGGTGGCGCTCATTATCCATCACACCACCGGCCTCGTCCTGCTTGCCACATGCCTATTCTGCCCTGTGGGCCCACTTTATAAATTTCCCTTGCGACAGTGTCTAAACGTTAGGACATTAATTGCAATTGTCTGACATCAGTCGCCATGGGATTGAGTTTAACACCACGAACATAAACCTTTTTCAAAATAAAATAGATTAAATGCTTTCAAATAATCATATAGACCTAGGCCTGCAGCTGATTTGTCATTTATTGCGCAATTTACAGGATTTCAAACTTTTTGCTGTTACTCATGAGCTACTCAGAAGAATATTGGAGATCTCTACACAATCTTGGATCCATGGCCAAAAAACATTCCTATTTCGTACCCCTGGTGATGACAGCATTAATGATTTCAAAAGTTTAGAATTTTAGAGTTATTGTTTTTATTGAATCTAGAAAATTAACTTTAAACTAAATGGAGTGACCAATATTGTTGCTTTTCTAGCCACAATTTTATCTTTGGACACCTTGTGCCCTATGTTCCTTTTCTTTGCCAGAGAACTCTGCATAGTCAATAATCTATTTATGTCTTTACTCCTAGTTGGTTAATGTAATAGCCCTCACTATGCCAAATCCAGCCCCGGTTTTAACTGATTGGTAAGTCAAGCTCCCACTTCTATTAATAAACTTCCTTTTCCTTCATTAAGTTGTGTACTGGACTGGACTGGTACCTATTGAAAGCAGATTCAGAATGTTAGTTTAACAGAGAATACAAAGAACTGCTGTGAGACCAGTGACTGGAATCAAGTTAACTGAGTAAATAACAAGTTAAGTGATAGCAAAATTTGAAACGGTCTCTGTTGTGATTATTGAAAATGCAGCACCTGTGCACATGGAAGTTCTTCCGTGTGGATCGTCAGGCAGTTTAACTTGTTGGGCTGTTGTATTGGATCATCAGCCTGTGATGGCACGCAAAGTGTATGGGCTCCTTTGTTTCTCTGCCTCTTCTCAGTCTGGCTTTTGATTGATCCTTGATCAATGCATGGCAAAAATGCCTCAGTGAACATTTTGTCTTTTCCTGCACTGAATCAGTCTATACTGACCCCTCAGAAGTTTTAACTTCCTCTTTCAGGAGGGGAGCTGAAGGCCCATCAGCCACTTCTCTCTGCAGTTATCTTGTAGAACAGACTTCAGTCTATTCGCTCCCATTTGTTAAGGCGGCTGTTCCAGAAGTTGTCTGGTCTGAATTGTGAACACTCAAGAGAACCGCATAATTCAAATTACAACTCTTTCAATGTCCCTTAATTCCAGAAGTCTCATCTAGTTAACAACACAACAGCAGTTTCTAATTCTATTAATAAGCTATAGATTTTCTTTGCAGGAAAAAGGAAGCAGTGTCACGGTTCATGAATTCACCATCTCATTCTTGTGTGTGTATGTGTGTTTGTATGGGGCGGAGCCGCTGGTTGGCTGATGATCATTATTCCTGTCGCAGCTGATCAGCGCACCCTATTTAGTCTCTCTGTGTTCTCTTTGTCATTGTCAGAGCGTTGTTGGATGTGTCGTGTGTTCTCCCGCCTGTGCCTGTTGTGTTCCTGCGTTGCCTGTTTCCTGTGTTTCGTGTGTACCCTGGAGTTCCACCGTCACCGTTTTCACCGTCGTCACCAGACTGGGTTGTCCTCAGCGTCCCTGTGCTACCCTGGACCATCTGCCAACGCATCGCTCTGATCCTTGTGTCTTCTGGTCTCTGCCTGCGATCTTCTGTTACCTCATTGCGCTGGTTCCAGTTGCCTTCTGGTTTCTACCTGCGATCTTCTGTCTAAATAAACAACCTTTTACTTGCTATTGTATCCTGCCTTGTTTATCCATTACAGAACCGTCTGACCATTATTGATACAGCAAGTTCATCTGATCTCAATGAGTACCTAACTCACAGCAGTTCCAGAATGGACCAGCAGGAGGAAAATCTGGCTGTCACAGGACGGGCGGTGCAGTTGTTGGTAGCACAGGTGTCCGAGCTGACCCAACAGATACAACATCTCGTCAGTCCCGCTGTGCCCAGCCCACCGCCGATTCCCCCCACACCATCTACCACCAACCGCCAGCACGAACCATGCTTACCCACTCCGGAGAGTTACGCTGGTGAGACAAACTATTGTAGAGCATTCCTAACTAAGTGTTCCATGTTTTTTGCTCTCCAACCGCTTACGTTCAGCACAGAGGAGTCGAAGGTGGCTTTCGTTCTCACACTACTATCAGGACGAGCTGCGCTGTGGGGAACGGCGGTGTGGGAGAACCAACATCAATGCTGCTCCTCGTTCGAGGCACTTTCTGAGGATATGAAGCGGGTGTTTGACCGGGCGGTGGCTGGCAATGAGGCAGCTCGCCAACTCGCTGACCTTCGTCAGTGTAACCGCTTGGTCTCGGACTACTCCATCGAGTTCAGAACCCTGGCTGCCGAGTGCCACTGGAACGAGGAGGCACAGTGGGACATGTTCCTGCATGGGCTGGCTGACCGCATCCAGAGAGAGATTTTTTCGTTGGATCTACCGGTGAGACTCGACGGACTTATTGATCTAGCACTACGGGTGGACGCATGCCTGAGTCGGCTGGAACGTCGGTCCAGAACGTTTCTCCAGTCTGGAGGTGTCGAAGGTCCTCAGGCTAGCGGAGGTGATGCGGTCAGCCCCAACGTCGATCCTGAGCCCATGCAGGTGGGTCGTGCTCGGCTTTCCCGGGAGGAGAGAGACGGAGATCCCGTGGTCTTAGCCTTTATTGTGGCGGAGGGGGGCACTTCCTGAACAACTGTCTGTTAAAAGACCAAGCCCGCCGGTAAAGGGAAGGCAACTGTCGGCGGGATCTCCGTGGATAAGACCTCATCCTCAACTCTCCTTCCGGTAAGACTGCTGTGGACAGCCCGGTCTCACCCCTGTCAAGCACTCCTGGATTCTGGGGCAGAAGGTAATTTTATGGACTTGACTCTGGCTCACACACTTGGCATTTCCATCATCCCACTCAAAGACACGTTATCCGTCAATGCACTCAGCAGTCAGGAATTACCACCCATCACGCTCACCACCAGACCACTGACACTTATCACATCTGGTAACCACACAGAACAGATTTCCTTCCTGCTCCTGGATTCTCCTCTGGCTCCTGTTGTCCTCGGTCACCCCTGGCTGGTCCAACATAATCCAAGGGTCGACTGGGGACATCACACTGTTTCTTCGTGGAGCGAGAGATGTTATCAGTCTTGTCTTGTATCTGCCTGTTCGTCTGTGACTCGTCCTGTTTTTCAGAAGGAGATGGTGAATTTGTCTAACGTGCCCTCTTGAGTACCTCGACCTGAAGGAAGTGTTCAGTAAGTCCCGCGCTGCTTCTCTTCCTCCGCATTGTCCCTATGACTGTGCTATAGATTTACTCCCAGGTAAGTCTCCGCCTAAAGGCAAACTTTACTCTCTTTCTGTTCCTGAGAGGGAGGTCATGGAGAAATATATTTCTGATTCTCTAGCTTCCAAATTCATCCGTCCTTCCTCTTCTCCAGCGGGGGCGGGGTTCTTTTTTGTGGGGAAGAAGGATGGTTCTCTGCAACCTTGCATTGATTACCGAGGGCTGAATAACATCACGGTCAAGAATACCTATCCTTTACCGTTGATGTCTTCAGCCTTTGAGAGGTTGCAGGGAGCATCCGTTTTCACAAAATTGGATTTACGTAACGCTTATCATTTGGTTCGCATCAGGGAGAGGGATGAATGGAAAACCGCATTTAATACCCCCAGGGGCCATTTTGAGTATTTGGTGATGCCGTTCGGGCTATCCAACTCCCCAGCGGTTTTCCAAGCACTCATCAATGATGTGTTGAGAGACATGGTGGACCAGTTCATATATGTTTACCTGGATGACATATTGATTTTTTCTTTGTCTCTCCAGGAACATATTCAACACGTCAGACGAGTGCTTCAGAGGTTGTTAGAGAATGGGCTTTTTGTCATGTCCTGACAGGGTTAAGGCTGTGGTAGAGTGGCCAAGTCCAGATTCCCGTTAGGCCCTACAGAGGTTTCTGGGATTCGCCGATTTCTATCTGTGTTTTATTCGCAACTTCAGCCAGCTAGCCATGCCTCTGACTGCCTTGACCTCTCCCAGAATGACGTTCAGGTGGTCCGATACAGCTGAGGCTGTATTCACCAACCTCAAAAGCCGCTTTGTTTCGGCTCCCATCTTAGTCGCCCCTGATCCAGCACGTCAGTTCGTGGTAGAGGTCGATGCGTCAGAGGTGGGGGTAGGTGCGGTTCTTTCCCAATGCTCTACTTCGGATGATGAGATGAATCCTTGCGCGTTTCTGTCCCACCGTTTGACACCTGCCGAACGTAACTATGACATTGGTAACAGAGAATTGTTGGCAGTTAAGTTGGCTTTGGAAAAGTGGCGTCATTGGTTAGAAGGGTCGGGGGTACCTTTTTTAGTATGGACGGACCATAAGAACCTTGAATATATTAGATCTGCTAAAAGACTTAACTCCACGCAGGCTCGGTGGGCACTTTTTTTCGGACATTTTGACTTTTCTCTCTCGTACCGCCCCGGGTCCAAAAACATCAAACCCGATTCTTTATCTCGAATTTTTGATCCTTCTGAACGCGCGGTTACTCCCGAGTGCATTTTGCCAGAGAAGATAGTTATCTCTACACTCACATGGGAGGTCGAATTGAAGGTCAAATTGGCCTTAGAAGGGGTAATGCCTCCGCCCGGCTGCCCACCGAGTCGATTATTTGTACCGGAGAAGTTGAGGTCCGAAGTCATTCAATGGGGTCACTGTTCCAATATCGCTTGCCATCCAGGAGTAAACCGTACTTGCAGTGTAATAAAGCAACGATTCTGGTGGCCATGTATGGCTCGCGACATTCGCAGTTTCGTCTTGGCTTGCTCAATTTGTGCTGTTGGTAAGACGTCTAATCGACCTCCTGATGGGTTACTTCAGCCGCTGGCGGTTCCTTCGAGACCCTGGTCCCACATTGCGCTAGATTTTGTCACCGCCCTCTAATGGCATGACGGTTGTTTTAACCGTAGTGGACCGGTTCTCGAAGGCAGCACATTTTATTCCCTTGCCCAAATTACTGTCAGCCAAGGAGACAGCGGTGTCTGTTATAGACCATGTCTTTCGGTTACATGGCCTCCCGATGGACGTGGTCTCCGACAGAGGTTCCCAATTTGTGTCCAAATTTTGGAGAGAGTTTTGTAAATTACTAGGGGCGACGGTCAGTCTGTCTTCGGGTTACCACCCCCAGAGCAATGGTCAAACTGAGCAAGCCAATCAGGTTCTGGAGAGAGTGTTGCGATGTTTGGTGTCCAAGAATCCTTCATCCTGGAGCCAACAACTCTCTATGGTGGAGTACGCTCATAACGCGTTACCAGTGTCATCCACGGGCATTTCCCCTTTTGAGTGTAGTCTAGGTTACCAGCCACCTATTTTTCCGAGTCTGGATTCCGACGTCGTGGTCCCCTCCGCTCACGCCTTTGTCCAGAGGTGCCACCGCACATGGACCAGAGCCCGTGAGACTCTGCTCCAGGTGGGGGCGCGTACCAAGGCTAAAGCCGATCGCCACCGGTCGAAGCCTCCCGTATACGTTGTGGGTCAAAAAGTGTGGCTTTCTACCAAGAACATTCCGCTCCGCTCCGTGTCTAATAAACTTGCTCCCAAATTTATCGGCCCGTTCACTGTCACCAAGATCATTAGTCCGGTGACAGTCCGCCTCAAACTTCCTCCAGCGTACAGGAGAATTCACCCCGTCTTTCATTTTTCCAAATTAAAGCCCGTTTCTTAATCCGCCAGTCCCGGTTGCCCCACCGCCGCGATTCGTAGATGGGGAACCAATGTATTCAGTTTATCGTATTCTGGACTCGAGACGGAGGGGGCGCGGATTCCAGTATCTGGTGGACTGGGAAGGTTACGGTCCGGAGACGAGAAGTTGGGTTCCTGCTAGGGACATTCTGGACCACTCCCTTATTCATGATTACAATCAACAGGTAGGTTCTCCTGGGAGCGTCAGGAGGTGCTCCTAGGGGGAGGGGTACTGTCACGGTTCATGAATTCACCATCTCATTCTTGTGTGTGTATGTGTGTTTGTATGGGGCGGAGACGCTGGTTGGCTGATGATCATTACACCTGTCGCAGCTGATCAGCGCACCAGCTGCAGATCATCAGCGTACCCTTTTTAGTCTCTCTGTTTTGTCTTTGTCATTGTCAGAGCGTTGTTGGATGTGTCGTGTGTTCTCCCGCCTGTGCCCGTTGTGTTCCTGCGTTGCCTGTTTCCTGTGTTTCGTGTGCACCCTGGAGTTCCACCGTCACCGCTTTCACCGTCGTCACCAGACTGGGTTGTCCTCAGTGTCCCTGTGCTACCCTGGACCATCTGCCAACGCATCGCTCTGATCCTTGTGTCTTCTGGTCTCTGCCTGCCTGCGATCTTCTGTTACCTCATCGCGCTGGTTCCAGTTGCCTTCTGGTTTCTACCTGCGATCTTCTGTCTAAATAATCGACCTTTTACTTGCTATTGTATCCTGCCTTGTTTATACGTTACAAGCAGATACTTCTTTGCAGAATGCAGGAAACAGCGGTAAACTACTCAAATTAATAGAGTATGTTGTATAATGTAATAGTAAATAATTATTTTTATTTTCGCTTTTACTAGAAACTAAAATTACTGTAAAATGTCTGTTATGTGCCTGTTCAAATCAAAAATTTAATTTAACTTGGTCACCTAATCTCGTTTTCATTTAACACGATGCACAAAATATTTTGTGGAATGTGTATTAATTAGGGCTGTCAAAATAACGCGTTAAAAAAAATAACGCAGATGAATCCATTCTGTAGTGGAGCTGTAAAATGAAGGAGGGAGACGAGAAGGCGCTGCCTGGATCATTGGTTGGAACATTTACCTAGCCTATATAAAAACGACCTGATGGAAGTGCTGATAAAAATAAAGTCGTCTGCGATGTCCTGCAATGTCCACTATCCTACCCAAGAGCGTTTCATATACACGCCATAAAGTGCGTATCATATGCACGCGAAAAACTGCGTAGCGTATACATTCCACGACACTGCACACTTGATACGCATTCTCAACAAAGAGCGCGCACTCTTAAAGGTGCCACACTATATTCCTACTCGTTACAACGTCCATGCATTCAGCAGCCCAAATGAATACCTGTCTGTCATTTAATGTTAATCAAGCAACTACAGGTGTTAAATAAATGTATACATATTAGATAAACCTAGTGTATCTGTATATTTTTTTAAGAAATGTATTATTGTTTTTGTAATTTGCTTCTTTGTTCTTTTATTTAGCCTATATTCAATTTCTCATATTAGCCATATTGCCCACCTGCACATACCAGCTGATATACAATGTAGTCTTGATTTGGGTGGTCACTCTGCATTGAAAGTTTGAAAGGGTTTTAAATCTTCTAAATCAAGTAAAATGACTCAAAATAAAGTCATTTAAGCATGCCATATTCAACTTTAATCATATAAAATGTAATTTCCAAGCAGCAAAATTGTGGCCAGTGAAAATGCTGAGTGGCTAGTAACTTTGGAAAACCACTAGCCACAGTGGCTGGTGAGCAAAAAAGTTAATGTCAAGCCCTGTTTGTATGTACAGTGAAAAAAAATCTTCTTCCTGAAGCACTTTTGAATTTATTTCCTCAGCATATTAGGTCATATTGTTTATTGTTATGGCCAATATTTCAACAGTGAAAATAATAATAAAAGAGTTTTTGAACTTAATGTCACTAATGCTGATTATTCATTGATTCATTTGAATTTAAATCTTTAAAATACTTTCACAGCAAAAATTATGTATGCGATTAATTTAGATTAATTAATCACAGAGTATGTAATTAATTAGATCAAAAATTTTAATCGATTGACGGCCCTAGTATTAATGTTTAATAATATATTAATAATGTGTGTTAATGAATTAATTATTGAAGAATTGATTTCTTTCAATAAAAGTGCTGTTTCACTAACATTAATTGTAAATACACAAGGTTGTTGTGGTGTGAAACTTTGGGTTATTTTATCCTCTGACTCAATAAAATAATGATTTAGGGCCTGTGCCACATCAGTCTGGTTCTGTAAAATTGTATCCTTAATCTTCAGTTCAATTGGCTGTGTTGTTCTAATATTATTTTGACCTATCAAATTTTTTTTTTCAGTCAAAACTGAAAACACGACTATTTTGACCAGTCAATTTGTATTTTTTTTTTCTGTAAATGTTTAGCTAACTATTTCTAAATCTGTATTAGATAATAAATCATCTGACTTTATATTTTTATAGCTACTTTAAAATTATCCTGCTTCTTTTTGGAATGCCAAATAATTGCTTATTACTGGCATGTGTAGTAAATCGCTTGTTATTTAATTTCCTTGATAAAAGCACCATATTATGGTCTGACAGCCCAGTTATCATATTATATGAATTTATAATTCTTTCCGGTCTATTACTAAATTTAAGGTCAATCTAGGCACTAGTGCTATTTGTTAATCGTGTTGGACCTTTGATCATTTGAACCCAATTAAAACCATCAACGATTTGCTTAACCCCTTGAAGTCTGCACAGTTTTGGGGCCCTTTAGAAGTTTTGACATGCTCTGACATTTGTGCTTTTTTCAGTTGCTTATAAACATATTAATGGCAAAAGTCTTATTACACTGTATTTAGCAGAAACTGGGCTACCATAATATGTGAGAAACATGTATGTACATGCTTGTGTTTTTGAGAGAATAATGTTAATGCATCGTTTTTGAAAAAACAAAAAATGTAGTCACTGAATTAAGGCCACAAAACACAATAGATGTGTCCACAAGACTTCACTGATGGGTGTTGTTGCCTAGAAATGTTGCTACAAACTGATGTGAGAATCATTGTGCCTGCTCATTCACATAAAACAATATATTGATTTAAATTTTGTAAATTTCTTTAAAATTTCACACTTTTGCTATTAAAAACGTCTCGGTTACGGATGTAACCCTCGTTCCCTGAAGAGGGAACGGAGACGTAACGTTAGTGACTAACGAATGGGGGTTTCGCCTAGAAGCCAATCATCTTCGAGATCTTAGAGATCACACGTGCATGGCCAAACATGAGGGTCTGGGCTCGAGAGAGAGGGCAGACTGAACTGGCGTCGGCGTAGACAGTGCTGGAGGAACTCAGAGCTTTCGGGAAGCTCACCTGAGGAGAATAATCACACGTATCCAGTCCGTGGAGTGGAATGGCGAGCAAGCGAAAACACCTGAGCCTGGTCCATTACCGGCCACTAGTAGAGGCGAGTACAAAGTCGGACACTGGCTCCACTCAGAGATTGTAGAATCTGGCGCATGTGTTGGGTGTTGCCCAGCCTGCAGCTCTGCAGATGTCTGTTAGTGAGGCGCCGTGCACTAGAGCCCAAGGTCAACCTTGCTGCTGGTAAGCCAAAACAATGGTGTCCACTATCCAGTGAGACAGCCTTTGTTTCGAGAGAGCTCTTCCCTTCTGCTCTCCACCATAACAGACAAAGAGCTGGTCTGAGTGGTGGGAACCTTGGGCACATATCCGGGCTGGGGTCTCAGGATCACGTGAGAGTTGGCCGGCCCGAATTCCAGGCACGCTTCATCAACCGAGAATGTTTGCAGGTCCCCTACCCTCTTGATGGAGGCCAATGCGGTCAGTAGCGCTGTCTTCATAGACAAGAACTTAATATCGACCGACCGCAAAGGCTCAAAGGGGGACCTCTGCAGAGCATCTAAAACTACTGAGAGGTCCCAAGAGGGTACGAGGGGAGAACGAGGAGGATTTAGTCTCCTAGCTCCCCTCAGGAACTGAATGACCAGGTCGTGCTGACTTACCTTTTTGTTCTCCAAGAGGTCATGGTAGGCAGATATTGCGGCCACGTAAACTTTAAGGGTGGAGGGAGACAGCCTTCGCTCCAACCCTTCTTGGAGGAATGAGAGCACAGACCCGATCGGGCATTTCCAGGGGTCTTCTTGGCGGGAAGAACACCAGGTGACAAAGAGGTTCCACTTCAACGCATAGGCATGCCGAGTTGACTCTGCCCTTGCGGAAGTGATGGTAGCCAACACCGTAGGTGGTAGGGTACTCAAACCTGCCGCGTCCCATGCAGGAGCCACACGTGGAGGTTCCAAAGATCGGGACGCGGGTGCCAAAGGGTGCCCCATCTCTGAGGAGATACTCAGAGGAAAAGGCCAGGGAGGGGCTGTCGCAAGGAGTAAGAGTTCAGGGAACCAGGTCCGGCCATGCCAATACGGGGCGACCAGAAGGACCTGCTCCTTGACCTCTCTGACTTTGCACAATAGCTGTGCGAGAAGGCTCACTGGGGGGACGCATATTCACGTAGGCCCCGCGGTCAGCTGTGCGCCAGTGCATCCGTGCCGAGCGTGCCCCCGGACGAGGAATAAAACAGGCAGCAGAGGGAAGAGTCGTGGGAGGCAACAGACCTACCTGTGCGTCACCGAACTGTTCCCAAATCAGCTGGACCGACTGGGGATGGAGTCTCAAATCTCCAGGAAGTGGCTGATACCGTGAGATCGTGGGCAGCACAGTTCAGTTCTCCCGGGACATGGAAGCACGAAGGAACCTCAGATGCTTCGACTCCATAGGACGAGATGGGGGGCGAGTTGAGACATACAGCGGGAGCATAGATTAGCCTGGTGGTGTATGTACGCTACCGACCGTGTAGTCTGACCGGACTAGTACATGTTGACCCTTCAGCAACGCTAGGAAGCAGTGCAGGACGAACCGCACTGCCAGCAACTCGAGGCAATTGACATACAGGAGGCGCAGGGGTCCTGTCCAGGAGCCCGCGGTAGCATGTCCATTGCACATGGCACCCCAGCCCGTGGAGGAGGCATCTGTTGAGACAACAATATGCCTGGAAACTCGTCCTGAGGGCCCCCGGCCCGTAGAAATGAGGTTCGGCCACGGGGTGAGGGTCTGCAGGCAGGCCCGAGTCACTGGGACCCGGAGCGTGCCCGAATGCCATGCCCATCTCGGGACTCGATCGCAAAGCCAAAGCTGAAGCTGTCTCATATGAAACAATCCGAGCGGCGTTACCGTGGCTGCAGATGCCATATGCCCCAGGAGCCTCTGAAATAACTTCAGTGGGACCGCACTCTTGCTCTCGAACTAATGAAGGCAAGTCAGCAGTGACTGTACGCGCTTGCTGGTAAGCAGCACGCACATGGCGACCGAGTCGGAAACCATACTGAGAAAAGAGATCTTCTGCACGGGGCAGAGTCGCTCTTATCCCAGTTAACCGGAAGGCCCAGAAGGGCTAAGTGCCGGAGCACTTGGACTCTGTGTTCGCACACCTGCTCTCGAGAGTGACCCAGTATGAGCCAGTCGTTGAGGTAGTTCAGGATGCGAACCCTGTGCTGCCTGAGTGGCGCAAGGGCTGCCTCGATAGACTACGTGGAGTCACGAGGGGACATAGCTGGCCCAAATGGGAGGACCGCGTATTGAATGTCTGCCCCTCGAAGCAACCATAGGAACGATCCGCGTTGAGGAAGGAGACATGGAAGTAAGCATCCTTCAGGTTGATCGCTGCAACCAATCTACCGGATGAACGTGTCTGAGGAGGCGTTCGCTACCAACATCTTGAACGGAAGCCTGTGAAGGGATCGGTTCAGGACGGGCAGGTCCAGGATTGGCCGTAACCCACTGGTTTCCTAGGGTACAATGAAGTAAGGGCTGAGGAAGCCGGACTTCATTTCAGCTGGAGGGACAACCTCCCCATGCATGACTGGGGCCTTTTATTGGGCCCCACCATGGAGCGCGGACTTTCGGGGGGAGGAGCCTGCACGGACTGAATCGCGTAACCGAGCCTGATGGCCTTCGCAACCCAGCGGACAGTCCCTGAAGCTGTAGTCAGGCTCCCAGGAACTGACCAGCGGGGTCACTCGAACCACAGACGTACCCCGGGTGGGGCAGCGAGGCAGCTTGACTGGCCCGGACGTGGGAGGCGTAGCGTCCCGGTGTGGGGGCACAGTGAGCAGCTGCGTTCTGACAGAGGAGACCAGGGAAGGACGGACGTTCCACTGGGGTCTGCTCTGAAAGGAGGCTGGCGACAGAGAGGGACGAGAGCGGCGCGGCCCGGGGGGCGGCACACACTGCCATCACCGGTCTCTGGGACCTCAGAGATGGGGAAACCAGTTCTTTCCAAGTGCCGCCTGCCCGGGGGCCAGCAGCAGAAGGATTTTCCCCTGGCCCTCCACCGGGGGAAGGAGAGGCCCTGCTACCATCCCCTGGAAAGAACTGGAACCCATCTCTGAGTTGTCAACCTCCAGCCTGGCGTTTAACCAGGCTGGGGAGCGGACTGGGCGTCATCCTGCAACCACCTCCACGGCGCGGCCCAGGTGAAGGCTGCTGCTGGGGCTTGGCGGGAGGAGGGAGGGCACCCTCAGCGGCGAACGGACTGAGGCGACTGAGCCGGCGGCTGGGTGCAGCAGCTAGCAGTGTTACAGCCTCAGTCTGCTCTAGGGCGGCCGAGAACCGTTGGGCGCAGTTCTCAGCCGCGCCGCCGAAGAGGCCAGCCTGGGATATGGGCAAGTTGAGGAGGCGGGCTCACTCAACCTTCAGCACATCACCAGGTAAGGCCAGGTGTTTCTCCCGGACCACAGCTGTGGACATCGCCCGACCGAGGAAGCATGTGGCCACCTTCACCGCCCGGAGGGCGGGAACAGTGGCGGCGCGCAGCTCATTGAAAAGCCCTGGGTCGGCTCCACCCTTGTGCATGTGCAAAGGGGCGGCGCGCCACCGAAGTAGACGAGCCCACAGGCTTTGGGAGGGTGCTTAGGATAGCCACGCCATGTCAAAGCCCTCTGTGGACACCGTAGTGCGCAACAGAGAGTTCAACAGTGGGGGGGGGGGCCCAGTGTACCCTTAGGCCGCGGCCCCATCAAGGGCAGAGAAGGCGGAGGAGGCCACCAAACGGTCGCGGGAAGCACGGGGACTTCCGGGACCGCGTGATCTCCTCATGCACCTCGGGAGCGAAAGGCATTGGGGGCGGGGCCCAACAGCTGTCAGGTGCCACCCCCAAAAACCGATCTGCACTTGCAACAAGGTGGAGTTCCACCACACCACACGCAAGGCTCGCGGCTGCCCGAGATAACATTGCTGTCAACTCTAGGTCGGATCAGGCAGCGCTGGCACACCCGAAGGCGGAGCACAACCTAATCGTCATCCCCAAAGGACTCTAGCCCACCTTGGGATGCGGCGATCGACATATCAATGCTATCTGGAGTGTGAACGAAACGAACGAGGCGTCAGAGACGGGCCGCTGTTTCAGTCCAGCACTCGCGGGAAGCGATGTGAGAGAGGGGGGCGTGGCCCGATGACGTATCGTCGGGGTTCATAATACCACAGCACCACCCTCAGGTCACCCTTGCCACCAGCCAAAGCACCACCTCTCTCAGAGACGGTAGTTTGGGGAGTGGCAGAGGGGACTCTCTCTCCTCACAGAGATCACTGAGTCGAGACCGCGACATCGCGATGGTCACGTTCCCGCAGTGGAAACATGACACATCCACAAACAATGTGCCCATAGACCGCAACGGAGATCGATCGCACCCGGAAGTGCGCAGGCGAGCCGTCTTGAAAAAGACGTGCCACGTGCAAGCTCTTTTTGTGAGAGGAAAGCTCTGCAGAGTGCCGAAGCACCCAGGGAAACACACACACAGCTGTTGCAGATCACTGCACAGATCAGCAGGCAGGCAATGTGAGATCGCTGGAATGCGCCGTCACACCAACACTCTGGAGAACCGCTCGTCTCGAAGACTGAAGAGAGGACTTCAGAATTCAGGCTTGCAGGAGTGAAGAGATGCTCTTGGCTCCGATGCAGAAACATAATGCGATATTGCCCACGTACTTCCTTATATACCCACACGGTGGAGCGGAGTTACGTATCCAAATTCCGCATGCACTGCCATTGGGCGTTTTCTAAGATCTCGAAGATGATTGGCTTTTAGGCGAAACCCCCATTCGTTAGTCACTAACGTTATGTCCTTACCTTACAATCAGCGGCTGAATCCATTGCTCTTAGAAATAAACAGCTTTTCTTCTGAGGTAAATTGTTCCAGGTTTATGCAATGTAAAGTACATGCACTAATCGTACTGTGTTTCTTTGAGTTGATGTGGGCGTTGACTCTGCTCGCATTGGATCGCGTCAGTATTTGAATTTCAAAAGAAATTCAGCAGGTTATGAAGAAGCTGGCGAACGACTGACATGTCTCTCTTTTCAAACAAATTACAATGACCGAATATTTGTTTTCGATTTGATTTACATTATTTAAAACCTGACATTTCAATGTTTCTTTAGACATATGCCTCATGTTTGTGTGACAAGTATTCACTAAGTTACATTTCATTTTCTGAAGAGTATCAGATTGGACTTCATTTACAGGGAGGCTGCAGATCGCAACATTTTGTTTTTATTGGGAGTGTACACAAATATAAGTAGACACTTAACAGATTATAATTATGTATAACACTTGCCTGAATGATAAAAATGATGTTATTCGAGTCTCTTTGGCACTGATAAGAAAACAATTGTGGGGTGGGGGGGGGCTGGGATGGGATGGGTCTAATGCTATTTAATTCATTCTGACTTATTTACACTGTTAAAGAGTTGTATTCTCATGCTAAACATGGCCAAAAAAATTATAATTTGTTGGACGTGTGACGGAGTATTTCTGTGCCAAATACATTCCTTCAGGATTCGAACAAGTTTCTGAAAGTTTTTTTTGCCAGCCCTCCCCTCTGTAAGTCCCCCCCCCCCTCGACCGCACAATATCGGCATCAAAACTCCACTCTGCCGCCATTGGATCCTCATCGGATGCTGTTTATCCTGAGGTTTAATGAAGTCAGCCAGATCCAGGCCATATCCAAATTAGATGGTGGATCTGCACCTAGACACGACCACAACGTTCCAATCCAATCTGACTTCTGACCTGTAATGCTGCCTGAATCATAATCATACACTGTTCGCTCGTTGGCCAGAGGAGAACTGGCCCCCTGACTGAGCCTGGTTTTCCCCAAGGTTTATTTCTCCATTCTGTCACCTTATGGAGTTTTGGTTCCTTACCACTGTCGCCTTTGGCTTTTGGCTTGATTAGTTGGGGACACTAAATATTCAACAATATTATTGATCTGCCTGCATTGACACCATTGTATGAGAATTTAACTTATTTAAATCGCTGTTTTCTCCAGAACGGCTGTATAGATAAATGAACTAAATTAATAACTTTTTTATACAGAAATTAACCATCACTGAACTTACTTAAGATGGACTATGACACTATTTTCTTCTAGATATGTTATACAGCCAAAACAAACAGGGCACTGCAGTTAAGAGGGTAATAGCGAAACACATACTCTCCATATCCAGAGAAGCAATGGATCCTGTTTCTTTGTTTATACCAAAAGATCCCATGAACGACTTGTTGACCAGTACGTCAGGTGTTGTTGTTAATCGTATCTAAATATCTGATATAGGGCTGGGTGATTTTTCAGATTTTTATCAATATTACCTCCCCAAATAATTCAATTCAAATAATTTGAATTTAATGTTTTGCCACGATTTTATTATTATTATTTTATTTTTTTTACTGTGTTTTTATTCAACTTTTCTTATAAACAGAACACTGTTACATAACATATACAGAATATTAATCATTCAAAGTAAATAAACAGAAAAAACAATAAAACAAAACAAAAAACAACAACAACAAAAAACAACTAAAACAGAAAAAAAAAAGTTAAAGAAAATAGCCCGTGACAGTACTTCAGAGAATATATCATATACCAGTTCTTTATCTGCATTGTTCAAACATTAACCTATATTAACTCTATACTCAGATAGATATATCTGTTTCAGTCTATGTGTCCATTCTGTCACAGTGGGTTCGTGCACCTTCATCCAGTTCACAGTGATTATCTTCCTAGCTGCCATTAACAGTATATGCAATACAAATAAGTGGGATTTACTGAACAGATCTGAGGGGAAACCCTCAAGTAGAAAAAATTCTGGGTGCATTGGAATATCTCTTTCTAAAACTTTATTAATTTCCCTTTTAACCCCCCTGCCAATACATTTGTATTTTGGGACATTCCCAGAATATATGCACATAGTCCCCCACCATCCCACAATCTCTCCAGCATTGTGATAATGGCGAAGTACTGTCAAATTTGGCAACCACCAGTGGGACCCTGAAGAATCTCATTTTCATTTTCCAATCAAATTCCTTCCACATTTGGCTGTTGATGCCCTTATGACAGCCAGCACATATAT
Organism: Gobio gobio; assembly: GCF_949357685.1. Classification (NCBI taxonomy): domain Eukaryota; kingdom Metazoa; phylum Chordata; class Actinopteri; order Cypriniformes; family Gobionidae; genus Gobio; species Gobio gobio. The sequence goes on along the minus strand of NC_137115.1, from coordinate 24,394,524 downwards.
TTATCCACATCTCATCTTCTTTTACAGTATTTAACTCTAGTTCCCAGTTTCTTTTGATATGAAACGTGTCATCAGATTGATCTTGCATTAACTTTCCATAAATATGTGCTATATGATTTTTAGTAGGGAGATCATGTTCAATAATATTGATAAAATATTTTTCAACATTTGTTGGAGATCTTTTAATTATGTCCCAATGTTTATGAATTGTGATATAATGTCGTAATTGTAAATATCTAAAGAAATCATTAGATCTCAGTGTAAACCTATCGCGTAATTGAGAAAAAGATCTTATGGTTTCTCCATCAAAAATTTGATTAATTATCTTTAAACCATTCTCTTCCCATCTACTGAAGGCACTATCCCATTTAGAAGGGAGAAAATCTGGGTTACCTTTAATAGGTATTGCACGTGATAAGGTTATTACTCCTCTAAACTTTTTTTGTATTGTAGACCAAATTTTGACAGTATGCTATATCGATATATTTGTCGTCTTCAATTTTTTCCGTGCTTCCAAGTCCATGAATGGCAGAGTTGTCAGAGAGACTCCAGGAAGTGAATTCTGTTCAATATCAACCCATTCTGCCTCCTTATCAATGCCAAGCCAGGCAGCCATAGCCCTAAGCTGAGCAGCCCAATAATAGTATCTAATGGTGATGCCACAATACTCAATATAATATTAAACCGTTCGGTACGGCATTCATGGTTCAATACGCGCTTGTGAATTGCGGTTTTCTCGGTTTTGCATTTAATTAATTATTTTTCTACAAATTCTATCATTTGCCTCCATCCCAATATAGGCTACTGAACAACACGACATACATTCACATCACACGTTAGTGGTGGAGTTATACTCACGGAACACTATAGTTATTCACAATCACTTGGTTCATTATTTGCATACGTTTTAAAGCCTTGACGGTTTCATTCGAGTGCGCGGTTTTAACATGCGCTTTTCAGAGCGCGTGCACTTAACGCCTGTCAAACACGTGATTACAGGACTAAATAGTCGTCTTACTGCGCTAATACTGTCAAAAATACACACAAGGTTAACATAAACACAGTCGGTTATGTCTAAAGTGAAAGTAAAATCGCGTGTGTCTGTATGCACGGAGGTCTTAAATTGACAACAGCGCAGTAGTGAACATGCGGTCCTTAAAGGGACAGTTCACCTTTACTCACTCTAATATTGTTTTAATCATACCTGTATTCATTTCTCGATGACAGAATTTTAATTTTCGAATAAACTATCCCTTTAATGTTAATACAACAACAAAAGACAAAGAGAAAATCACTCACTGCTCTTGACTGAAAAACTAATACTTAGAATCAGTGTATATTTTATAGTGAAGTCTATGTAGTGTTTTAATTTTACATTCATTCATTCAATTTCATATTTTAATGCTGCTGTACAGCTCTGAGCTGCCAGTGTAAATCTTATATATATATATATATATATATATACATATATTATTATTATTATTATTATTTTTTTTTTTAAGTAAAGTTTTAAGTTTAAGGTAGGTTTTTCAATTCTTTTAAGTAAAATAAAGAAAGAGTATTGCAATAATAAATAGTATTTTTTCTCCTTAACCTCTTGCTGTTCCTGTCGCCTAAGAATAGAATAACAAAAAATGTATGTGACAAGCCATCAGAACCGAACCGAAAACCGTGGTTAAAAACCGAGGCATGTATTGAACCGTGGACTAACTGTATTGTTGCATCCCTAGTATCTAAGATTAGGAAGGTTCAAACCCCCCCTGTCTTTATTTGACATAAGTATTTTAAGTCTTATTCTTGGCCTTTTATTTTGCCAAATAAACTTTGAAATCAATTTTTCAAGTTTATTAAACACTGAGACTGGAACCAGAACAGGAAGAGATTGAAATAGGAAGAGAAGCCTCGGTAGTATATTCATTTTCACTGTTTCAATCCTTCCAAACATAGAAAGAGGTAGTACCTCCCATCTTGCCAAGTCTTTTTTTATGATCTCAAAAAGCTGTGTACAGTTAGCCGAGTATAAACAAGATGTCATAGGTGTAAGGATAACACCCAAGTACCTGAAACCCTGACTAGACCATCGAAAAGATACTTCATTATCTAACTGAGTGGGCCAATGTCCTGAGATCATCATCGCCTCTGATTTCTCAGTATTTATCTTATATCCAGAGACTAAGCCATAGTCTCTAAGGCACTCTAAAAGGGCCGGGATAGATGAAACAGGGTTTTCAATTAATAATAATATGTCATCAGCGTATAGCGATATTTTATGACACTTCCCTCCTTTATCTGTTATCCCCTGTATTCTGGGGTTGCTCCTTATTAACTCCGCTAGTGGCTCAATACTAAGAGCAAATAAGACTGGAGACATCGCATCTCCCTGACGAGTTCCCCTACCTAGATTAAAAAACTCTGAGCAATGACCATTAACTCGAACTCTTGATTTAGGGTTTTTGTAAAAAATATTTACCCATTTAACAAAAGTGTCATGAAACCCCATATAATTAAGAGTCTGTTCCAGAAACACCCAGTCCACCCTATCAAATGCTTTCTCAGCATCTAAGCTGAGAAGCATTGAGGGTGTTTTACTATCTTTTCCAATTTGTTGTAAGCTTAAAGCTCTTCTTATGTTATTTGTTCCATATCTTCTATTAATAAATCCAGTCTGATCCGGTTTGACCAACTTTTTAATATGTTTCTGAATTCTGTTTGCTATTATTGAAGTTAAAATTTTCATATCCTGACATAGTAAGCTTATTGGTCTATAAGCCATACATTGTGTAGGGTCTTTTCCAGTTTTATGAATTACAGTAATTATTGCGTCAGACCATGAATGTGGGGGGTCTTCATTATGTAGCACATAGTTAAACACCTTACATAAATCAGCCAGTTCCTCTACAAATGCCTTATAAAATTCCCTGGGGAATCCGTCTACCCCTGGTGACTTATTGTTTTTTAAATTCGCAATAGTCTCCCTTATTTCTTCTTCTGTGATGGGGGAAATCATTTCCTTTGCTTCTTCCTCTGTTAATTTATTTAATTCAATTGGTTGTAATAAACTTTTTACTTTTTCCTCCTTATTTATTAATTTCTGGCCTTCATATAATTTTTTATAATAATCTTCAAATGCATTAACTATATCATTTGGTTGTGTTAGCATTGTTGAAGTATCTGGGTGTTTGATTTTTGGAACTACCCTGCTTGCTTGAGCTTTACGTAATTGAAAGGCCAAGAGCCTACTAGCCTTATTACTCATCTCATAGTATTTTTCTGCTTACAAATCTGAGCTTTATATGTAAGCAAATCATCCAATTTCTTTCTTTCCTGCTTTAAACATTCTAAAAAATTTATTTTAACGGTTTGTTTATGTTCATTTTCCAGTTTCCTGATTTTATTCTCTATCTCATTTTGTTTGGCTAATCAAATTTTTTTATTCCTGGACGTTATTTCTATTATTTTACCTCTTGTCACTGCTTTGGCCCCCTCCCACAAAATAGATGGTGTAACCAGTCCATTATCATTAATATCAAAGTATTCAATCAGTTGTTGTTTTATTTCTTCTTTCGCCTTACAATCATATATTACTGAGATATTTAATCTCCAGTATTTAAATAGTTTATCTTGTCCTAACTGAAGTTTTAGCCTAACTGGAGCATGATCAGATATTGTTATAGGATCTATATAACATTCTTTGACATGGTGTAAATCTACTCTAGATGCACAAAATAAGTCTATTCTAGAATAACTACCATGTACATGTGACATGAAGGTAAAATCCTTCTCTTTAGGATGCAAGTGTCGCCAAATATCCGTTAAACCTAATTCTCTCATTATTCCTAAAAGAGCTTTTACTTTTTTTGATTGTGGTCCCCTTTCTGCTGGTAACCTATCAACATGACTATCTAATACACATTTAAAGTCCCCACCAATTAAATAAATTCCCTCGCCTTTCTGTGCCAAAAGAGAGAAAACATTTTTGAAAAATTGTGGGTAGTCCTCATTAGGTGCGTAAAGATTAAGAATAGTAATTTTTTTGCCTGAAATTGTTCCAACTACCATGACGTATCTCCCCTCTTTATCTTTGTATACTTGTTCCATGATTGCGACACCTCTTTTTTTCCCCTTGTTATATGAGGCACTGTAAACTTCGTCCACCCATTCCCTCCTCAGTTTTAAATGTTCCCCATCAGACAGGTGGGTCTCTTGAAGCAGTGCAATGGAGCAATGCATTTTTTTAAGCTGATTAAATATGTTCTTTCTTTTAATTGGGCTGCTCAGTCCTTTCACATTATAACTGACATAAAAAAAATTATCCATTTATATTATTATAGATGTTGTGTGTGCTAGTCACCAGTGTGTTCCAGTAATATAGAAAAACAAAAAACACGTTAGCTGTCAAGGGTAAAAAATTAACGTAAACAAAAACAGCAAAAAAAAAAAAAAATTCATGTACAGGAACAAGACTTCCACACATCCATTCAGCCCAGTTCTTGTCTTGTAGGCCAAATCCCGATGTAAGAAGGGCAGGGAGTTGTGACGTTTTCTTCCTGGGGTATCATAAGTGCACCAAGTGCGTGCAGCCATTTTCGAACCACGGCCGCCTCCAAGATTGATTTCCACTCAGCGAAATGTCAGCAAGCGTCCGTCAATTTAGAAATAAAAACATAAATTATTATCCCGAGAGTAAAGTTATTTTTTTTATTTCTACAAAGAAGCCAGTCTCTTTACAATTCTTTACAATTTAGCCAGAGTTTACTCACATTCTGAAGCAGAAATATCCAGTTTAAATGTACCTCTTTACATATTTTGAGCGAATTCACTCCTTCTGCAAAAATGCTTGAAGATCCGCGTCGGACAACAGTGCTGTGCTCGATCCACGTCCACCTTTACCTTGCACTGACCATCTTGCCTTCGATATTTCTCTTGCTTGCCGGTCTCGTTCATCCACTCAAACTTTAATTCCCAGGTCCCGCAGCGGTGGTACAGCATCCATCAGGGTAGGAAAAGTTTTCACTCCGGTCTCCAGGTAGATCCTTATCTGTGCTGGATAGACACACTGGGCTCGCACATCCTTCGTCTTGAGCTGTTTCATAACGCCTCGTACCTGCGCTCTTTTCCTCTGCAACTCAGGCGAGTAGTCATTGTCAAAGTAGATCCGTTTCGCGTTGTACAGGACCTGTTTCTGTGACCAGGCTTGTCGTAAGATTGCGTCCTTAACCGCATAGTCCAGGAATCTCACTATTATCGATCTCGGAGGTGCGGCGGGGTCTTTTGGTTTGGCTGCAAGGGCCCGGTGTGCCCTTTCGATCTTTATACCCATGTCCTGAGGTAGCTGTAGAACTGTGGTGAGCAGACCCATAACAAATTCCGCTGTATTTTCTCCTTCACAGCCCTCTGGAACTTGATATATTCTTAAATTATTCCGTCGAAGTCTATTTTGCAAGTCTTCGCATCTACCTGTTCCAGTAGATAACGTAGCGCTCTTTCGTGTCTCATCCCAGTCTCCTCAGCAGCGCTGATTCTGCTCTCCAAACCATTTATTTGACATTTTAAGTCCTCAACCGAAGTCTCCAATTTTGTCAGTAATATTTTCATTTGTTTATGCCCCTCTTGATTCTCTTTTCTTAACAATTTCAGTTCTTCCATCAATTCAGTAAGTTCGGGAGCACGCGGGCTAGCTTTAGTAGGCCTAGCAGGGCTAGGTGATCTTTTCTTATCGTCTCTTTCTCTCGAATTTTCATTTTTGGAGGTATTCTTGTGTCTTGTTGCCATACTCATTCTGAAAAACTCTGAATATATCTGAATTGGTTATGTAAATCGGGATTTATTGCAATAATCCGACGGAGCTTAACTTTCACGCGTCTGTCATCTCTCTAACGCCACCGGAAGTCCGATTTTATTATTTTTAAATTGAGAAATTGCAGTTTTGAATAAAAAATGTTAGCAAACATTACAATTAGACGTTGACAATTCAGCAATGATAACAGCTATGACAAGAGAATGATCCGACCACATGATGGCGCGCCTGATTTACCACTTTTGTGTGACGCACCCAGTGGAATGGGTAAAAAGCAAAGTTATTAGACACGAGTTGAACTTTTTTTTTCTTGAGCGCCGCGTTTTTAAAATGCTGTTTCAATGCAGATTGTTTCAAAGCAGCAACAATGCAGATTGTTTCAAAGCAGCTTCACAGTGTTAACAGGAAAATAATGCAATAGAATTTGATTCGGCTGTACAGCATTACAACAGTAATGTCATCGTCTAGCTCAGTTCAGTTCTCATATAGTGTCAGTGCGGGAGGATCAGTAATATAGTTGAATATTTAGTGTCCCCAACTAAGCAAGTTAAAGGCAAAAGAGGCGACGGTGGCAAGGAACCAAAACTCCATCAGGTGACAGAATGGAGAAAAAACTAACAACGAACAAACAGTGTATGATTATGACTCAGAAGTCAGATTAGATCGGAACATTCAGAATAGTTGTCCAGTTCCATCTGGTTGAAGATCGGTGTCATCACACAGGAGACGGGTTTGTTGAGGATCAGTGCGACTGGAAGACATGGTGATGAGGCCTTCATAGGGGAGAGTCTAGTTGACGCGGTCTCTGCACTTCAGGGATGCGTTGGTTGCGTCTAGCACAGATTCACAATCTGATCTGGATAAGGCCCGGATCCGGCTGACTACAGTAAACCTCGGGATAAACAGAGAGACTAACATTAGCGTAGATGCCATTCTTTTGATGATGTAACGAGTACATCAGGTGTTATGGGAAGTGTTCCCGGTTCCGGCAGACCTAGTTAATGCAGCCTAAAACAATCATTTAACTGATTTGAATAATATAAATTGATAATGTTCTGTGTATGCCATAGTAAAGAGATGTGTTTTTAGTCTAGATTTAAACTGACAGAGTGTGTCTGCTTCCCGAACAATGCTAGGAAGACTGTTCCAAAGATTAGGTGCTAAATAAGAAAAGGATAGACCGTCTGCAGTTGATTTTGATATTCTAGGTATTATCAACTGGCCAGAATTTTGAGACCGCAATAGACGTGATGGAGTATAATGCGTTAAAGGTCCCATGGCATGGATTTTTTTATTATTTTATAATGTTTCCTGAGGTGTACTTATATTGTTAGTATGGTTTTTACATCCAAAAATGTCATAATTTAGAAATAAAAGGCATTTTTTCTATAATGATATTAGCCCTCTGGCTTGAATGCTCTGTTTGAAGTAGCGTGTCTGCTGTGAGACTTCAGTGAAAACGCCCACTGTTGTGATTGGCTGACATCTTTGCATTTGAAATGAGTATTAGGTTATGTGGCGGAGGGGGCGTGGTTTAGCGAGGTCTGCTGCAAGCACTGCCAGAGGCAGAGAGAGACGGACTGGGCACTCGTGGACCAGAGAGACGGAGAGCTGGGGAAAGATAGAGAAAGTTTTATTGTATTGTATGTATTTGATCGCTCTCTGTAATCATTTAAATAACGGATTTGTTTCATGCTACTAACAGAAACGATGTGAAGTTGATCGTTTTAGTCACTGGCTTGATTCACTGATCCCAGTTGGGGACACTAAATTTTTCAACTAAATATCCAAATAAATCTAATTATTAAACTAAATTAACCATATAAACCTAATTACTGATCTAAAGCCCACATTGTCACTGTATGATAATTGAAATGAACTGATGACATTGCCGTTTTCTTCAGAACGGCTATTCGGCTGAATTAAATTCTGTTGCATTATTTTCCTGTTTAACACCGTGAAGCTGCTTTGAAACAATCTGCATTGTTAAAAGCGCTAAATAAATTAATGCTGGGTACACACCAAAAGATAATTGGGCTGATTTTGGGCCGATTTCCCCCCTTCCGACAATCCTAGCTAAAACATTGGCCAAATAATCCTAGATAAAACCGTTTTGCTCCTATAGTGTGTGGTGTGCCATGATGTGACAAAGACAGCACACCACACACAAACAGATTTTCAACCAGAGTCCCGACTGTAAACACAGGAAATCTCGCAAAATCTCTAGTAAATTATATTTGCTTGCATTCATTAATATTCACTTGTGTGTGCTTATATAAGTAGCCTATCATTAAAAAATATTAGGATGTAAATTGTTAATGTTTTAAAATGTCACATTTAATGAAATCTAGTGTTTGATCATAAATATGTATTTAAATGCAAAACCTAAAAATAAGTAAGCAGTTATGATCTGCAATACTTTGAGCAACCAGACTAGATACATGTATATGTATTAAAGAGCCATTCATCCACCTGGTGGGTAATGACATTACAAATAAAAATAATTTTTCCAGCCACAAAATGACTCTAATTTGCCTCTTTGCATTGGAATTCTCTATTTTAACCTTAATTACTACACTAATTGTAATATAAATAATAAAAAATATATATTTTTTAAGTGGTCATTAATTTACCATAATTATTGCACAAATAGTAGGCCTATATAGTACCAAAAGATATCCTCAAAATATTCAATAAATATTATTAAACTAAAATAGGACATTTATTCAATTGAAAAATAATGTAAAAAGGTGTATAGTCACATTTGATCACCAATGAGTATGAGTGTGACCAATTAGGAATACCTGAGGGCTAAATACAAGAAAAACATTAACACTAATGTAACAATGTTGCGTATATCATCACTCCTCATAATAAAATGATACTGTAAAAGTAGTTGACGTAATAATCAATGCAAACTACGCTGTACTGTTTACCAAAACTTGCTGCTAACACCTGTATAGTGATATGAAGCTGTTGTGTATTCAAATGTATCAGCGCAGCTTTTTTTCCACGTCTCTGGCTTTAACTTTTATGCCACATTAGCGCCAAAACGCTATATTTATTGTTTGAATTTCGTATTCAATTTTAAAAGCTTAGACTTTCAAGTTTCATATCAAAAGCAGGGTTGAGAGAAAGAGAGAGAGACGCATGAGTGACGATGGCGTTTCGCTCTCAGCTGGGTCTGCATGACTGACGTCTGTCTTGTCCATCTCCATCTTTTTGTGATATTTGCACGTTTGTTCTCCCACCCTCCGGCAGTAGTTTGCGGAGCGCGATTTTCCCCCCTTTCGTATTATTTATTTAATTTTACTCAGTAACGGATGTGGTTTAAAATGTAGCGAAGTACAGTACTTCAAACAAAACATACTTAAGTAAAAGTAAAATTACAGATTTTTAAAACTACTTAAAGAAGTAAAAGTACACAGAAAACCTACTCAATTACAGTAACGTGAGTTAATGTAATTTGTTACTTTCCAACTCTGTAAATTAGCATGTAGAGCTGTGGTCACCAACCTTTTCAAGCCAAAGGTCCCTGACCTCAGCTTTGATGAAAGGCAAGATCTACTTATAGATTTTTCATGGCCGATTCAGAGTTTTTTTTTTATTTATTTCGAGAACATCTGTCGTTTTTTTTGGTTTAAGCAAATTCATTTGTTGTATATTTGATCTATAACAGCCCAAACTAGCGTTAAAAAAATTTGCCATTTGAAATGTGAGGCAACCAATGCATTTTAATCACGATCCAAACAAAGATACACACATGTAGCATGAGCAGTGTTTTTTTATTTAAATTAGATTGCATAATTTCAAGACTTAGAGCAAATACAGAATGGTCTGACTTTAGCTTTGTGAAATTGTTACATAAGAAATATGACCAAAATCTTACAAGTAAGCAATTGCTTAATATAAGTAAAAAGTTCTCAAGTAAACGGTCATTAATAAATTAAGAACTTATTAACCAATTACAATAGGACAAATAAATACAACCTAAAGATACGGATACAAACAGTGCTTTAATTTGAAGTACCGTTTTTTTCCCTGTTGTTTGTTTAACATTAACACACAGACAGGAGCGGGTATAAACTTAGTATGCTTTCACTTTAAGAACTACAGTAATGTGCAGATCCAATACTGACACACGTCCCAAACTTTTTTACTCAAGAGTCAAGACATAACCGCCAATAAGAACATAGGGCTATGAATGTGTGTGTATGATCGTTCAAGAGTAAGCCTAGAAATAGACACATTCGGTACACTCGCGCGAGTTGACAGGCGGCAAACGCGTGCACAGAATCCACAGCCATTCTGACATCGGGCTGTGTGTCTACCGAATTGAGTTTGTGGTTTACATCGCTTTTATTAACTCTTTTTAGTGCTATCGGACGTATCATACTTTTATTTGGTCATTATGCAAGATGGCAGGTGAGAAAGATTCACCTTCGCTTTCACGATCACGTGAACTGGAAGAACTGGAGAACTGAAGCTGAAGAATAAAATCCGTTTGATGCGTCTGTGGTACAATCCGACAGAGACCCGTGCCAATAACATGAAAGCTGATTGGCTGCAATATAAGATGCATGCTGGTCTCAGTTGTATTTGTAATACAGCGAACTATAGTTGGACTAGCAAAAGAAAGAACTACAACAGCCCGGAATAAACACACACACAAAAGCGCTGCGGGAGCATTTCAATGAGCATTAGAGGTAGCGTTACATGGACATAGGATAATTTAAGACCTGTTTAAAACTATTTAAGACCTAGAACTCAATACTTCAGAGAATTTAAGACTTTTTAAGGCCTAAAATTTAGATTTTTAAATTTAAGACATTTTAAGACCCCGCGGGAACCCTGTGTAACGCTTTACACAGAGAGGCCGGATAGCTGGCCTGAATGGTTAGTCAAGTGTAAGCAAAACTCACGTATCTGATATTTCACAGGGGTTTATTATCAGTGCCGTCGATCCCACGCACACATGGGGCAGTTTGCAAAACACTTCACTAACAACTGCATTACTGAACAGAAAATAAACAGTGCAAAGAGCAACAGAAATATTACACGCATACATGCGATGTTCACAGCGCGCGCTCCGTCCACGGACTGCCCACTCCTCAGCAAGTGAGTGAGTGCGTGCGTTCTGCCGTAAAGCGGTACATAATTCTACTTGTTACATGTTGTTAATTATTTTTCGGTTATTTATCGGGAGCTACCGGGACAGTGATAAAGATCGACCAGTCGATTGCGATCAACGGGTTGGCGACCACTGATGTAGAGTAACAGAGCAGCTACCACACCTGACCAGCCGTCCGCCATCTTAGCACATTCTTAGAAGCCTTGCTTCTAGAGTTTACTAAATGGAGAAACGTAACCCCGCCAAGAAGAGGAACACTCTCATAAAAGAGAAATTGATCTTACTCCAAAAACACCCATTAACCTCGTAAAGGCAAACAATTAAATTAATTTATATAAATATTAAATACCGGTAAATAAAATGAAACATTTACAAACATTATAAACACTATGGCCTAGGCTATTTTAGTTCCCCTCATTCCACAACAAATCCTTTAAATTTAACTGAATACAGAACATAACAAGAATGAAAAATAAGTAGCTATAAAATTATATTCTAAATTATAAAATAAAACACAAATTTGGCTATAGTGACATTCATTATAGTCAAGTCAAATCACCTTTATTTATATAGCGCTTTATACAATGCTGATTGTTTCAAAGCAGCTTTACAGTGATAACAGGAAAATGATGCAACAGAATTTGATTCAGTTGTACAGCCGCTCTGGAGAAAACGTCCCTGAAGGAGGGAACGGAGACGCCACGTCGGAGTACCGACGAATAGGAATCTCGCTCGCGAGAGCCAATCTACTTTGAGTGTAACTAAACGAACCAATGCACATTGGCATGCAATGATTGCACCAGGTGCTCATGCCACGCCGTGCGGGTATAAATGAGACACAGGTGATTGCATCAAATCAGCCTTTTGCTGAGGAGCCGAGTAGGTAGACAGGCACCCCAGCAGGGTACAGAGGACATGGCGACGGGACGAGGGTTACATACGTAACCGAGACGTTCCCATTCAGTCGGTCACTCTCGACGCCTCATCACCGACGAATAGGAATCCCTACCAAAGCGCCATGGCCTCTACCCCCATCCAGTGCCCTGTGTGAGCTCTCTTACCTGATGACACGGGGCTCACACCGGGAAGTCCATCACTGCTGTTCCGCATGACCCGCTCAGTGATTATTGGATTACACTGGGAAAGCGTGCCCTAGAGAAGGGAACGCTGCGGAGCCCACATCGTACCTCGAAGGAGTTATGTGGAGTACAATGCTGAGCCATAGCCCGCAACGGAGGAGGGGGCTCAGTCCCACTAACGGGAAGGCTCTCCCAAGGGAAAGACACAGGCTCCCCATAGGAGCGACCGTGGAAACATATATGGGATCCCCGCAGGGTCACTCATATAACCCGAGCCCAATACTGGTTTTCAAGGATTCAGCGGCAAGGGGCCTGATGCCAGACATTCCGCCACGTCCGGCACCGAGGGTGATGGAGGACTCACAGAGTTTGCTTCTGGAGAATAAGAGCGCCAGAGCGCAGCAAGCCGACAAGAGGCGGGGCCTCTCAGTGCTTCTACCCGTTTGAGGTGAGAACACAGGAGGAGACCGGCTCTACATGTAGGCTATAGAATCTAGCGAACGTGTTGGGTGTCGCCCAGCCCGCAGCCCTACAGATGTCTGACAGTGAGGCGCCACGTGCCGGCGCCCAGGGGGGTGCAACACTTCTAGTAGAGTGTGCTCGCACCCTGAGCGGACAGGGCACACCTTGTGCTTGGTAAGCCAAGGTGATGGCATCCACTATCCAGTGGGCCATCCTCTGCTTGGAGACAGCCTTTCCCTTCTGCTGGCCTCCGTGACAGACAAAGAGCTGATCTGAGGTTCTGAAGCTTTGAGTTCTATCCATGTAAATCCACAGAGTGCGGACGGGACAGAGCAAAGCCAGGGCTGGGTCTGCCTCCTCCGGGGGCAGCGCTTGCAGGTTCACTACCTGGTCCCTGAAGGGAGTGGTAGGAACCTTGGGCACATAGCCAGGCCGGGGTCTCAGCACCACATGGGTATCACCCGGCCCGAACTCTAGGCACGATTCGTCGACCAAAAATGCCTGCAGGTCCCCTACCCTCTTGATGGAGGCCAATGCAGCCAACAGCAAAGTCTTCATAGACAGAATCTTTAGCTCTGCTGACTGCAAAGGCTCAAATGGGGCATTCTGAAGTGCTCGGAGCACCAGAGCAAGATCCCAAGAGGGTATGGAAGGAGGGCGAGGAGGATTTAACCGTCTCGCCCCCCTAAGGAACCTGATGACCAGGTCGTGCTTCACAACCGTCTTACCTTCTACATGGTCGTGATAGGCGGATATTGCAACAACATAAACCTTGAGGGTGGAGGGCGACAGGCTATGCTCCAACCCCTGTTGCAGGAAGGAAAGCACAGACACGATCAAACATCTTCGGGGTCTTCTCGGCGAGAAGAACACCACTCGACGAACAGGTTACACTTCAAGGCGTAAGCCTGTCTTGTAGACGGTGCTCGTGCCGAAGTGATGGTGTTAACTACTTCTTGGGGTAAGTCACCTGGAACCTCCACGTCCCATCCAGGGGCCAGACATGAAGCTTCCACAGGTCTGGACGCGGGTGCCAAAGGGTGTGCTGTCTCTGAGTCAGAAGGTCCTTCCTCAGAGGAATCGGCCAAGGAGGGGCTGTCGCGAAGAGCATAAGTTCTGGGAACCAGGTCCGGTTGGGCCAGTATGGCGCCACCAGCAGGACCTGCTCCTCGTCCTCCCTGACCTTGCACAGAGTCTGTGCCACAGAGTCTGTGCAAGTAGGCTTACTGGGGGAAATGCATATTTGCGCAGCCCCTGGGGCCAGCTGTGCGCAAGTGCATCCGTGCCGAGTGTACCCTCTGTCAGCGAATAGAACCACTGGCAGTGGGACGTTTCTGGGGAGGTAAACAGGTCAACCTGTGCCACCCCGAACTGTCTCCAAATCATCTGAACCACCTGGGGGTGGAGTCGCCACTCGCCTGGGAGCAGTCTCATATGAAGCAGGCCGAGTGGTGTTACTGCCGCAGCGGCTGCCATATGCCCCAGAAGCCTCTGAAACTGTTTCAGTGGAACCGCCATCCTGCCTTGAAACGTGTTCAGGCAGTTCAGCATCGACTGGACATGCTCCTTCGTGAGGTGCGCTGTCAGTTTGACCGAATCCAACTCCATACCGAGAAAAGAGATCCTCTGCACAAGGGCGAGTTTGCTCTTTTCCCAGAAGAACCGAAGACCCAACTGGCTGAGGTGTCTGAGCACCAGGTCCCTGTGTTCGCACAACTGATCCCTGGACTGTGCTAGAATGAGCCAGTCATCGAAATAGTTGAGGATGCGAACGCCCTATTCTCTCATGGGCACAAGGGCCCCCTCCGTGACTTTTGTGAAGACACGGGGGGACAGGGTAGGACTCTGTACTGATATGCTCAACCCTCAAACGCAAAGCGCAGAAACGGCCTGTGTCGAAGATGAATCGAGACATGAAAGTACGCGTCCTTCAGGTCGATCGCTGCAAACCAATCTTGGGGACGGATGCATTCGAAAATGCGTTTCTGCGTGAGCATCTTCAATGGTAGCTTGTGGAGGCTCCGATTCAGGACTCGCAGGTCCAAGATTGGCCGTAACCCACCGGTTTTCTTGGGTACAATGAAGTACGGGCTGTAGAAGCCGGTCTTCATATCGGCTGGAGGGACCGGCTCTATCGCGTCCTTCGCCAGTAGGACAGCGATCTCCGCACACAGGACATAGGCATCTGCTGCATTCACTGAGGTGAAGTGGACGCCCTTGAACCTGGGGGGGGGCGCCGGGCAAACTGAATCGTGTAGCCGAGCCTGATGGTCCAAATGAGCCAGCGAGACGGACTGGGGATATCTAGCCAGGCTCGCAGAGACCGTGCAAGCGGGACCATAGGGACCACCGGCGTACCCACCGTGGGGCAGTGAGGTGGAATGCAGGTACCGGGCTGGGGCGGCTGTCTCGTGGAGGCGGCCCGCAGCGAGGTGTGAGTGTGCTGTGCAACACTTACCTGATTCCACAGGTGGGTAGGAGGAACGTGAAGAGGTCGTCCACTGCTGCCCGCTGGTGAAGGGGGAGGATGAGTGTGGTCCGGCGTTTGACCGCTGAGGACCCGGAGATGGAGGAAATTGCTCTTTTATTGAAAATTTGGAGGCACGGGGACTCCACCCCTTGCGAGATGGAGCCCTCTGTGGAGGGCGGAACAGAAACAAAACGGAACACAAGATTCTCCTCCCGGCCCTCCTCCGGGGGATGGAGCGATGCGGTCACCGTCTCCAGAAGAGCAGTCCTCCCCATCTCCGGGTCGCCCGTCTCAGGGTCGCTTGCCCTTGCCACCCCTCTTGGCAGGAGCCTGGACGGGCGGGGCGGCCTGCTTGCGCCCGGCTCCATGACGTCGCTTGGGTGGAGGCTGCTGCTGCGACGCGACGAGCAGACTGAGGTGCTGCCGTCGGCAGGGTGGAGACAGCAGCTGACCGCCGTGGCAGGATGTGACTGATGGCCTCAGTCTGCTTCTGTGCAGCCGAGAACTGCTGGGCGAAGTTCTGGACCGCGTCGCCGAAGAGGGGAGTTAAGGAACCTGATCTTGTCGGTCTCCCTCGTGTCTGCCAGACACAGCCAGAGATGGCGTTCCTGGACCACCATAGTGGACATCGCACGGCCCGCGCCGTAACCTTCGTCGCACGAAGCGCGAGGTCCGTTGTGGTTCTCAGTTCTTGGAGAACTGCGGGATTGTGACTACCCTCATGCAGGTTCTTCAGTGCCTGGGCCTGATGAACCTGCAACAACGCCATAGCGTGTAAGACGGAGCCTGCCTCTCCACAAGCCTGGTAGACCTTTCCGATCAGATCGGATGAGTACCTACAGGCCCAGGAGGGGAGACACGGGTTCCCCCTGGATGTGGAGTTAGGGCACAGTTGCATAGAAACGGCCTGTTCCACGGGAGGAACCTGCGTGTATCCCTTTGCAGGTCCGCCATCGAGGGTGGTGAGGGAGGAGGATCCACTGGGCCAGTTTCTGTCAGTAAAAGGTGCCGTCCACGACCTAGTGAGCTAGGTTCCCTGGGGGAAGCGCGCTCACCGTAACCCTCAAATCACCCACCCTACTGCCTGAAGTAACCCTCTGTGGAGGGTTAGATCGAGGCAGAGGCACGGGGACTCACCCCTTGCGAGATGGAGTCTAGACCGCAACTCTGAGATGGTCATGTTCCCGCAGAGAGAACATGAGTCATCCACCAGCGCTGCCTCAGCGTGCTGAATGTCCAAACACGAGATACAGCGCTGGTGACCATGCCTCGGTGACAGGTAACCACCGCATCCAGAAACACACAGATAGAATGTAGTCTTGAAAAAGACGCAAGCTCTATCTGTGTTTGCTCTTTCAGAACGACGCTCTCCTTGGTGCTGAAGCACGCAGGGGGCGGGGTCGCGGCGACACAGTCAGGGGGTGGGTGCAGCCTGACGTGCGCGCTCTCTCACACGAAGGCGCTCTCTTACCAGCCGTAAGAACGGCTTTTCAGCGCTCTCCACCTAGCGCAGCGAACCAGCTGTGAGAACAGCCTTTGTGATTGCTCTAACAAACAACACAGAGAGATGATCTGAAAACCACACGACCCGCTGCTGTGCCCCCGCTGCTCACACCAATCGATGTGTTTGTGTAAGAAAAATATCCATATTTAAAACTTTATCAAGTAAAGTTCCAGCCGATCCCCTTCCGTGGAAAAGTGTTGAAAGTTGAAAGTGAAAATCAAGATGCGTACGTGACGTCATGACGAGTGTTTACTTTAAAATTCTAAATATGGATATTTTTCTTATACAAATGCATTGATTCGCTTCAGAAGGCCTTTATTAACACCCTGGAGCCGCGTGGAGCACGTTATTTGACGGACAGATGCATTTTTGATGGACTTCAAAAACAGAGCAACTATTACTGCTATTATAATGCTTGGATTAGCTTGGACTTTTGTAATATAACTAAAGAAGAATGTCATATACACCTAGGATGACTTAAGGGTGAGTAAATCATGGGCTAATTTAAATTTTTGGGTGAACTAACCCTTTAATGAGTTTAGCCAATTCTTCCTCTCCTATTGGCTATAGCAGTGAATGAGTGGAATTTTTCCTCAGTGACACTACAATGCACTGTCTGATGCGATACTGGTTAGATGGTTGCATAGTTATAATTTTTCCCCTAATATTATTAATCTTGCACGTAAAGAAGTTCATAAAGTCATTACAGCTGTGCTGTTTGCAAATGTCTGAAGTCGAAGCTTTATTTCTTGTTGATTTAGCCACTGTATCAAATAAATACCTACCCCCGTTTCACACATACTCCGTCTGCAGTGCGTATGTGGTGCGTGTTGCGGTGCATATGCGATGCAGAAGTAGCACACGCTGTTGTGCTTTCACATATTCTGCGTTTGCAGTGCGTAACTGATCCGTGGTTGTATACCACAAACACAGCATTTATTCATTATTTTTATTTAAAATCCAAAAGTTTTTACTGAACATGGCTAGTCAGCATTGCAATTGTCTTTGCATAGCCATACACTCTTTCATAGATGTCACGTTTATAAATGCACTAGATTTAAACAACGTTTTATTCAATTCATTACTTTATATTTATATAGCCTAATTTAAATTTATCTTGCTCAAGCGAGTGGCAGAACATTTAAACATAGGTTATAGCCTAAAATACCAAACATTTTAAATTAAAACTTACAACAGGCTAGACAAAAACAGTTTTTAAATCTTTTTAACAAGAAATCCTGCATGTCATAACGAAATTAGTTTTTCCACCTCCAAGAAAGGACAAATGCTATCCATTATGTCACCTTTTTTCCCTAAATGCCAGGTAAAAGTGTCATTTTCCTTGCTTTACCCGAGGAAAAAAGCCATGCGTTGACTTTGAAACAGAGTAGACTTTAAATTATATGCATCTGTGGTGAAACTACTAGATTTTCGTGTCAATACATGTTTAGTTTAATGCGAAAAATACGCTATCACTTTAATTCAGCAGTGCAGCACAGCAAAAAATAAACTCGGTGTGGAAATGATCGCCGTACTGCTGCAGTCGCACCGCTCCTGGAACAGATTGACGGACAGCACCCGTATGCAGTGTGAAAGCTGTAATCTGTTAACATGGGTACGGAAAAAAATACCCACCGCATAGGCACTGCAAACGGAGTATGTGTGAAACGGGCACTAGGGTTGTGTTTGTTTTCTTCTAAAAGAGTTGAAAAATAAGCAGATCTAGCAGTTTTTATGGCCTTTCTGTATGCAATACTGCTCTCTTTCCACGAAATGCAAAAAACCTCCAGTTTTGTTTTCTTCCAGCTGCGCTCCATTTTTCTGGCTGCTCTCTTGAGGGCCCGAGTTTGCTCGTTGTACCACGGCGTTGGATTATTTTCTTTAATCTTCTTGAAGCACAGAGGAGCAACTGTGTCTAAAGTACTGGAAAAGGGAGAGTCAGTAGTTTATGTTGCAACATTGAGTTCCTCTAGGCTATCTGGGATACTGAGGAGATACTGAGGAAGATTATTTACAAAGCAGTCTTTAGTGGCAGCGGTGATAGTCCTGCCATATTTTAAATGAGGGGACGGCTTTGCAGCCCTTGCTAAATTAAAGGGGTGGTAAACCACGATTTCACTATTCTAACTTTAGCTAACGTGTAATGTTGCTGCTTGAGCATAAACAACATCTGCAAAGTTACAACGTTCAAAGTTTAAAGCAAAGGGAGATATTTGCTTTTAAAGAAATCAGTTTCTAAGAACTACAGCAAACGGCCAGTAGGCGACTACACACATTCCTCCAGGGTTGGTGACATCAACAGGCTCAATATTTACATAAACCCCTCCTCCGAGAATATTAAATAAGGGGGGGTGAGGCCATTTTGTATCGCGGCGCTGTTGTGGTATAGTAGGCTGGAGTGTTGTTGCCGCGATGCTGAGGAAACGCTGTTATTTTCATCCGGATTGCAGGTCTGGGGTACTTGCTCTGTTCAGCCTTCCTTGGGACGGGGGTGCGTTGCAGAGCGTTTAACATAAAACATGTTATATGCACGTGTGTTTGAGTCAGCGAGGAATCAGGCGCGCGCAGGGCTCCCTGCAGCACATCTAACAGAGGAAAACATCCACCGTCTTCGCGATTTCAATGCCAGATTTGCACAACGTCAGCTGCGTGAAAAAAACACTGCCGGTGCGTGGATGCACGACGCGCGCGCTACACATTTCACGGAGGACAACACAAACTTCCACAAACTTCGCGAGTTCAATACAGGATATGCACAACGGCTTGTCCTGAAAGCTGGATTTACAAACAGAAGCTGTTCACGGGCCACAACCTGTAAGTCTGATTTATTTTTCATCGATGTGTTTTCCTGTAATAGGTTGTAGCAAGGAAGTAAACAGATGACAACGCTGTTCTGCAAACCAGTCTGTTAAATGCTCATTCATACTTAACGTTATCCGACGAACACCTAACGTTACAAACACTAACGTTAAAATCTCAACAGCGAACCTGACATTAGTGTAAATGATTCTTTGATTAGAGCTTTTATGTATTGTTAATCTACAGGCTTGCTAAACATGGTTCTGTGTGTGATTTGGCTAACTTACTAGTTAAAGCCAGTGCTTAGTGTTTGTTTTGGGTTAGTTCTTGCGACAGATATTTGGCTATAATTGTTCTAAAAATACAAAAGTTAAAGTGCCATTCAGTAGCGATCATTATAGATCCGCAGTCTTTACTCTTGAGGACTGAACAGGTTCTGCTCGATCATCTTCACTCAAATGTTCTGGGTCTGATTCGGGCTCATATGGTTTTATTGACGCCGTTGTTTCTAACACTGACCAAAGCACAGCCTCCGGTAAGGGGCGTGACGTTTCCGACATACGTGCACTAGGCGTTTAGCGAATCACAACACACTGGGCCAGCTAACCAATCAGAGCCCACTGCGTATTTTTGAGGGACTGGCTTCATACAACCCGGAAAGCATCAGACCGTTTTACAAGGAGGGACAGAGCAGTGTAGAATAAAGGTCAAATATATGAAAAATAAGGCAATTTTTTTTAAAACGAAGCATGAACACATGTTACAGTGCACCCCACAAACACAGTCAAGCCTTCAAAAGAATGTGTTTTACCACCCCTTTAAGTATACATTATACTAGGTTATGATCTGAGATGTCATCGCTCTGCTGCAGAATTTAACGGAATCAACATTTATTCCATGTGATAATATTATGTCTAAAGTATCATTACAACAATGAGTGGGTCTTGACACGTGTTGTTTAACTCCAATAGAGTTTAGAATGTCTCTTAATGCCAATCCCAATATGTCTTTTTCATTATCTACATGGATATTAAAATCACCAACATTTAGTACTTTATCTGCAGCCAATACTAACTCTGATAGAAAATCAGCAAATTCTTTGATTAAGTCTGTATGGTGCCCTGGTGGCCTGTATACACCAGCCAGCACAAATGTCAAACGGGATTTATCATGTACACTACATAATGTTAGGTAAAGCACCAAAACTTCAAAAGAATTATATTTGAAACTAGATTTCTGAGTAATACTGAAGATATTACTATAAATTACAGCAACACCTCCCCCTTTGCCTTTTAAATGCGGCTCGTGTTTATAACAATAATCTTGAGGGGTGGACTCATTTAAAGCAATGTAATCGTCAGGTTTTAGCCAGGTTTCTGTCAAACACAGCACATCTAGTTTATGATCTGTAATCATATCATTAACAATAAGTGCTTTTGAGGGAAGGGATTGAATATTCAGCAGCCCGAGCTTTATCATTTGTTCATCTGTATTATATCTGTTGTTTATTTACATTACATACACTACATTTTTCAACTAAACATCGAAATACATCTAAATAATAAACTAAATTAACCATTTAAACTAAATTACTGATCAAATTATTGATCTAAAGCCCACACTGTCACTGTATGATATTTGAAATTTTTCCAGAATGGCTATACAGCTGAATAAAATTATGCTGCATTATTTTCCTGTTTAACACTGTAAAGCTGCTTTGAAACAATCTACATTGTTAAAAGCGCTATATAAATAAAGTTGACTTGACTTGACTTTATTTGTTGGACATCAATTACATTTTTTCCCTTAAATGGGTTAGAGAGTTTTTTGTATATGGGTCAATGACGTATAAGGATTTTCAACAGGCCAATTTTAAAATACAAAAAATAATATCTATTGCAATTGTTCAAACACTAAGAATGTTGTGTACACATAAATTCATATTAAAATGTCAAATTAATTGATTTTACTGTCTTGATGAATTGGCCGTAACCTTAAAAAATGTAATGCGGTGCGACCGTGATTTATCTTAAAATTAATTTATTTCCTTAACATGCTTAACCATTTTTTTTACAAGTTCTCAGAAATTAAAGTTTTTATAAACAAAGTGTTTGCATTTCTTTTGAATTTTTGCTCTATTCCGCTCTATTTAATTAAATGATATGTATAATAGAGTTTTAATTGGTTTACATGTTTTCTAAGTCCATTTTATTCCTCTTACCATCTTAAGTGTGTATATGTCTTTAAGTAGTTAAGGGTTGGCCTTTTATGTGACCAGTCACATGACAGGAAGGAGGAAATGCATTGGTATAAAGAGAGCAGCATGAGAAACAAACAAGGGGGAAAAAAAGATTACTAACAGACACTAAATAGTACTTTCTGGATTGTGGAGTTTCCAACCTGTGGACTCACCTTTTCAGACACAACTGCACACGTTTGGATTATCTTTTTCTTGGGTTGTGTATATACACTGGAGGATACTCACATTGGGACGTGACAGCACACTAGGAGGCTTGGACTGTTTTAGGGTATGGTACATTGGACTCTATGCTTTTAGCAGGCTTAGTTTTCCTAGTTTTACTGTGTTGTTTTAAAGTTAGAGGTGGGCAGATCGATACTAATATCGATAATATCGATACCAACGTTGGTATCGGTATTGATCGATACCAACGTGAAAATATCGATACTTAAGTTTCAGTTTCTCTCGTTTTGCGACCTGGCCGTGTTTGTCAAAATGCTGCTGCTGTCACAGAGCAGAGCAAGCTCTCAAGAGTGCTGCTCGTGCTCGACACTGCTCTCCTCCCCCTCTCCTGTGTTGTACCGTCACGTGACTCACCACTAGCGCTACCACCAGCAGTCAGGCGCGCGCGCCGCTCAGCCGCGCATTTGCCCAAATCGTTCAAGACGCGCCGCTCTAGCCGGAGCTCGCCGCCGGGCTCCCATTGAGAATGAATGACTTCGGCCACTTTGACGCTCTCGCCGGCGGCGGTGTGAACGCACAGTAACAGCAGTCAGTCAGAGGCGGAGAATGGCAGCAGAGAGAAAGAGGAGCGTTGTATGTAAAACTTTGTGACTTTGTTTATTTAAGAAAAAAATCCTGAAAAGAAGTGCACTAAAGAGGAGAAACATTTTTTGTTAACATGCTACTTGAAAAGAGATTTTGTTTTTACATTTTTTATATTTGTGAAGTAATCATTTTGTAACTTTGTTTATTTAAATAAAACAGAAGTAACCAAAAGTTGTTTCTGAACAAAAGCTTTTGTAGTACTGATTAATAACCCAAAATGCAAATCACAAAAACAAATTAAAAGTCATGAAAATTCATTTAGATTTAGGTTGAAGACGCATCCACCTTAATTATTAAAAAGTATCGATATTGGTATCGGTATCGGCGATACTGGCCCTGTATTTACTTGGTATCGGATCGATACCAAATCTAGCGGTATCGCACACCTCTATTTAAAGTCTCAGGTGAGCTTTGTAAATACACCATTTCTAATTAATCTCATCTCTGGTCCATGTCTCATTCTTTTAACACCTAAATATATCTCACACAGTAAAATCTGACCCCATTTCAAATATTGTAACCCACCCACTTGGGCTGAACGTTACATATGGTGGCCCGTACGGGGAACGTTTGAGATAATAAAGGCTGTGTTGAGAAGAAGTGTTAAAGATGACGACTCAGTTGGATAATGATGATGCTGCTGCATTTAAAACATCTGTGAATTTTAAGGATGAATGGATGTTACCCCAGTGTAATTGTGAACAGCTTCGCTCTGAAGTACTTTCTCTTAAAAACCTTGTTTTAAAACTGGAGAAGGATTTTAAAGACTCGTTTGGAAGCCATTTGAATCGTGAAGTATATTTTAGAGAGGCTGTGAATGTGAAGTTCAGTAAGATGGAGGAATATGTGAAAAAGGCTGTGGTGGAATTAGAGAAAGAGGTTGTTGAGTGCTTTCGGAGGAGAGATAAACTGTGGGTGAAACAAAGAAAGGAAATTAAATCCCAGGAAGCCACTGTCCCACCTCCTACAGAAACCGCCAAACCTCTGCCTTCTACCATCAGCTCCTCTACTCCTCAAACTGACTGTAATGTTGGTTCGACTGTGGGGGTGTGGGAAGGAAGAAGACGGGGTCGGCTTGACTGGGACTGCACCTCCTGGGACAGGACCGCGCCCAGCCCCCTGTCCGAGGCGTCGGTCTGTAGGGAAAAAGGGAGAGAGAAATTAGGAGCTTGTAGGAGCGGCCCACCACACAGAGCAGCCTTTATCTGGGTGAAAGCCTGCTGGCACCGCTCCGTCCACTGAACTGTATCCGGTACTTCCTTTTTAGTTAGATCAGTCAGTGGGATAGCGAGGTCCGAATAATTAGGCACAAACCTTCTGTAATATCCCGCTAGCCCCAGGAACTGTCTAACCTCCTTTTTGGTCTTGGGCCTTGGACAGGTCGCAACCGCTGCGGTCTTGTCAATTTGGGGACGCACCTGCCCATGTCCCAAGTGGAAGCCCAGATATCTTACCTCCACCCGCCCAATCGCACACTTCTTCGGGTTGGCCGTGAGCCCCGCCCTTCTCAGCAACTTCAGGACAGCGCGCAGGTGCTGCATATGCCGCTGCCAGTCCGCACTGTAGATGATGATATCCTCCAAGTACGCAGCGGCATACGCAGCATGCGGCCGGAGAATCCTGTCCATCAGACGCTGGAAGGTTGCGGGAGCCCCGAACAAGCCGAAAGGAAGGGTGACAAATTGGTGTAACCCAAACGGCGTGGTGAAAGCGTTTTTTTCTTTGGACATTGGAGACAAGGGGATCTGCCAGTATCCCTTGGTTAAGTCCAGTGTCGGATAAAAGCGAGCGGTCCCTAGCCGATCAAGCAATTCGTCCACCCTCGGCATTGGGTACGCATCAAATTTCGACACCGCGTTTACTTTCCTATAGTCCACGCAAAAGCGGACCGAGCCGTCAGGTTTTGGAACCAAAACTATCGGGCTCGCCCAATCGCTGCTGGACTCTTCTATTACCCCCATATCCAGCATAGCCTCTAATTCATCCTGAACTACCTTTTTCTTGTGTTCAGGTAAACGGTATGGCCGGCTGCGAACCACCACGCCCGGCTCTGTCTCAACATGGTGTTGAATAAGGTCTGTGCGACCAGGCAGGGGCGAGAACACGTCAGCAAACTCTGCTTGTAATGCTTTGACGTCAGCGAGCTGCGACGGTGAGAGGTGATCCCCGCCTGGGGCCAGAGCGAGGGATTGAGATTTTTGAATCGCTTCTGGGCCGAGATCATCCTCTCCACTCACCACCGTCGCAAGCATCACTGACTCCGCCTCAGACCATTTTTTTTAGAAGGTTGAGGTGGTATATTTGACGTGCTCCCTCCCTATCTGAGCACACCACCTCATAGTTGAGATCCCCAACTCGCCGTGTGACCACAAAGGGCCCTTGCCACTTTGCGAGTAATTTAGAACTGGATGTGGGGAGTAACACAAGAACTTTATCTCCCGGTGCAAATTGACGAAGTCTAGCCCCTCTGTTGTACAGCTGTCTTTGTCTGTCCTGAGCCTGTAACAAATTCTCCATTGATAGCCGCCCCAAAGTGTGGAGTTTTGTTCTCAGGTCCAGGACATACTGAATTTCATTTTTACTTGCGGAAGGTCCGTCCTCCCAAGCCTCCCTAAGGACATCCCGCACCCCCCGAGGCTGGCGCCCATATAGAAGCTCGAAGGGGGAAAACCCCGTGGAGGCTTGCGGGACCTCGCGGACAGCGAACAACAGAGGCTCTAGCCACTTATCCCAATTTTTGGCGTCCTCGTGAACGAACTTACGAATCATGGATTTCAATGTGCGATTAAATCGTTCCACCAGACCATCTGTTTGTGGGTGATAGACGCTGGTGCGAATCGATTTAATGCCCAATAACTCGTAAAGTTCGCGAATCGTCCGTGACATGAACGCCGTGCCCTGATCGGTGAGAATCTTTTTCGGGATTCCCACCCGGGAGATAAGGGAAAACAGTGTGCTCGCAACACTTTTCGCCGAAATAGTGCGGAGCGGAATTGCTTCCGGGTATCGCGTTGCATAGTCCACCAAAACCAATGCAAAGCGATGCCCACGTGCTGACCGTTCTAATGGCCCGATGAGGTCCATGCCAATTCGCTCGAAGGGGACCTGCATCAGAGGGAGTGGGCACAATGGTGCTTTTGGGGTGGCCGGTGGATTCACCAACTGACATTCACGACAAGACGCACACCACCTGCATACATTCTCGTGAATGCCCGGCCAGAAAAACCGGGCCATTAGAGGGTTCAGTGTAGCCGTTTGTCCTAAATGCCCGGCCATGGGATTAGAATGAGCCGCCTGGAAAAGCATTTCCCGGCGGCTTTTGGGTACTAACAACTGTGTTGTATCTTGTTTGGTCTGGGCGTCTTGGGTCACCCGATACAACCTATCTTTTAAAACACAAAAATAAGGATAAGAGAGCGGCTGGTCAGGATGGAGGAGGTGGCCGTCGATGGAACGGACCTGGCTAAACGCATATTTAGCGAATCGTCCTGGGACTGTTCCAGGGGAAAATCATCACGGTCTGCGAGAACAGGCATCTCGAGACCGCTCGGTTCCCCCGGAACAGCACCCAGAGGTCCCGAATCCACCTCTCCCACCTGAGCAACCAACTCTTTCCTGCTTACACGGTTTCCCCAAGAAACATCCGCACAGAAGTGCCCCAATAATTCATTAAATGCTGGCCAATTGGTCCCCAGAATCAGCGGATGCCGGAGGTGCGGGTTAACTGCTACCTCAACACTATGCTTTTGACCCCGAAATAGAATATCCACGGGCAACAACGGATAATTAACCACTTCCCCGTGCACACACCTCACCGTAACCGTGCGGCTAGTACCCAATGCCTTAGGGTGAATCAGGCTTTGGTGGATAGAGGTCTGGTTACAACCCGAATCGACCAAGGCTTGATAAGTACCCCCCTTGATACTCACAGGAATTAGGTACAACCCAGCTTGATCGAGGGCGGCTTGCGGAGCGTCGGGGACCCGGACCAGTGTCCCGACCTCCATGACGGGACAGCGGTCGATGAAATGACCCGGATCCCCGCAGCGCCAGCAAGCCGGCCCAGACTTCCCCGCCGCCCTAGTGGCCGGAAATAGGTCCGGCGATTGGCGTGGAGAGAGCGCTGGAGCAGAGGGAGAGGCGTGGGGATCCAAAGCGGTCGCCCCTCCCCTGGGGACTGGACGTGGTGGTGCTGCCGGTTCGCTGGGGCCACCCGTCCTCAACCTTGGGGCTGGTCTCGGCGGGAACAGCCCACGCGACCTGGGAAGGGGAACAGGTTTGGGGAGAGAAGGGGAGGAAACAGAAGAGGGTAGAGAGAGAGAGAGAGAAGCCGATGGTAAGGGTTCGCCGACCCCGTGGCACGCCACCATGTGGTCCTCCGCCAACTGGATGGCCTGGGTTAGCGACGTCGGGCGGTGGCACTGGACCCACTGCGCGGTCTTCTGGGGAAGCTGCGCGATGAACTGCTCCAGCACCACACGGTCGATGATTCCCTCGACGTCGCTTCCGTCGGCCACAGCCACTTGCGGCATGAGTCCCGGAGCTGGTGCGCGAAGGTGAAGGGTCGGCCGGATTCGCTGAGGGTCAGGGTCCGGAACCGCTGCCTCTGTTGTTCTGGGCTCCGGCCGACCCGCTGTAGAATGGCGCGCTTTAAATCTTCGTAGGCCAGGAGATTCTGGACTGGCAGTTGGTGTGCGGCTACCTGCGCCTCTCCAGACAACAGCGGCAGGAGCCGCATTGGCCAGTCCGACCGGGGCCACCCCCGGGACTCGGCGGACCTCTCGAAGAGGTCGATGAATGCCTCCGGATCATCCTCCGGGCCCATCTTCGAGAGGTGGATGGTAGCAGCCGAGTCGGTGGTAGACGGGGGGGTGGCCGGAATCTCCCGGGCCATCCAGCTCCGGAACAGCTCGCGGTCTTCATGCTGGGCGAGGAGGAGGGCCTCGAAGCGTTTATCCTGGTCGGCCCTCACTGCCAGCAGGTCTTCGTGTGTCTGTTGGTGAAGACCGGCGAGCGATTGGACGAGGTCCGCAAGCGGCGTCTTTGGCGGGGTTTGCATGGCGGCGGCAAACTTCTCCCTTCCCGGGTTTCGGCACCAGTGTAATGTTGGTTCGACTGTGGGGGTGTGGGAAGGAAGAAGACGGGGTCGGCTTGACTGGGACTGCACTCAATTTATTACTCAGAATCGTTACAAACATAAAGCACGCACAAGGGCGTTCAAAACAATCAAAATACTCAATCATTTACTCAGTTTCAGCTTCTTAAGAAGCTTTCCACTCTCTCTCCGGCAGGCAGTCCCAGTCCAGATCTCTCTCTCTCTCTCACTCCCGACAGCGGCTTAAATGCGGTCTCTCCACGCCAATTACTGCAACGAGACACAGGTGTTAATGATCTGCACTTGACCTATTTACTCACCGCTCGTCTCCTCGCTCTCTCTCTCCCGCTACAGACTTCGCAAAACCATGCCCCCTCCGCCACACTGACTGTTCCACAATCTCAGCAACTTCACTGACCAACAGTCGAGCAAAGGAAGGAACTACCTTCGCCAAGACCTCATCAGGATCAGATGTCAACTACATCTTCTCTGTCCTTCCCTTTTCCAGTGAGGAAGTCAACAGTGCACAGCAGGATGATGTCACACTTCCCATCTCCCCTTCCACACACCAGACTGACGGGATCACGATGATAAACCACCAGGGCTTGCTGTACCGACGGATCCAGGAGGAGGATGGCCACCACCGTTTGCAGCTCATCGTTCCGAAGGCCTTGATCCAACGAACGCTACAAAGCATACACCAAAGGACCACGGAGAGACATCACGGACGGCTAAAAACTCTCCTCAGCATCCTAGAGGTAGCCTGGTGGTCCACGATTCGGAGGGATGTCTGGCGATATGTGGGAGACTGCGAAAGGTGTACCTTCATCAACAAGAACAAAGAACCATCTCGTCACCCTGCATCAACACTAACACCCACATCAACCATCAAGTCAGGAAGGAGGAATTTACAGGGGGAACGGCGTGCCGGCAAAGCTGGGTATAGAAAGCACCAGGGAGGAATCGCGCAACCTATCCAGGGTTACCCAGGCTGGTATCGACTTCCACCATTCTGTAATGGTTCTCCAATCCCTTCCAGCCAACTAGTTTCTGCATGGGAGTGCCTAGTTTTAGCTAATTTATTTCAAAGACATTTCAAGACACACTTTGAAGAGGATACCCATTTTATGGACAATGGATGACAGTACTCGGGAGAGGCTGGTTTCTTGCCCGTGGTGCCGTAGGCAAAGGGGGGAGACTATGTGACACTGTCACATAAGAGACATGTTTTATCCGCTCTATTTAATTCAATGATGTGTATAATAGAGTTTTAATTGGTTTACATGTTTTCTAAGTCCATTTTATTCCTCTTACCATCTTAAGTGTGTATATGTCTTTAAGTAGTTAAGGGTTGGCCTTTTATGTGACCAGTCACATGACAGGAAGGAGGAAATGCATTGGTATAAAGAGAGCAGCATGAGAAACAAACAAGGGGGAAAAAAAGATCACTAACAGACACTAAATAGTACTTTCTGGATTGTGGAGTTTCCAACCTGTGGACTCACCTTTTCAGACACAACTGCACACGTTTGGATTATCTTTTTCTTGGGTTGTGTATATACACTGGAGGATACTCACATTGGGACGTGACAGCACACTAGGATGCTTGGACTGTTTTAGGGTATGGTACATTGGACTATATGCTTTTAGCAGCCTTAGTTTTCCTAGTTTTACTGTGTTGTTTTAAAGTCTCAGGTGAGCTTTGTAAATACACCATTTCTAATTAATCTCATCTCTGGTCCATGTCTCATTCTTTTAACACCTAAATATATCTCACACAGTAAAATCTGACCCCATTTCAAATATTGTAACCTACCCACTTGGGCTGAACGTTACAAGAGATCAATAAACAATCAATTTCATACAAAAAATAGATTTAAACCATATTTTATTAAGTTCATAGAATAGTTTTTATGAACATAAACATTTTTTTTTTATAATAATCTAATTGCAAACAAGTGCAATATTTATTTTAATTTGACAACGGCGACGATGGAAAATAATACATTTGATTTAATTTTGATCAGAACCATGTATAATCATGTAATAATGCCTCGTCGTGAACCGTTTGGAGAACAAGTAAATGCACTTTTGTGACCCTGGAGCATAAAACCAGTCATAAGTCTCACGGGTATATTTGTGGCAATAGCCAACAATGGGTCAAAATTATCTATTGGGTAATTTCTTTTATGCCAAAAATCATTAGGTTATTAAGTAAAGATCAAGTTCCATTAAGATATTTTGTAAATTTCCTACCGTAAGTATATAAAAAATATATACTTATAAAATATATACCGGTGACAGCCCATGATGTCATTAATGTGCGACCAGGAAGTATATAAGGGCACCTTGCAACATGACATTCACCTTATCGTCTGAAGGGACTTTTAGGCAGGCAGGCCCGAGGCATGGCAAAGAGACGTAGTGTCTCGTTCCCTGTTCTCAGGGAACATAGGTTACATACATAACCTGAGAACGTTACCTTTCAAAGGGAACTCGCACCGCGTTCAAAGACGCTTTGGGGAACGATATACCCACGCCGCCATGCTCAGGGGAGTGCATGCCCACTGGCAGTGACAACTGTCAGAACAAGCAAATACAAATGAAATGCCTGAACCACTCTCCCTCAGGTCACCCTGGGCTGTCAGAGACAGCATTCCCTACGGTCATAGCTAGGGCTGCAACTAACGATTATTTTGATAGTCGATTAGTTGGTCGATTATTTTGTCGATTAATCGGATGAAAAAGCCTGTTTTTATTTTATTGGCACAACACACCGTTCCACATCCTGTCCAATGCTGTCCTTCAAACAAACGTGCTATGAAAACACACATAGTGAATATATCTACCATTACATAAATTAACCATGGTTTTACAATGAACAAAACAAATAATAATAATAATAATAATAATAATAATAAATAAATAACAGAGTTATTTTAGTTATTCAATGGTAACCACAAATTAACCATTGTTTTGCTTCAATCCATAGTTTAACTATATGGTATTTGTGTGGTTATACAAATGGTTATCAATACTGCATACTTTTTGTACGGGTATTTTTGTGCAAAAAAATTTATAAGCAAATCCCTACATTAAAATAATATATATAAAAAATAAAAAAAACACAAACTCAGTGTTACCACATAAGAGAAATATTCAGCAGGAACACACACACACTCTCTATGGACACATTACCTGTTACTGTCGTTTCTTTATCCTGTAGAAACTTCTTACATTTATATTCAATTACACACCGTTATCCCTTTTCAGTTCCTACTCTAATAAAAAAACTCTTAAAAAACGCTTCAAATTAACGTTTTTGCGCTGAATATTAACTGTCTCCCTCTCTAAAGCGTTCTGTCTGTTTGACACACATGCGTATGCGCGCGCCCACCGCGCCGGTGCTCATTCAGTGATGTTACTGTCAGGACCAGGACGCTCTTTCATGCAAAATGGAAATACTCGCGTGAATTCGTAACATTTACAGATGAGGATATAACTGCAGTTCTCTATATAGATCAGTGGATATAACCTGTAAAATGAATGTTTTGCACTGAGGCTGCAGACGCACACACACATCTGTCATGACAGTGTATGTTAAACACTAATGCATTCGCTTGAAGCTTAAAATAAACAATTCTCATGTTTTGGGCACTTGGATCACGTACCTTTCCTGCATCAGCTCACTCTGTTTCCACTCCACTATTTCTAGATGCACATTTTGTCCATAAAAACGTGTTATTCAGTGCTGTAATTTGACGCGACTGGTGGAAGCTTTGCGTACAGAGGACAGACCCAACTAATCGATAATGAGAATCGTTGTCGATGATTTTCATTATCGATTATTATCAATTTTATCGATTAGTTGTTGCAGCCCTAGTCATAGCCCAAGCTATAAGCCTCAAGAGGAACCTTTATGCACTTTACATGAGGTCCTACCCAGGCTGCTCAAAGGCCTGGGACCAACCACTTAAACAGAAGGGGTCCCTTTAAGGGAATGTGGCTAGGGGACCCGAGGGAGCCCCAGCCAAATCACTACTCGGGGAACATATTCAACCGAATGCCACCAGGGAGGCCTGACCTGGTGCCACTTATATTGGACACTTTGGTTTGGCCAACCCTGTCTGTAACAAGCAACAGAGCCTCTGGAGGGACTGAAAACTGGCAGTACCCCTCAGACCGGATCTCAGACATGGGTATCCTGGAGAGCAATACTCCGCGTAGCGCTTTACAACCCTTGCTAGCGAGGGGAGTCTGACTGCTCGATCCAAGGATCTACAAAGCACTTATGTTCAAAGCGCTAAGGAGGCCGGACAGGCCTACAGACTGATCTAACTGGGAGGCCTCACGAGAGGCCTGCGAACGTCTGATCAGACTTAGGCGGCTGCATGCTCACAAGCGACCCTCAGTGAAGGGAGCACCGAGCCTGACCTGGTAGGTAAACCAAGCTGTAGGCTATATACAATAGCTTCCCTTCTGCAGGGAACCAGTAGCAAAAAATGCCCAATCTCGGGAACTCGCCTTCAAGGAGGCCTGGTGAGGCCTACTACCTGATAGCAAGCCTTCAGGGAGGCCTGGTGAGGCCTACTACCTGATAGCAAGTATGCTTTATGCCCGAGCATCCAGAATCAGGAACTCGTCTTTAGGGAGGCCTGGTGAGGCCTACTACCTGATAGCAATTCATGCCGGCTGCCAGAGCATCCATACTCGGGAACTCGCCTTCAGGACGGCCTAGTGAGGCCTACTTCCTGATAGCAAGCCTTCAGGGAGGCCTGGTGAGGCCTACTACCTGCCAACAATACATGCTAACTGTCAAGTGACTGAGTTCACCCTCAGGGAGGCTTGGTGAGGCCTACCACCTGATAGCCAGTCAGGCTAGCTGTCCAGATGCCAAACGAGAGGTGGTGGATTGTGTTTCTACATTAACGAAAGTTGGTGTTCAGATGTAACAACGCTGAAGAAGATGTGCTCTCCTAATCTAGAGGCACACTTCATAAACTGTAAACCTTTCTACTTGCCGCGGGAGTTTTCCTCGTTCATTCTCGTGAATGTTTACATCTCTCCAGCACGTTACATGTCCCACCAGAGACAGTAATATACTGGACCACTGTTACACAACAATAAAGAATGCATATCACTCCGTCCCACTGGCAGCTTTGGGGCTCTCTGATCACTGTGTGGTTCATTTTATACCGACCTACAGGCAGAAACTGAAATCAGCTAAACAAGTAATAAGGACTGTAAAAAGATGGACTAATAAAGCAGAGCTGGACTTACAAGCCTGCTTCGAATGCACTGATTGGACTGTTTTTGAAGCTTCTACCACTGATCTGAATGAGCTCACAGATACTGTAACCGCATACATCAGTTTCTGTGAGGATACATGCATTCCTACCAGGACATTCTTATCATTCACTAATGATAAACCATGGTTTACTGGGAAACTCAAACTGCTTCGTCATGCCAAAGAGGATGCTTACAGAAGTGGGGATAAAGTCTTGTATAACCAGGCCATAAACAGACTGACAAAGGAGATCAGAGTGGCTAAAAGAAGCTACTCTGAAAAGCTGAGCAACCAGTTTTCAGCAAACTGGAAAAAAAAGCTTCAGTTTGGACAGGCTTGAGGAACATAACCAACTACAAGTCACCATCCCCCCGTTCTGTAGAGAATCAACAACTGGCTGAGGATCTGAATGCATTCTACTGCAGGTTTGAAAAGCCCAGTCTCACACCACACACCCGCTCTGATCTGCAATTCACACGTTAACCATCACCTCCTGCAACCCCTCTCCTCCCCCCTCCTGTCATCCAACTCGAGCTTAAGGTCTGTGTGGAGGATGTGAGCAGAGTCTTCAAAAAACAGAAGATTAGGAAAGCTTCAGGCCCAGACGGCATCTCATCTGCCTTTTTGAAAGCCTGCGTTGACCAACTGGCCCCAGTCTTCACACAGATCTTCAACAGATCATTGGAGCAGTGTGAAGTTCCCTGTTGCTTCAAACGCTCCACTATCATTCCCGTCCCCAAAAAACCCCAAATCATTGGACTTAATGACTACAGACCTGTCGCTCTCACGTCTGTGGTCATGAAGTCGTTTGAAAGACTGGTTCTGGCCTACCTGAAGGACATCACTGGACCCTTGCTGGATCCTCTTCAATTTGCCTCCAGAGCAAACAGGTCTGTGGATGATGCAGTCAACATGGGACTGCATTATATCCTGCAACATCTCGGCAGACCTGGGACTTATGCAAGGATCTTATTTGTGGACTTCAGTTCGGCCTTCAATACCATCATGCCTGATCTTCTCTCAGCTAAACTGACCCAGCTCTCCGTGCCATCCTCAATCTGTCAGTGGATCTCCAGCTTCCTGACAGACCGACAACAGCTTGTGAGACTGGGGAAACTCACATCCAGGACTCTCACTACCAGCACTGGCGCCCCCCAGGGCTGTGTTCTCTCCCCACTGCTCTTCTCCCTGTACACCAATGACTGCACTTCTAAAGACCCCTCTGTGAAGCTCCTGAAATTTGCAGACGACACCACTGTCATCGGCCTCATCCAAAACGGTGATGAGTCTGCTTACAGACTGGAGGTTGAACAGCTGGCTGTCTGGTGCAGTTATAACAACCTTGAGCTCAACACGCTCAAAACGGTGGAGATGATAGTGGACTTCAGGAGGAACAGCCCAGCTCTCCCCCCACTCACCATCATGAACAGCACTGTGGAAGCAGTGGAGTCATTCAGGTTCCTTGGCACTACCATCTCTCAGGACCTGAAGTGGGACAATCACATTGACTCCATTGTGAAAAAGGCCCAGCAGAGACTGTACTTCCTTCGTCAGCTGAGGAAGTTCAACCTCCCACAGGAGCTGCTGATTCAGTTCTACTCGGATGTCATTGAGTCTGTTTTATGCACTTCCATCACTGTCTGGTTTGGTTCATTTACATTTACATTTACATTACATTACATTTAGTCATTTAGCAGACGCTTTTATCCAAAGCGACTTACAAATGAGAGCAATAGAAGCAACTACAACAGTCAGAGGCTACAGTATGCAAGTGCTGTAACAAGTCTCAGTTAATCTAACACAGAACACACAGGATTTTTTTTTTTTTTTAATAAATAAATTAGACAGACAGAAAAATGAATAGAATGTTAAGTGCTATTCTTGATTGGTCAGGTGCTGCTGGAAGAGATGCGTCTTTAGATGTTTTTTGAAAATGGCTACAGACTCGGCTGCTCGAATTGAGATAGGCAGGTCATTCCACCAGATGGGGGCAGTCCAGGAAAAGGTCCGTGACAGTGATTTCATGCCTCTCTGGTATGGCACCACAAGGCGTTGTTCACTGGTAGAACACAAACTCCTGGAGGGTGTGTATGTCTGAACAAGCGAGTTAAGGTATATTGGTGCAGAGCCAGTGGTTGCTTTGAAGGCGAGTACCAGTGCCTTGAATTTGATGCGAGCGGCTATTGGTAGCCAGTGGAGTCTGATGAAGAGAGGCGTGACGTGTGCTCTCTTCGGCTCGTTAAAGATCACCCTCGCCGCTGCATTCTGGATCAGTTGCAAGGGTTTGATAGTGCATGCCGGAAGGCCTGCTAGAAGAGCATTACAGTAGTCCAGTCTGGAGAGAACAAGAGCTTGGACCAAGAGTTGTGTGGTCAGCTCAGATAGGAAGGGTCTAATCTTCCTAATGTTGTATAATGCAAATCTGCAGGACCGGGTTGTTGCAGTAATGTGGTCAGTGAATTTTAGCTGATCATCGATCACAACTCCAAGATTCCTGGCTGTCCTGGACGGAGTTATGTTTGATGATCCTAGCTGGATGGAGAGATTGTGATGAAGTGCTGGGTTGGCTGAGACCACAAGCAGTTCAGTCTTTGCAAGGTTGAGTTGCAGGTGATGCTCCTTCATCCAGGCAGAAATGTCTGTTAGGCAGGCAGCAATACGAACACCAACCGTGGGATCATCTGGTTGAAATGAGAAGTAGAGTTGAGTGTCGTCTGCATAGCAGTGATAGGAAAAGCCATGTTTCTGAATGACCGATCCCAGTGATGACATGTAGATGGAGAAGAGAAGTGGTCCAAGCACTGAGCCCTGTGGAACGCCAGTGGCTAGATGATGTGACTTAGACACTTCACCTCTCCATGACACCCTGAAGGACCTACCTGAGAGGTAAGACTTGAGCCACTGGAGAGCAGTTCCTGAGATGCCCATCTTCATGAGAGTTGACAGGAGGATCTGGTGGTTAACTGTGTCAAAAGCAGCAGACAAATCCAGTAAGATAAGTACTGTGGATCTGGAAGCCGCTCTTGCCTGCCTCAGTGCCTCCGTAACCGAGAGCAGGGCAGTCTCAGTTGAGTGGCCGCTTTTGAAGCCTGATTGGTTGATATCCAGGAGGTTGTTCTGTTCAAGAAACGTAGAGAGCTGGTTAAAAACAACTCGCTCGAGTGTCTTTGCAATGAAAGGCAGAAGGGATACCGGTCTGTAGTTTTCTAAAAGTGCTGGGTTCATAGAGTGTTTCTTCAGCAGTGGGGTTACCCGAGCCTGCTTAAATGCTGTGGGGAAGGTCCCGGTGTGAAGAGAGGTGTTGACAATGTGAGTGAGTGCAGGAGTAACAGAAGAAGAAATGGCCTGAAGGAGGTGAGTGGGGATAGGGTCAAGCGGACAGGTAGTGGGGTGGTTGGAAAGGATGAGTTTGGAGACTTCAGCTTCAGAGAGCAGAGAAAAAGAGGGGAGTGTATGTGTTATGGTTGTTGAGATGTGCGTGTCGGTATGTGGTGCGGAGAATTGGCTGCTGATGGAGGAAGTTTTTTGTGTGAAAAATTATGCAAAGTCATCAGCTGTAAGAGTTGATGAAGGAGGGGGGGGAGGAGGACAGAGGAGCGAAGAGAACGTTCTGAAGAGTGCACGAGAGTCAGAGCAGTTGTGGATTTTGTTGTGATAGTATGTAGTTTTAGCAGTGGAGACGTTACTAGAGAAAGAAGCGAGAAGAGACTGATACAGGGTCAGGTCAGTAGTGTTTTTAGTTTTGCGCCACTTCCTCTCTGCCGCCCGGAGTCCAGAGCGATGTTCGCGGAGAACATCGGACAGCCAGGGGGCAGAGGGGGTGGTGCGGGCTGGCCTGGATGAAACGGGACAGAAGTTGTCTAAGCAAGATGTTAGAGTGGAGCAAAGAGTGTCAGTAGCACTGTTAGTGTCAAGTGCTGAGAACTGAGCAGGTGGAGGGAGTGAGGAGGAAACCATAGTGGATAGACGGGAGGGAGAGAGCGAGCGTAGATTACGCCGAAAGGTAATCAAGGGAGGAGTGTGTGTTGTGTTAGGAGTTAGTAGGAGGTTAAGAGTGATGAGAAAGTGATCTGAGGTGTGTAAAGGAGTAACTAAAGTGACGTCTGTGGAGCAGTAGCGTGTGTAGATAAGATCAAGATGGTTACCTGATTTATGAGTAGCTGTAGTAGATACTCGCTTAAGATCAAATGAGGTCAGAAGAGTGGTGAAGTCTGCAGCCTGGGGTTTATCAAGGTGGATGTTGAAGTCACCAAGCAGTACCAGAGGAGTGCCATCCTCAGGGAAGTGAGAGAGTAACATATCCAATTCCTCCAGGAAGTTACCCAGTTGACCTGGAGGACGATAAATAACTACAACATGGATTTTAGCAGGGTGAGTGACAGTGTTTGAGTGCGATTCAAACGAGCAGTTGCCAGATAGAGAAGGGATGGGCTCAAATTTCCAATCCTTTGAGATGAGCAGACCAGTACCTCCGCCCCTCCCAATCTGGCGAGAGGTGTGTGAAAAAGAGAAATTATTTGAGAGGGCCGCAGGAGTGGCAGTGTCTTCTGGTTTGATCCAGGTTTCAGTTAGAGCCATAAGACTGAGATGTGAATGAGTGGAAATAGATGAAATAAAGTCTGCTTTGTTTACAGCAGACTGGCAATTCCAGAGACCAATTGGAATGGACATTAATGTAGCAGAGGAAATGGGTACACTACGCAGATTAGTAGGATTACGGCGTCTAGAATGTACAGAGCGTGATTTACGTGTGTGTGTGATAATAGTAGAGATTTGGAAGCACATTGTGAAAACGGGTCAGAGATATTAGCAGATGAAAACAAGCAAAAACACAAAAGTGGACAAAGTATATGTATATAGCTATACTCAAGTGCCTTGTCGGTGTCCTTGCTCGAGTGGAGTCGCGCAGAGTAGAGTCGAATGGTCTTTACACTCTTCGGTCTTCACACGAGGAGGGCTTCACACGAGGGCTGCCGCTTCCGCTGCCGCGGAGTACTACTCAATTTATACTCGCATTAAAATGTCGTTATTGAATAGAGCTGGCTACTCCCAGTGAAACGCGTTAGTTCGCACGAGGTCAAACAATAACAAACCAGACTACAACAAACAGCCAACTACAGCAAACAGACAGCGTTCTAAAGAACAGCTGAACTACAGATCAAATGAGGAAAATGTAAACAGAACTCACACACTAGCTGTTTTCCCTGATGTTCGATGCTTCTCTCTGACTCAAAGTAAACAATGAACGCTCTATATAGCACGCTGGCTTATGGCCACGCCCAGTGAAACGCGTTAGTTCGCACGAGGTCAAACAATAACAAACCAGACTACAACAAACAGCCAACTACAGCAAACAGACAGCGTTCTAAAGAACAGCTGAACTACAGATCAAATGAGGAAAATGTAAACAGAACTCACACACTAGCTGTTTTCCCTGATGTTCGATGCTTCTCTCTGACTCAAAGTAAACAATGAACGCTCTATATAGCACGCTGGCTTATGGCCACGCCCAGTGAAACGCGTTAGTTCGCACGAGGTTAAACAATAACAAACCAGCTACCAAATCTGACATCAGGAGACTACAACGCACAATCCAGACTGCAGAAAGGATTATTGGTGCCTCCCTGCCAACCCTCCAGGACCTGTAATCTTCCAGAGTGAGGAAGAGAGCAGGGAAAATCATCACAGACTCCGCTCACCCTGGACACCGCCTGTTTGAACTGTTACCATCAGGACAGCAACTCCGATCACTGGCCACTAGAACATCTAGGCACAGGAACAGTTTCTTCCCACAGGCCATTTCCCTCTTGAACAGTTAAAATACACCTCCCCCAAGGCATATGCCTGTAAGTGCAATACTCCCACTGTTTAGTGCAATATCTTCTAAACTCAGGAGATATTTATATTTATTCATACTACTCACATACTGTAAATATGTTTATAATCTGTAAATGTTTATTCTGACTAAACGTAACTGTGACCTAATATTTTTTTAATGTTATTTTCATATTTTTATTCCTAGAATTTGTATTACAATGTTCTTGTTGTGTTTGTATTGTATTGTGCACTGGAAGCTTCAGCACCAAGAAAAATTCCTTGTGTGTGCAAGCACACTTGGCAATAAAGCTCTTTCTGATTCTGATTCTGATACATCGGAACTCGCCTTCAGGGAAGCCTGGTGAGGCCTACTACCTGATAGCAAGTCATGCTAGCTAGAACTCGCCTTCAGGGAGGCCTGGTGAGGCCTACTTCCTGATAGCAAGTCATGCTAGCTGCTCAAGCATCCAGACTCTGGAACTCACCTTCAGGGAGGCCTAGTGAGGCCTTCTACCGGATAGCGAGCCTTCAGGGAGGCCTGGTGAGGCCTACCACCTATTAGCAATACATGCTACCTTTCAAAGTGACTGAGACCCGGAACTCACCCTGGTAAGGCCTACTATCTGATAGCAATTCATGCTAACTTTCAGAGTAACCAAAAACCCGGGGACTCACCTTCAGGGAGGCCTGATAAGGCCTACTACCCGATAGCCAGTCAGGCTAGCTGTCTAGATGCCATACATCGGAACTCTCTTCCAAGGAGGCCTGCTAAGGCCTACTACCTGTCCAGGAGTCTACTGCCCAGACTGCCAGAGCCAACTGAACGTTTTCAGCCAGCTGGCCTAACAAACCCTTCTAGGGGCGGCCGTCATAGAGGCCTGCTAAGGCCTACTACATGACAGCGCAGTCTTCACTGGCAGACAGAAAGGGGACAGGCATTGGCCGAACGACTCTCACATGAGAGGAGGCTGACATTAGGGATGCTAGTTAAAACCCACATTCACGTAGTGAAGGGCCAGAGGCGACAATGCCCCAGCAAAGCGCCTCCATCATCCCTAGTATAGCCTAGGCCAGCTACCGAGCCAGCCTCTAATATTCCTTAAAGGGTCATGAAAAAAGTAAAAAAAAACAAACAAAAAAAAACAAAACAAAAAACAGAAAAGTCAAGGAAGAAAGTGAGGTGTTGTTTTCAGCGTGTCGTGAAGGTGCTCCCTGGATTACTTTTGTGTGGGTAAAGACCGTTAATCTACGGTGGAACAGCTGAGGCAGATGGTCGCACAGATACGAAGTAAGGGCGCTGAGCGAGCTGTAACCGAGACGCCGTCTGTGGAAACCATTGCAACAAAGGTTCGGTAAAGTAAAATTAACTTGAGGAATCGCACAGCGAACCTGCAAGCGTTGACATTAATTTCTTAATTTATGTCAGGAGTGCATAATAACCGATCTGCAATGAACAATATTTTGAATGAAATATCAACAAGAATCAAAAGCCACGTCTTCTCCGTTTTATTTGTGGTCACAGACATGCACTAACCCGCATGTGTTCGGGCTCTTAGTGAAACAGTGTGCATATTTGGACAAATATAGATTTATTCTAGCTGCCGGACAGCGCGGGTTGTCACGGGCAACCCAGCGCGCGTTGCTCGGTGCTTCAGATGCGCGGTCGATACTATGAAACCTCAAATGGAGTTGAGTCCCTTCGCTTATAGCCCGATCTAGTTTCTTTTTTGGTGCACCAGAAAAGGGGCTACTTTGGCTGATAAGCCTCGGTGACCTGAGGATTACAGTGAGGCTTCCCTGCCGAGTACATCTCTGTAGGCCCCCACTCCTCTATCGCATCGCAAGCATGTAGAGACTGTGTTCGTGGGTGGTTCATGTTCTCTCATGAGAGCATAACCACGTTGGCGCATTGTTCATCTTGCCAAACAGTGTGCATATTTGGACAAATATACATTTATTATCACGTTTGCAAAATATTTTGTCATACAGAATAACATTTCTTTTCATTTCTCACTGAATTAGCCTATGCTGATCTGAAGAGCTGAATGACATTCAGAGCGATCTCTGTCTGTTCTTCCTGCTGCACACCACTTATGATCTCAGAGCTCTCTCATTGGCTGTACTCATCCCTCATCTCATCTCTCTGTTGTAAACATTGCCAACATGTGAACCAAGAACATGTCTCAGAACCGCTGTAACTGCTGCTGTCGGTATTGCTATCCATGTCACCCGTGTCTGTGCATTGCCGGTTTGCAAATTAGCTAATTTTAATGCGCCTAATGACACTCCCCTATTTATGCAAACCATTCCCTCTTTCCACACAAAACCCATCCCACCTTTTCGCAGTTGACCACCCCCCTTTTTGGAAGCCTTTTCAAATCGAAGGTGTGAAAAAACCCCGCTGCAGCAGGGGGGTTTCATGACCCTTTAAATCTATTCTCTTAACCCCTAGAAGTCTGAGCTATTTTGGGGCCCTTTAGAAGTTTTAACATGCTCTGACATTTGTGCTTTTTTCAGTTGCTTATAAACATATTAATGGCAAAAGTGTTATTACACTGTATTCAGCACAAACTGGGCTACCATAATGTGTACATGCTTGTATTTTTGAGAGAATGTTTATGCATGGTTTTTGAAAAAAAAAAATTTAAATTAAGGCCTCAGAACACAATAGATATGTGTCCAAAAGACTTTTGACTAATGGGTGTTGTTGCCTAGAGTTTTTGCTTCAAACTGATGTGAGAATCATTGAGCTTATTCACATAAAAAAATATAGTAATTTACATTTTGTAAGACACTTTTTCTTTACTGTCACGGCCAGCTCGTTCTCGACCGTTACATAAAGAGGATCACACATGCAAAATGAATAGTTTGACTTACAAAATTATTTATTAAGCACAAATAGTGATCCATTACAGAAATATAACAAAGTCTAGGGATTTAAACAATACAGGGGAAAAATAATAATCCAATTGGTGAGGAATGTTGAGAAATGATAACTAAAACAGAACGCAACAAAGTGGAGCAAAATGACTTCTCTGGAGATGTTCCCCCAGAGGAAGTAGTGATGAGCAGGTGGATACAGCTTTTATACCCTCCGCCCATAAATTAATCAATTAAGTATGATTGTCTGCAGCCAATCACACCCTCAGAACACAATAGGAGACAGGGTCGTAACACCTCCCTCCTCAAAAAGATTCTGCAAAGAATCCAAAAAGAAAAATTAATGTCAATCAACTCATGAGAACAAGGACAATCATCAAGGTAGTAATCGATCATGAAGCATCTACCACTCCACTCCATCTTCCAACACTTCTGGGCCCTAGAAATGCAAAAAGAGAGAGACGAGAAACATGCAACAGAAATCATGACGTTACACTCTAGAAAGTGACTCCATCGCATCAGACTTATTTACGTCAGTTTTAAAGCTGACTGAACTGAATGTCCCACGATGGGTTAACACAAATTCATCAGCCATGATAGCAGCTTCAGAAAGTTTATTCACCTTGTGTTCAGTGAGATATGTAGCTACAGCATGAGGAACACAGTGCTTAAACTCCTCCAAAAGCATCAATTCTCTTAACTGCTCTTTAGTTGTGACTTTCATAGAATTACACCATCGATCAAACAAATTTTCCTTTTCTCTTGCAAATTCAATATAAGTACATTCGTCAGTTTTACTAAAATTTCTAAATTTTTGGCGATACGCCTCAGGCACGAGTTCATATGCGTGTAACACAGCAGATTTCACCACATCATAATCACCACTCTGTTCCAGGGTGAGAGCAGAATACACTTCCTGTGCTTTTCCTGTGAAAACACACTGCAACAGCAAAGTCCAAAACTGTTTCGGCCATTTTAAGGATAGAGCAACACGTTCAAAGTGATAAAAATATTTCTCTATTTCCTTTTCATAAAATGGCGGAACTAATCTCACATTCCGGTGAACGTCAAACACAGGTGATTCAACCGGCCGCGGTACAACAGGAGGCACGTCAACTCGCGCAGCTTCTGCCTCTTTAACTGACAACTCTAACTCCCATAAGCCACTGCTTAGAAGCGGAACTACTTCCGTCTATTTCGCCACCTACTCATTCACAAAATGACTTACCACAAGTCACACACATTGTAGGTACGAAGGAAAGAGAATAACGCCCTATAAACACGAGCGAAATTACTCACGAAGCGGAACTACTTCCGTCTATTTCGCCACCTACTCATTCACAAAATGACTTACCACAAGTCACACACACATTGTAGGTACGAAGGAAAGAGAATAACGCCCCATAAACACGAGCGAAATTACTCACGAAGCGGAACTACTTCCGTCTATTTTGCTGAATAGGTTCACCTCTGTAATCTGAGAAACTCCAGCTCCTATCTGCCAGAAAACACTAACTAATGCCTACCTAGTCTTCGAAGGTGTACCGGGCTCGGGGCGGCATTAAACGCTGAACTCAGTGACGATCAGTCAGACTGAAAGTCCGAAAGCGTGCCCCCGACAGAGAGTTAGATCTCCACCCA
The DNA here is from genome assembly GCF_949357685.1 of Gobio gobio. Classification (NCBI taxonomy): domain Eukaryota; kingdom Metazoa; phylum Chordata; class Actinopteri; order Cypriniformes; family Gobionidae; genus Gobio; species Gobio gobio. Next base: position 24,351,495 of record NC_137115.1, on the reverse strand, counting down.
GGATAACCCTCAAAAACAAGAAAGTAAAATAATAAACAAAACAACAAACAGTGTTCCGTCGGAAGGATGCATACACAACCCAGCTGGAAACACTCTAACTAACCGGAGTTCTCATTCATAAAGATGACCATTCACAAAATAAATCACATACTCACCAACATTCCTACACCAAAGGATCACGGACGAGACACCCAATTTATGTCACGGCCAGCTCGTTCTCGACCGTTACATAAAGAGGATCACACATGCAAAATGAATAGTTTGACTTACAAAATTATTTATTAAGCACAAATAGTGATCCATTACAGAAATATAACAAAGTCTAGGGATTTAAACAATACAGGGGAAAAATAATAATCCAATTGGTGAGGAATGTTGAGAAATGATAACTAAAACAGAACGCAACAAAGTGGAGCAAAATGACTTCTCTGGAGATGTTCCCCCAGAGGAAGTAGTGATGAGCAGGTGGATACAGCTTTTATACCCTCCGCCCATAAATTAATCAATTAAGTATGATTGTCTGCAGCCAATCACACCCTCAGAACACAATAGGAGACAGGGTCGTAACATTTACAAATTCTATATGCGAGGAGGCGTGAAAGATCATGAATAACGAGAGAACCTGAGAGAACAAAAGAATGCATAATGAGCTGCATAATGACCTGCATAATGAATGATCTTCAGGTATATGACTGAGAGGGAGCTAAGCAACAGGACAAAGGAAATATATTTTGTTGGAATTTATTTAGAATGTAGTCAACAAAGGCCTATTATATTTTAAATGATCAAAAGATTTGACTACACTGCAAAAAATGCTCTTCTTATTTAGTATTTTTTCTTGTTTCCAGTCCAAATATCTAAAAAAAAAAATTAAATCAAGATTAATTTACTAGATAAGTACAATTTTCTGGGGAGAAAAATGAAGTGAGTTTTTGCTTAAAACAAGCTAAATTATCTGCCAAAACAAGAAAAAAGATTTCAATCAGAAATGTTTTTGAAAGAAGTAAATACAAATAACTGAATAATTGGTAATGATGAATGTTATAAGTAAAATATTTGGGATTTAAAACAACATGATGCAATGCAATTATGATTTCAAATAGTTTTGGGTGATTTCAGGTTGATTGGGACACATTTTTCCCCGTCATTTCAATGTCAAACATTTTCTGAATCATTTGATTTTGTAAACGATCAGATACACACAATACTCAAATATCATTTCGAGCTTCAGTTCATTTATGAGACATGCGTGCAATGCACGATCGCCAGCGCTAAGGCTATTGTCTGTTATATTGGCTTCTTATTAAGAAGCAAATCTATCAAAAACATTTATTAAAATTAAGATACAATTTATACAAAAGGCTTTCTACTAAACAAAACTCACGAATCATTTCTGACAAACTTAAAAAAAATAACATTAGGTTATAATATTTAAACATCAATATGAAGCAAAATATGTTTGACTGGTACTATATCTATAGCATCTGAGCAGACATTTGTGAATAAAAGTTTTATTGATGTGACACTGGGTTCTTTTACAATAAACACATTATAATCTGTCCAAAACAGGCCAAATAAATCTTGTCTAAACAGTCTTGTATCTATGACATTTTATGTTGCAGCAGGATTCATATTTTAACTGTCTTTTTGCGTTTAATATTCACAGATGCTAACAGAATAAACTTAGCCTACCACAATCAGCGGCTGAATCCATTGCTCTGAACAGAACATGAACAGCTTTTCATGAGGAAAATTATTCCAGGATTATTCCTCAACGCGTCTCAAAACTATGTAGCTGAAGTATAGCACTACACTTGATGTGTTTGTTTGAGTTGATTGCCTCAGTATTTGAATCTCAAAGAACGCACGCTCAGTGGGCCTGGGCGCATTAGCGGATAATGAGACGCTCATGAACGACTGACATATCTCTCTTTTCAAACAGATTACATAAACACAGAATATTTGTTTTCAATTTGGTTTACATTATTTAAAACCTGACATTTTAAAGTTTCTTGAGACATGGCTCGTTTTCACTAAGATACAGGTCATTTTCTGAAGAGAATCAGATTAGACATTGAGAGAGAGGCTGCAGATCGCGCATCATGTTTGTTTTCTTTATTTTGCAAAAAGCACAACATTTTATTTTTATTGTGACTGTACACAAAAAATTGAAACTTAACAGATTATAATGATGTATAACACTTGTCTGAATGATAAAAAAAGACAGAGTTATTTGAGTCTGTTTGGCACTGATAAGATAAAAAGCGAGTCGATCGCACCGGCGCAACCACAAACTTGAGGGGGTTAAACACATAATCCCCCTAACCCTATACAGGGAATGGAGGTCATGACAGACCTTTTCTGTTCTTTTTTTTTAATGAAAAGGAGACCAACAGCTCAAACTGCGGCATGCAGAATAAAGACTCACCAATTCAGTTTTATAAATATGAGGTCTACCACCCTTACAGGCCTGAAAGGGGCACTCTCACTGATCAAGCCAAGGCTGGCCAAAGGATATCTTTCCACTCATCACAAGCCCAGCCCTAGGCCTGATGTAAGAAGTGCCTGGGGAAACGATGAAGAAGAATGATGAGGGTCAGGTTTTCGGTTCACCCTCGGGGAGAAGATCCATCACCGACGCTAACTGCGCTTGTGATGGATCATCTCCCTCAAATCCTTCTTCTTCCGGGAGTGCACGAGAGGTGATACTGGCACTCTGGCCCTGTCTCCAGCCCTCGGACCGTGATGGGCCAGGCCCTCCTGCCTGCCTGGGCACGGATCCGGATCTCAGCGGTACGCAGGTTTTAAACGCTGCCAAACGTGCCTTCGCCTCCCAAAAAAATGTCACCCCACCGCCTCAAGGCGAAACTGGCAAATCAAGGAGAAAGCCTTATCCTTTCTCCACGATATCAGCCAAGTTCGACCACAGATGTCTCTCCGCGACCACCATCACCGCCATCGATCGACCAATTGCGGCAGCTTCTTTGTTTGGAGGCACGGAGAGCTAGATCTGTGGTGCGGTGCAGTTCGACCATCGCATCAGGGGACAAACCCACCCCTGATCGAGATCCTTCAGCAGATCTGCCTGGTACGCTTGCAATACCACCATGGTGTGCAAAACCACACCAGCCTGACCTGTTGCCGTATATGCCCTGCCATTTAAGCTCAATGTCGTTTTGAGAGGTTAGATGGCAGAGTTGGAGCTCTCAGTGTTGATGCCTACCCATATGCGAGATAGTTCGCAAATGCCCCGTCAATTGGTAGCATCGACACATACCCATTTTCCCCTATCCCCTCGACATCAGTGAAGTTAAATGACTGATGTCGGTGAATATCGGGCCGAATATGGGTTCTTCCATGCCCTCTCAATCTCTGTAAGAAGATCAGGAAGGAATGGAAGGCTCACCTGAGCCGATGGCTTATGGCCGGGGAGAAATCGATTGTCCAATCTGTCACGAGCGATCTCTCCTCTAATGCACCGACATGGCAGCTGCAGCATGTTCCATAACATCCATCAGCTCAGCATACACGGGCAGGGTGGCTGAGAGGATTCAGGATTTATTTATTTTCTCATTTTCACCACCCTCACCAGCCATCCCTAAGAGCACTCGCTGATAGGTCTCGTCAGCCGCCCATGATTGGCAAGCTCCATCTGGGAAACCCATGATTGTATTACCTTAATTCGAAGCGCTTCAGACAGAACAGTTCCTGAAGACGAAAAGATGAATGTCATGTTGCAAGGCGCCCTTATACACTTCCTGGTCGCACATTGATGACATCATGTGCTGTCATCGGTTAATAGGATTGCTATGATCCGATAGTAGTTTCAGACACCTGTCTAGCTGAGGTGTTTCCCTCCAAAGCGTCTTAGGATGCAGTGCGAGTTCCCTTCGAAAGGGAACACTCGGTCGCACCACATGATATTTGGTCACACCACATGATATTTTTTAAATTCACTCAAAATTTACAGGCATAGAATTGCCCACCTAAACAAAACAAGCTAGATTCCCACAAAAGGTCACTATGAAATTTATAATAAAAATATTAGTGCTGTGAATCAATTAAAAAAAATTAACTAATTAATAAAAAAAAAAATTTAATTAATCATGATTAATCGCGATTACCCCCTAGGAGTCTGAGCTTTTTTGGGGCTCTTTAGAAGTTTTGACATGCTCTGACATTTGTGCATTTTTCAGTTGCTTATAAACATATTAATGGCAAAAGTGTAATTACACTGGATTCAGCACAAACTGGGCTACCATAATATGTGAGAAACATGTATGTACATGCTTGTATTTTTGAGAGAATAATGTTTATGCATAATTTTTGAAGAAAAAAAAAATAATTTAAATTAAGGCTTCAAAACACAATAGATATGTGTTCACAAGCCCTTTGATTATTTGGTGTTTTTGTTTAGAGTTTTTGCTTTAAACTGATGTGATAATCATTGAGCCAACTCATTCTCATAAAACAATATATTCATTTACATTTTGTAAAACACTTTTTCTTTACTCAGGCCTTATGCGAGTAGGCGTGAACGAACCATGAATAATAATGTGATCACTCCTGAGAAACAAAGACCTGCATAATAATGAGCTGCATAATAAATTAGCTTTAGGTAGACCTACTAGATTTTAGGTTTACTAGATAAGTACAGTAACAGTAAAAAAAAAAAAAAAGTTTTCTGGGGAAAAAATCTAAATGTCTTTTTACTTAAAGTTTTAACCTAAAGCAAGCTAAATTATCTGCCAAAAAAGAAACAAGATTTCAATCAGAAATGTTCTTGAAAGAAGAGCTAAAAAAAACAGTAATATTGTGACAATTGGTAATGATGAATGGTTTAAGTAAAATATTTGGGATTTAAAACAACATATTGCAATGCAATTAGGATTTCAAACAGTATCTGGTGACTTTTGGTTGATTGGGACACTTTTTCCCAGTCATTTCAATTGCAAATATTTTCTGAATCATTTGTAAACTATCAAATGCACAAAATACACAAATATCATTTCGAGCTTCAGTCAGAAACACGTGAAATGCATGAGCCAGCGCTAAGGCTTTTGTCTGCTATATTGGTATCAAATATACTAATATATGTATTATACCAGTCTGTTATATTACATCAAATATATTAAAAACATTGAAGATACAATTGAGATACAATTGATACAAAACAATTGAGATACAATTGATACAAAACGAAATTCAGTTTAAAGAAAGCAATTAACTTTCTAAAAAACAAACAAAAAAACAACAACATAGGGTATAATATTTAAACATCAATATGAAGCAAAATTCGTTTTAAAAACATTGATTAATATTAAGATACAATTTATACAAAACGAAATTCAGTTTAAAGAAAGCAATTCACTTTCTAAAAAAAAACAAAAAAACAACATAGGGTATAATATTTAAACATCAATATGAAGCAAAATTGATTAAAATTAAGATACAATTTATACAAAACGAAAGTATCTGTAAAAAAGGCATTTAATACTCAAATATAATTTCCATCTTAAGTTCATTTATGAGACGCGTGGGCTAAGGCCAGTAGTGCGGGAAGGGGGGTGCTGCGGGGGTTGCAGCCCCCCTCATTATAGCATCAGCCCCCCTGGGGGGGGGGGGCAGTGGACTAAAATTATATTGTATTTAAAAACATGAAATGAAATAAAATAAATTAAAATAGACTGACATAACATACTGTGTTTGATATGGGATTAAAATAATGGGCAGTGGATAAGATATAAACTAATGATTAATTATTTTAATAATTCCTCAGGAAGTGCTTTCATCACCCACTCATTTGGTCATGGCTAGCAATAAGCAGCAGAAACATTTCAGACTTTTTTTTGTTGAGTAACGTTACTACTAACACGGTTAAGAAAAGTAAAATTGGGAATTCTTCTCAAATAAAGGATGTAAACAACGACAATGAAAGGGCGACTGAATCTGCGGCAAATGCTGACCTTGACACCGACACAAACTCTGTTCAGACATCCGCGAGCAGCGAGTTTTGTGAGCAGGGCCGTGTTTCCCAATAACGATGTATCTTAGCTCTAAAGAGCGTGTTCTACGAGCGAAGTTACGATCACTCGCAGCAATTCCACGTGCGTTTCTCAAAAATGTACTTAACATGAACGCGCGAGAACGCGCTCTAAGTGCTACTTAATAGTCGCTGTCCATTTGCGAAGTTCTGAAATATAACCTTATATGGAATCGTTTCCTCTGAACGTTTCACCTAATAATTGTCATCTGATGTGGATTAGCAATCAAAACACGTCTATATAAAGCAACTACCTTCAGGCTGAGGCAAAAAAAAAAACAAGAAAAAAACAAACAAGAAAAGATACCTTTAAAAAAGACGAAATAAATATCCTCATTTAATTCAGATGTATATTTATAATTTTTTTTGTTTGTAACCTGCCCTCATAAAAAAATAAATAATAAAATCCAGTGATCATAAAGTCAGTTTCCACAATAATATTAAGCAGCAGAACTGTTTTTTTTAATCAACATTGATAATAATGAGAATATTAAAATAAAAAAAATAATAAAAAAGTTTACAATAAAGTACAATCAAAACCTTATAGTATTATCACAATGCACTTGAATAAAGTTAAAGGTGTAATCTGCCGGTTGTCCTGTAGGTGACCTCATAACTCTGTCTTCTTACGATACACTTAGAGCTTTACGATTACTCCAGAGCACTCGTAGATCTATGATCATTTTCAAGTGCTACTTAAGTTACGATGCTTTTGGGAAACAGACCTTAATATTAAGATCACTCGTACGATCGTTTTTACGATCAATTTAGGCTTACGATGCTTTTGGGAAACGCAGCCCTGGACGTTAACATGGACTCTCACCAGTCTGCTGAGGTCGGGACTAGGGATGCTCATTTTGACCGTTTAACCGTTAACAAAATGAATTTTGACCGATTAATATCAGTTAAACGGTTTAAAAGTTGTTGTTGTTTTTTTTGCTGCATGGTCACCACATTTTTATAAGAAACAATATCGAGTCTATTAAACACGAAAGAACAACAAATATATCGGTGAGAACACTCGTTTTAACAGCCTACACCGGGACTGCATTTGTATATCACAATTTTCCCAATGTTGATTCTTCTTGCAATCGTAATGCAATGGACTATGGCCTACATTAAACCTTTAAATAAAATGTTTACACAGTCATATACAATAAACGAGCTTGCACAGCGACAGGAAATAAAAATTAACGCAAAAAACCTGCCTACCTTACCAGAGCATGTCAGCAAAGGAGCTCCACTCATGAACTGCTCAGCTGGTAAAATGACGTGCGCTCAAATCCCGACATGACATTTCTCAGTACTGTAGCCTACTACACTTGTAGCCATTAAAACACGTAATTAGTTTCAGTTTAAATATTATAATGTTATTTTCGGTGCTGAGCGGAATGAGCTTCAGAAATGAACGGAATCGTTTTAAAAACATGATTCAACAAAAAAAAAAAAACTTTTTAATGGGCCACTTAAAATGTTTATTAATAATAAATTATTACATTTTAAAAATGAATAAAATGAACAAAAATTTGCATTTCATTTGCAATCATTTGCAGCACCCCCAGCACACTTCCCGCGCCCCTGCACCACTTAGACATGCTACTTTAAAAAAATGTAAAACCAGTCAAGGTGTGGCCTGCTATTTTTATATGATGAAAAAAACTTAGTTTGACGGGAAAAAAAACTATTCCGGTTCTTCAAAGCTTCAAACGGATTCAGTGTTTTCGTTTTGTCATCTTAATTTGTTAATTATTTAAGTGAAAAATATTTAGTGTAGGCCTATTTATTTTATGCTTTTTTAAAATATTTTATTCAGTTTTTCTCTGTTGTCAGAAATGCTGCAGGTGCGTGAACATTTGATAATGTGAATCCAGGTTCTGATGTTGTTGTTGATCTGTTCTGTATGCTGCGGTTTGCACAGTAAAATAAACCAGTGGAAAAAAGTGTCTTTTTAACGGGTCACAGACACTCTTCAATTGTATATTTATTTAATGCCAATTCAATATTATAATCTTATCAGTTAACGGTTAATAATCGGATAATGAGCGGCGGTTGTCGGTCGGGAAAATTAACCATTTGTAGTCGGGACACATGATCGGATGGTTGCCAGGGAAGATGACAAGCCCTACCTACCCAGGATGAAATTTCCAGGCAGGAGAGGTTAGAACAAAAGATTTTGAAATATGTTATATTTAGCATTTTATATGAAGCTATGGGCTAGTTCAGTAGTTTTTTTATTTAATTTAATATTGAAAGCAGAAAAATTAGAAAACTGTTCCTTTTTCCTTTTTTTTCTCGAAAATACGAAAAACAAGAATTCAGCTAGGGCTTTCGTTCTGAGGTAGAAAAATTAATAAACAGAAATAATGTTTATACATTTTTCTACCTCAGAACGAAAAACAAAAAAATCAAGCTGAATTCTTGTTTTTCGTATTAAAAAAAAGAGAAAGAAAAAGGAACCGTTTTCAAATTTTTCTGCTTTCAATATTAAATAAAATAAAAAACGACTGAAATGATACACGGATTTAGCATCCATACTGTAAACATTCTTTGTTCCTATAAAATAACAAAAATCGAAAGGAAATCACACACGCAAACCAGATATAGCCTACTTGAATCCTGCATTTATTAGCTTCTTGAATCAGATAATGAGAAAGTGTACACAGGAACGCCATCCAGAATCACAGCGTTATGGTCACGTTGGATCATGTGAGATGATTGACAGCTTTACAAGCTAATGATATCACAGCTGCCGGATCAGAGGGGAGTCATCGCTAGCTCTGTTAGCTGTTTGAGTTCTTCAGATCGCATAATTCAGTAAAATGAATAGAAATGTTATTCTGTATGACGAAATATTTTACAAACATGTGATTATGAATCATTATTTCTCCAAATATGCGCACATGGACTAAGAGCCCTGGCAGATGCTGGATATTGTATGTAGCCTATGAACACAAATAAAAAGATGACGTCACATATTTTCCGACCCAACTCTCAGACCCCCCCCCCCCCTAATATTGGTATATTATGCAGGCTATTGTCTTTTATCTCGTTGCGCATAGACGCAGCACGAGCACACCGCATGAGCATGATGACGGCGTTGCTCTCTATTTGAGCACGCTTGTCGCGAGTCTACATTTAAAATAACAAACTTGAGCGTGCAAAAGACGCAACATATGTGAACGGCTTAGTCAGTGGTTTGATCAGCGTAGCAGTCAATAAACGGGACAGTCATGTACGGGACATTTAGGCCCAATAAACGGGACGTCTCGGCTAATACTGGACAGTTGGCAACCCTACTTTTATATCATAATGTGTTTCATATTATAGAGCATAAAATATCCCCATGTCGTACGTGTATCTTTATTTAGCATTGAAAGGTTGCCTACCTATTTCATATTTCAACATGTTTCCGTGGATTTCACACATTTTAGTCTGGCAATAGTTCAACTAGTAGCCTACAATGTGAAGTTTATGCATCAATAACGCTAATATAAGTGAGAAGAAATGTTTACCTTAAAAATTCTCATGTTAAAATCACGTTCTGTTTCTGATGTAAATCCAAGGTAAACTCAGCGTGTCTTCCAAACTCGATGAAAATGGTGAAGCTGATTATTTGTTTTGAGGTGATTGGGGGCGTTTACAGGTTTGCGTTCATTCCTCGGGGACGATTTGCATGTGAATCGATTTGCGCGCGTGTGGGTGTGGTCACATTAAAGATAATGAGGCTCTGCTGGAGGAACTGTACCACTCACGGTTTGTTTTTTATATAAATGGGGCTGGGGCTGGGGCTGGGGCTGGGGCTGGGGCTGGGGCTGGGGCTGGGGCAGGGGCTGGGGCTGGGGCTGGGGCTGGGGCTGGGGCTGGGGCTGGGGCTGGGGCTGGGGCTGGGGCTGGGGCTGGGGCTGGGGCTGGGCCTGTGATGAGTGTAAAGATATTCTACTGCCCGCCTTGGCTTGATCAGTGAGAGTGCCCCTTTCAGGCCTGTAAGGGTGGTAGACCTCATGTTTATCAAATATATTCATTTAAAAGTAGACATTCCAAGCTTTATAAAGAGATATCTGTCGTGTCTGTGAGGCAAGAATTCTTTGAGTTCTGAGGTCATATTCAGATGCATTTCAGAGTGGACATCACAGGGAGACAGACGGGAGAACACGCATCTTGTTTGTTTTCTTTATTTAGCGAAAAGCACAACATTTAGTTTTTATTTTGAGCGTACACAAATAAAAGTAGACACTTTAAGCTTTGTAAAGACATATCGTTCATGTCTGTGAGGCCAAAAATGATGGAGTATTTTAAGATGTTTTACACTGTCATTGTACACTGCATTTCTCGGGTCCAGAGGGTTAAAGACAGCATATTTTAAATATTTGTTGTAATGGCATCTTTTTATGAATGTAGGCCATTATCACTCATACTAATGTCTCTATAAAACATTAATGACATTACATTACAGTATAACTGAAAGCTGTCAATTTCACATTTATTAGACTTTAAAAAATAACAACTTTTAATCTTTACATAAACCCATTATAATAAATGTTATATTTACCCATGGCCTTCCCTGGTAGACATAGCCTATACAGAAATGTAATAGTTATCAAACATCTTTCTTAACTGCATAAATAACAAATTAAATATAGATTAATCACCATTAAAGCTACAATTTTCTCTGTTCCCTTTGTTCTTTGATGAACATTAATGACAGACATCATTAGTGCTGCTGTCACGCACATAAACATAATAAATACATGTATTTATTATGTCTATGGTCACGCGCATCTCATTTTCTCTCAAGTTCATTTTAGACGTTATTTAAGGTGATGCCAGTTTTGTCGAGTATTCTCATAGGAATCTTAAATTAGTTTAAGACTCCTATTATGAGAATACTCTACAAAACTGGCATTTTGGCAAAATTATCTGTGTTGTTGTTATTGTTTGTTAAAGAGCAAAAGAGAACTCGATGTGTGCACTAGACTGGCGTGAGTCTTTCTGTGCGTCGAGTGTGTGTGTGTGTGTGTGTGTGCGTGTGTGTGTGTGTGTGTGTCACGGTGTCCGGGTGTCCCTCGATCAGCTCCTTATTCCTAGGTGGTAAATCAGTATATCATGTACATGAATGTGACCGACTCCCTGATCAGTACCCTGACTACTGAACTAGGGAGCAGATTGAGACGCACCCAGGACATTGACATACAGTGCGTTCTCTTTTGTCTTGTTGCATTTTAAAGCATTTACATGAATAAGAGCCTGATCATATAATGTAACGCTAGGCAAAAATGTATATAAAAACAGACTCTTAATTGAAATAAATCTTAAAAAGCGTTAATTGTGTTAAATATTTTTAATGCGTTCAACTGAAAATAATTTATCTTAAAAATATATATATATATTTGTAGAAATAACTTAATACTCATTATTTTTTTGAGGTCGGACCACATGATATTCAAATGTGGTAACTGCATACCAGCCATTAAAAAGGTTATTTTTGTTAAAAAAAAAATTGTTTTCATATGTAAATCCAAGCTACACTACTGTTCAAAAGTTTTAGATTTTCTAATGTTTTCAAAAAAAATTATTCTGCTTAACAAGGCTGCATTTATTTGATCCAAAATACAGCAAAAACAGTAATATTAACAGTAACATTAAAATAATTGTTTTCTATTTGGATATATATTTAAAATGCTATTTATTCCGGTCTGAAATCATTGTAATATGCTGATTTGCTGCTCGAGAAACATTTCTGATTATTATGAATGTTGAAATCAGTTGTATACAATTTTTTCAGGATTATTTAATGAATAGAAAGTTCAAAAGAACAGCATTAATCTGAAATAGAAATCTATTGTAACACCATTCAAAAGTTTGGGCTGAGTAAGAGTTTAGTTTTTGGTTGCTTTTTTGTTTTTTGAAAGAAATTAATACTTTTATTCACAAAGATGCCTTATATTGATCAAAAAACATGAAGACATTTATAAGGTTACAAAATCTTTTTATTTCAGATAAATGTTATTATTTTGAACTTCCCTCTGGGTTAAAGGTCCCATGGCATAAACATTTCATTTTATGAGGTTTTTTAACATTAATATGAGTTCCCCTAGCCTTTATATGGTCCCCAAGTGGCTAGAAATTTTGATGGGTGTAAACCGAGTTCTGGCTGTCTTTCTCTGCCTTTGAGAAAATGACAGCTCAGACGAGCCGATCTGGAATCTTGCCTGTTATGTCGTCATACCAGGAAAGGTTACCTTCACTTCCTCTATTTGCCCGCCCAGAACATTCGGAGAAAATGGATTCAGTATATGTCAGCACAGGCTTTACAAACAGACTTTACGATATGGATTCGACAGCACCGCGACAAACAGTGAGTAACAGTGTTCATTAATGCCTGATCTGTGATCAGTGATTTCGGATGTGTAGCTAATCATTCAAGTTCACTCAGACTTTCTTTCTAGATCGTTTAAAGGTCCCGTTTTTCGTGTTTTTTTGAAGCTTTGATTGTGTTTACAGTGTGCAATATAACGTGTTCATGTTTCATGTGTAAAAAAACACAGTATTTTTCACACAATTTACTTATCTGTATACCGCTGTTTTCACTGTCCTCAAAACGGCCTGAGAATTTCCTCGTTCTATGAAGTCCCTCCTTCAGAAATACGTAACGAGTTCTGATTGTGCCAGCGATTCCCGTGTTGTGATTCGACAGCAGCTTAGCTCACGTTGCCCGGGAAGGTCACGCCTCTTACCATAACGGGGAGATGAACGCGCTCAAACTACAGCCCCTGAAGGCCAAACAAAGGTGATTTGACTCCGGGATGAAAATAACAGCGTCTGAACGACATGGCGACAAACGCAACCGAACCGAACGCAACACTTCCTCTTCTCCACGAGGGAGCAACAAGACCACGCCCCCTTTTTCGCGCATTCTTGTGGGCGGAGGTTAGTCGACAAACTGCTCTACTGACGTAATTAAAGCAGGATGTACATGGATGTAGTCCAAACCAGCCGTTCGCTGTAGGCTTTGAAAGGGAACTTCTGTCAAATAAAATATCTCGCTTGGTATTGAACTTTGAGCTTTATAATTTTACAGGTATTATTTATGCTCTAACAGCAACATTACACACTAACTAAAGTTTGAAAAATGGGATCACGAAGAACAGGACCTTTAATGATCGCCGTCTTGATGCCCTTAGTGTAATGCATCAGTGAATCAAGCTAGTAACTAAAACAATCGTTTCTGTTAGTAGCATGAAACAAATCCGTTATTTAAGTGATTATACTACAAGATCGATCAAAGAACACTCTTTATAATGTTCGGATCTGTCAATCACACGTCGCGAGTGTATCTGCACACTTGCCCAAACTGCCGTTATAGGGAATGACGCTATTTCGCAGCACAGCGAAGCTCTTACTGTATTCATGTTGATGTCGTGTTTGCTGTTAGTTGTGGTGAAAGAATTTTGTGAGAGAAAACGCGTTGCAAGGACGAGATCACTGCATTCACGCGATCAACAGCCTGTCTGTGGAGCCTTTCATGTGATGAGAAAAGATCTAAAAATAATGCTATAATCCACACTTTGACGATTAGTTCATATCGACAGCTGTAATGGTACATTACATGTGTTACAAAGTTCGTAGAATTAGGTGGAAGAAGACAGAGTCAACGTGACTGGGACTGTTTATTCAGAACTCTCAGATACAAACAAAATAAGCTTGCGCTTACAGCACAGCGCTCTCAACAACTCAGTACAATAAAATTTCCTCCAGCTCTCCCTCTCTGGTTCACGAGTGCCCAGTCAGTCTCTCTCTCTCCTGCAGTGCGTGCAGTTTGCTTCAAAGCGTGCAGATTGCTTCAAAGCAGCTTTACAGTGATGATAGGAAATAAATTTAGTTTTAGATGAAAAGCTAAAGTAAGTTTTTGATTGATTAATTTCTGTTGTGAAAACGGATTTCAAAATGTGAAAACACATGTGAAAAAATATATATTGCACAAAATGAAAACAATAATGTAAATATTATAAGTGTGAATCAAAAAATTAAAAACGCATTAACGAAAAGCATTATTTCATCTGTTAAATGTTTTAGTGTGTGTTTTGGTCGTAATTTAGACTTTTTAAAATCTAATTTTAGCTTTTTATCTCATAATAAGGATTTTTATCTCAGAATTTTTTAAGTCCTAATTTCAACTGTTCATCTCACAATGCATGTCATATTTTTGACTTTTTATCTAATAATGAGGACATTTAAAATCATATTTTCAACATTTTATCTTATAATTATGACTCTGCATGTCATATTTTTTACTTTTATCTAATAATGAGGACATTTAAAATCATATTTTCAACATTTTATCTCTTAATTATGACTCTCCTTGAACTGTCACCTTATCATGTTGGAGGGGTTTGAGTACCCGAATGATCCCAGGAGCTATGTTGTCCAGGGCTATATGCCCCTGGTAGGGTCTCCCAAGGCAAACAGGTCCTTGGTGACGGGTCAGACTAAGAGCGGTTCAGAAGCCTAGTATGATTAAAGAAAAATCAAGGACCGAGACATCGCCCGGCATGGCGCAGCCGGGGCCCCACCCTGGAGCCAGGCCCAGGGTTGGGGCTCGTATGCGAGTGCCTGGTGGCCGGGCCTCCCTCTCCTCCCACCTACAGGAGGGATTATAAGGGACCGGTGCATAGTGGATCAGGCGACAGTCGAAGGCGAGGCCCCCAACGACCTGATCTCTGGACACGGAAACTGGCTTTAAGGACGTGGAATGTCACCTCGCTGGCGGGGAAGGAGCCTGAACTTGTGCGGGAGGTCGAGAGATACAGACTAGAGATAGTCGGGCTCACCACCACGCACAGCTTGGGCTCTGGAACCACACTTGAGAGAGGCTGGACTCTCTACCATCTGGAGTTGCCCATGATGAGAGGCGGCGGGCTGGAGTGGGTTTGCTAATAGCCCCCCAGCTCAGCTGCCATGTGTTGGAGTTCACCCCGGTGAACGAGAGGGTCGCTTCCCTGTGCCTACGAGTCGGGGATAGGTCTCTCACTGTCGTATGTGCCTACGGGCCGAACGGCAGTGTGGAGTACCCGGCCCTCTTGGAGTCTCTGGGAGGGGTGCTGGAAAGTGCTCCGACTGGAGACTCCATCGTTCTACTGGGAGACTTCAACGCCCACGTGGGCAGTGACAGTGACACCTGGAGGGGCGTGATTGGGAGGAACGGCCCCCCTGATCTGAACCCGAGCGGTGTTCGGGTTCAGGGTTATAGGACTTCTGTGCTAGTCATGGCTTGTCCTTAACAAACATCATGTTCAAGCATAAGGGTGTCCATCAGTGCACGTGGCACCAGGACACCCTAGACCGGAGGTCAATGATCGACTTTGTAGTCGTCTCATCTGACCTCCGGCCGTATGTCTTGGACACTCGGGTGACGAGAGTGGCGGAGCTGTCAACTGATCACCACCTGGTGGTGTGTTGGATCCGATGGTGGGGGAGGAAGCTGGACAAACTCGGTAGACCCAAACGTACTGTGAGGCCGAACGTTTGGCCAAACCCCCTGTCAGAGAGATCTTTAACTGCCACCTCCGGCAGAGCTTCGACCGGATCCCGAGGGAGTCTGGAGATATTGAATCCGAGAGGACCATGTTCTCCACCTCCATTGACTACGCGGCCGCTCGGAGCTGTGGCCGTAAGGTGCCTGTCGAGGCGGCAATCCCCGAACCCGGTGGTGGACACCGGAAGTAAGGAATGGCGTCAAACTAAAGAAGGAGTCCTATCGGGCCTGGCTGGCTTGTGGGGCTCCTGAGGCAGCTGACAGGTACCGGCAGGCCAAGCGGACTCCAGCCCGAGTAGTTGTGGAGGCAAAAAATCGGGCCTGGGAGGAGTTTGGTGAGGCCATGGAGAAAGACTATCGGTTGGCCTCGAAGAGATTCTGGGGACAGTACCTCTGGACTGGCAGACCGGGGTGGTGGTCCCTCTTTTCAAGAAGTGGGACCGGACAGTGTGTTCCAACTAAAGGGGGATCACAAGTCAAGTCAAGTCAAGTCAACTTGATTTATATAGTGCTTTTAACAATGCAGATTGTTTCAAAGCAGCTTCACAGTGTTAAACAGGAAAATAATGCAACAGAATTTTATTCAGCCGTATAGCCGTTCTGGAGAAAACTGTGATGTCATCAGCTAATTTCAATTATCATACAGTGACAATGTGGGCATTAGAACAGTAATTAGATCAGTAATTTAGTTTATATGGTTAATTTAGTTTAATAATTAGATTTATTTGGATATTTAGTTGAAAAATTTAGTGTCCCCAACTGAGCAAGCCAAGCCAGAGGCGACAGTGGCAAGGAAACCAAAACCCCATCAGGTGACCTAATGGAGAAAAATAAACCTTGGGAGAAACCAGGCTCAGTCGGGGCGCCAGTTCTCCTCTGGCCAATTAACAAACAGCGTATGATTATTATTCTGGCAACTTTACTGGTCAGAGGTCATAATAGATCGGAATATTCGAAAGATCGGCAGCAGCACGCCGGAGACGGGTTTATTGAAGATGATGTGTCGATTAAATAATTATTAAATAGGAATAATCGAAATATCGGAGTCATCACGCCGGAGACGGGTTTATTGAGGATGTCGTATTGATTAAACAATTATTAAATTGCAATATTCAAAAGATCGGAGTCATCACACCAGAGATGGGTTTATTGAGGATGCCGTATTGATGAAACAATTATTAAAGTGCAATAATCGAAAGATTGGAGGCAACGTGCCGGAGATGGGTTTATTGAGGATGACATATCGATTTAACAATTATTAAATTGTTACATTCGAACAATCGGAGTCATCACGCCGGAGACGGGTTTATTGAGGATGCCGTGTCGATGAGGCAAAATTTTAGGGGGAGTCTAATTGACATGGTCTCTGCAGACACTTAAGGGTCATGCGTTGGTCTTGTCTGGGCGCAGGTCCACCATCTGATCTGGATACGGCCTGGATCCGGCTGACTGCAGTAAACCTCGGGATAAAACAGAGAGACTATCATTAGCGTAGATGCCATTCTTCTGATGATGTAACGAGTACATCAGGTGTTATGGGAAGTGCTCCCGGTTCCGGCTGACCTAGTTAATGCAGCCTAACAATCATTTAATTGAAAAAGTATTTTATTTGTATCCCATAGTAAAGGGATGTGTTTTTAGTCTAGATTTAAACTGACAGAGCGTGCCTGCTTCCCGTACATTGTTAGGAAGACTGTTCCAGAGTTTAGGTGCTAAATAGATAAAGGATCGACCGCCTGCAGTTGATTTCGATATTTTCGGTATTATCAACTGGCCAGAACTTTGAGATTGCAGTAGACGTGATAGAGTATAATGTGTTAAGAGCTCACTCAAGTACTGGGGAGCTAAACCATATAGTGCTTTGTAAGTAATAAGCAAGATTTTAAAATGTATGCAATGTTTAATAGGGAGCCAGTGCAGTGTTGACAGAACCGGGCTAATATGGTCACACTTCCTGGTTCTAGTAAGAACTCGAGCTGCTGCGTTTTGGACCAGCTGGAGTTTGTTTATTCAGCGAGCAGGGCAACCACCCAGTAGAGCATTACAATAATCTAGCCTTGAGGTCATGAAGGCATTAACTAATTGTTCAGCATATTGCATTGAAAGCATGTGCCGTAATTTAGATATATTTTTAAGATGGTAGAATGCAGTTTTAAAGATGCTAGATTTAAAGAATGATTCAAATGAAAGATTGGTATCAAAGAGCACACCCAGTGTAATGGAACTGCTCTGAGACAAAAGGTTGAGGATCCAAATGCAGCTTTATTGATAGCACAATCCAAAGTCGTTGTCCATAAAACAGGCAAACGGTCAGAGCACAGTAAATCAGTCCAATCAAACAAACAAATCCAGAGGGTGAGACAGGAACAAGAAACCAGGACACGGGCAGATATCAAAAACCAGGAACAAGAAAAACAGGTAAAACGCTCAGAAATTGAGTATTACAACAAACAAGACTTCGCAGTGAATGACAGAGTAAATGGGCTAGATATAGGCAGAGGTAATGAGGTAAATAAGACAGGTGCATGTAATTAGAGATGATGAGTCTGGGCCAGAGTCCTGCATGGGTCCGATTTTGTAAATCCGCACCCGCCCATATCTGCAGTGCTTAAAACCACATCCGACCTGTTTTCCGACAGCAGCACTAATTAAAATCTGCACCCGACCCGACCCGCTTAAAATAGAACCAACACCAGACCCGCACCCGAGATAAAATCAGTTTAGCATATCACATTATAGACACACTTACAAAAATGTTTATTGCCAGGATACAGAAGTTATTAAACGACCATTAACACAAGGACAACTTCAGCCAAAGCTGTCAAAAGGCTACATCATGAAGAACATGGTTATGTGTCTTTATCATCTCTATGAGGCACATTCAGTTCTCTCCTTGTTTGAAAAATACTGTTCGATAGAACTGCTTGTGCTTGGTTTGTTACCACAGTTATCTGCGTGCTTCCTCAGTGATGAAGTTCCACATTTGCGGCTATCCAATATACAATATTTTCTTCAACTCCTTAGGATCCATCTCGACGAGTGCAGGCAGATCGCGCGTGCGGTTGTGATTCTCCTGGGAGGGCGAGCGCGCCGCTCGGGCACACTGATATGGATTTTAAATTATTTTTTCAACTTGAAATACAGGCAGGGCATATTTTTGTAGATGTGTTCCTAAAAATATGCATATATTTTTATATATATATATTCGTTTGCACGTGACTGTTTTAAACCTGTGTTTAGACCCGTGTTCTCCCTTGTCCGACCCGACCCGCAACTGTATCCGACACATTTAGTATATTTTTCACCTGTTTCAGCAATATTCGCGGGTCACCCGTCAGGTACCCGCACCCGTGCAGGACTCTGGTCTGGGCAGTGAGTTATGGGAAATGCAGTCCTTGATGGAGTGACAGTCTGGGGTGGAGTGGACTCTGGTGGTAATCACAGGCACTCTCACTGGTGAATCGTGACACCCAGGTTCCTAACTGACGACGAGGACTTGACAGAGCAGCCATCAAGTGTTAGACAGTATTTTAGGTTACTACTTGTGGAGTTTTTTTGTCCAATAATTAAAAAAAAAAAATTCTGAATTAAGTTGCTGGAAATTACTAATCATCCAATTTTTTATATCAACTATGCATTCCGTTAATCTTGTGAATTGGTCAATTTCGTCAGGGCATGAAGAAATATAGAGCTGAGTATCGTCAGCATAACAATGAAAACTAACGCCATGCTTCCTAATGATATCTCCCAGGGGTAGGGTGAAAAGCAACGGCCCTAATACTGAGACTTGCAGTACTCCATACTGAACTTGTGATCGGTATGACATCTATTAATTTACTGCTACAAACTGATAACAGTCAGATGAGTAGGATTTACACCATGCCAATGCAATTACACTAATGCCAACATAGTTTTCGAGTCTATTCAAAAGAATGTTGTGGTCAATAGCATCGAGTACAGCGCTAAGATCGAGTAACACTAATAAAGAGATACAACCACGATCGGATGAAAAGAGTAAATCATTTGTAACTCTGATGAGAGCAGTCTCAGTACTATGATACGGTCTAAATCCTGACTGGAAATCCTCACAGATACCATTTCTTTCTAAAAAAAAAGCATAGTTGTGAGGACACTGCCTTTTCTAGTATTTTTGACAGAAAGGGTAGATTTGAGATTGGCCTGTAATCAAGTTGCGTTTTTTTAATAAGTGGTTTAATAATAGCCATCTTAAAAGTTTTCGGTACATATCTTAATGACAAGGATAAATTAATGATATTAGGAAGAGGATCTATGACCTCTTGAAGAATCTCTTTCAGTAGCTTAGTCGGTATATGGTCAGGCATACATGTTGACATTAATCAATGTCAGTGGTAAACTGGTAAAACTTTTCAAAGCATCAATGGTCTTCTGTTTCAAAAGAGCTGTACACAAATTAGTTCAATCAGTTAAAAAGAGCTTGTGTACATTGCATAAAAATTTAGATATTTGAAAACCAAGAAAAAATGCCTTTTCAATTTGAAAGTAGATAACTTAATAATGAAAGTTCAAAACTGAAAGTTTCTGTTTTTAAATACTTTCATACTTATTTGGGAACTCACATGTCAAAATCCAGCTGTCAGTCACTTATTCCAAATAGTAAAATTAGATTAGATTAGATTAGATTCAACTTTATTGTCATTACACAAGTACAAGTACAAGGCAACGAAATGCAGTTTAGGTCTAACCAGAAGTGCAATAGCAGCAAGTGCAGGATCTACAACGTTTGCATAAGTGCAGGACATGGATATGTACTGAGTATTGTCACGGGTGAGAAATCACACAACAAGGTTGCTCGTGAAAGTGAACCCCGGAGGGTGGATTTATTGTGAGTACTTTGGGGAATAGGTGCAAACGGTGAAACAAGTCCTCGTGCTCGTGAAGGTGGGTGTCCAGCGTGCTCAAAAGTCCAGCGCCGATCGGTGCTGGGGTGGTGAACAGAAAGAGAACAAAAATATATTTTAGTGCGGTGAAAACTGCAAACACTTGTGTGTGATTTCTCATGTAGTTGCCCGCATTCTCCACCAGATGTCACGGGTGAGAAATCACACAAGAAGGTTGCTCGTGAAAGTGAACCCCGGAGGGTGGATTTATTGTGAGTACTTTGGGGAATAGGTGCAAACGGTGAAACAAAGGTGCGTGCTGTCGTCGTGGCTGGTGGTCCTGTGAAGTCCTCGTGCTCGTGAAGGTGGGTGTCCAGCGTGCTCAATCGGGCTGTCGGTCACTCGCTGCCTTCTGTGAGGTAAGAGAAAGAGGATTAGTTCCAGCACGTTCAGCATGAGACGGGCGTCTGCTCAAGTGAGAGCGGCAGCGGCTTTTACAGCCTCTCGCTGATCGGGTGCAGCTGTGACCGTTCAGCCCGTGATGAGGTCGTGCAGGTGCCGTGCGTTGGTTGCCAGGGCGACGCTGATATGCCCAGAGAGACTCGTCACAGTATATATAAATATATCTATAAATAGAGAGATGGTTATTACTATAAACAGAATTTACAGGTGAATGTGTACAGTGAATAATATACAGATGGTTATTACTATAAACAGAATTTACAGGTGGATATGTAATATAATATACAGATGGCTATTACTATAAACAGAATTTTACAGATAGAGGTATACAATGATATGTTAGGCTAAAATGAGGAATATGGCAGTGGATTAAGGTAGTGCAATTGTAGAGGTTCGGGTAAGGAAGGCAAGGAAGAGGACACAGGGGTCGGCTGAACTACTGACGTTTTTATTAATAAACTCAAGGTCGTTTCGTATTCGCACTAGAGTGCACTTTCAACTCATAACATTCGTCGTCAACTCATAACATTCGTCGTCAACACTTCCGGGTTGCGTCCATCCGGGAACTCAATGCACGTCAGTAGTTCCTCCTCTCTCTCTCCGTCCTCCGTTTCTCCATGGCTCTTATACTCTCCCCGCGCCCATTACTGGAATGAGAGACAGGTGTAGGTGGTTTGTGTCTAACCCACTCACTTACCGCTCGTCTCCCGCCTTTCTCCCCTGCTGCAAACCTCGCTGAACCACGCCCCCTCTGCCACAGCAATAAATTATGGACAGAAGCTATCCGAAAAAAAAGTGCAGTGGAAAGTGATTGCATATTACAGTTAGAAGTACGGTGCAAAATGCTAATGTAAACAGTTGGTACTGTAAATAACAGTCGGCAGTGCAAATGAGCATAATACAGTTAAGGTATGGTAGTGCAAAATAAATAAGTAAACAGTTGTGACTGTAATAAACAGTCGGTAGTGCAAATAAAGTGAAGGCGGATGTGAGGTAGGAGAGTTATCAGTATATGAGGGGAGTGGATCGGAGGTTTGAGTTCAGTAAAGAGACAGCTCTGGGGAAAAAACTGTTCTTTAGTCTGCTGGTCCTGGTCCGGTGGATCCTGAAACGCCTGCCGGAGGGCAGGAGAGAAAACAGTCTGTGGGCTGGGTGAGAGGAGTCCTTGAGGATGCTGCGAGCTCGATGCAGGCAGCGTTTCCTCTGGATGTGCTCGATGGCAGGTAGTGGAGTTCCTGTGATGCGCTGGGCAGTTTTCACCACCCGCTGCAGTGCCTTGCGCTCCGCAACAGAGCAGCTCCCATACCATACTGCCACACAGTTGGTCAGGATGCTTTCTATTGCACAGCGATAGAAGTTCACCAGGATAGCTGAGGAGAGCTGATTCTTCCCCAGTGTCCTCAAGAAGAAGAGGCGCTGGTGAGCCTTCTTGACCAGGCTGGAGGTGTTGGTCATCCACGACATGTCCGCCGAGATGTGGATCCCCAGGAACTTGAAACTGGAGACACGTTCAACAGCCATTCCATTGATGTGGATGGTGTTGTGTGTGCCTCTTGACTCCTTCCTGAAGTCCACGATGAGCTCCTTCGTTTTGGTGGTGTTGAGGAGCAGGTTATTTTCAGTGCACCATGTGGCCAGGTGCTGGATCTCCTCCCTATAGGCAGTCTCATCGTTGTTGCTGATGAGACCAATCACCGTTGTGTCGTACGCAAACTTGACGATAGAATTAGATCCATACACAGGCTTGCAGTCGGCGGTGAAGAGGGAGTAGAGAAACGGGCTTAGCACACAGCCCTGTGGTACACCAGTGTTAAGAGTGATGGATGTGGAGCAGGTGAATCCTGAACGAACATTCTGGGGTCTGTCAGTTAGGAAGTCCAAAATCCAGTTACACATTGAAGTGTTGATGCCCAGGTCTCCAAGTTTGGCTATTAACTTGGTTGGGATGACAGTGTTGAATGCTGAGCTGAAGTCAACAAACAGCATGCGTGCGTAAGTGTTTTTATTGTCCAGGTGAGTGAGCACAGAGTGCAGTGCCATGGAAACGGCATCCTCTGTGCTCCTATTGCTGCGGTAGGCAAACTGGTGTGAGTCCAATGTGGATGGTAGAGAGTCTTTTAGGTGTTCCAGGACCAGCCGCTCAAAGCACTTCATGACGATGGGTGTGAGTGCTACAGGGCGGTAGTCATTAGGGCACCTCGGGTTAGAGTGTTTTGGCACTGGCACAATGGAAGTGCATTTAAAGCATGAAGGTACAGCTGCTTGGGCAAGAGACAGGTTGAAAATGTCTGTAAAAACCCCAGCGAGCTGCTCCGCACATGCCCTGAGAACACGACCAGGGATGTTGTCTGGTCCAGCAGCCTTGTGTGCGCTGATCCGGCTCAGTGCCTTGCAGACATCTGTGGTGGAGAGTGTGATTGGTGGGTCAGCTGAGGGTTTGAGCTAGGTGGCAGTTTCTCTGTTGTCCCTTTCAAAGCGAGCATAAAAGTAATTTAGCTCGTTCAGGAAGTTGACATCAGTGGCTGCGGGGGTGGAGTGGGGGGGTTTGTAGTCACTGATGGCCTGAATGCCCTGCCACATTCGTAGAGGGTCAGAGTTGGAAAAGTGACCCTCTATCTTTAGCTTGTAGCAGTGCTTGGCCTGTTTGATCCCCCTCTTCAGGTTTGCCCTGGACGTACTGTAGGCTTGTGCATCTCCTGATCTGATAGCAGTATTGCGTGACTTCAGCAGGAGTCGCACTTCCCTGTTCATCCATGGCTTCTGATTTGGGTATGTGGTGATCTGTTTCTGGGTTGTAACACTGTCAATGGTGGTATTGATATGATCCAATACAGAGGAGGTGTAGGAGTCAATGTCTGTGTGAGCGCCACTGGTGGCTTGAGAAACAAACACACTCCAGTCTGTGTGTAGAAACCTTTTCTGGAGTGTGGAATCAACCCCCGCAGGCCACACCTTGATGGTCTTCACTGATGGCGGGAGGGGGAGGTGTTGGGTGGTATTTGGGGTTGGTGATTGGCAGAAATATCGATTTCGATCTTGATTCAGTATCAGTTCATATGTATATAGCCTACTGTACATATAAGGACATTTTTTTTTAACTTTTCTTGGGTTAAATTATATTTGCTCGCATTCAATATTATTCACTTGTGTGTGCTTATATAAATTATCATTAAAAATATTAGAATGTAAGTTATTAACGTTTTAAAATTTCACATTTAAAGAAATCTAGTGTTTGATCATGTCTAAATATGTATTAAAATGCAAAACCTAAAAAATAAGTAAGCAGTTAAGATCTGCAATACTTTTTTGAGCAACTAGATACATGTATATTTATTAAACAGCCATACAGGCACCTATAGTGGGTAAACCATGGCATTACAAATTAAATGTATTATTTTTCCAGCCACAAAATGACTCTAATTTGCCTCTTTGCATTGTAATTCTCTATTTTAACCTTAATTACTTCACTAATTGTAATATAAATAAGAAAAATATTAAAATAAAAATATTTTAATTCATTGAATGGTCATTAATGGACCATAATTATTGCACAAATAGTAGGCTTATTTAGAACCAAAAGATCTCCTCAAAATATTAAATAAATATTATTAAACTAAAATATAGAACATTTATTTAATTGAAAAATAGTTAAGGTGAATGATCACATTTGACCACCAATGAGTATGAGTGTGACCAATTAATAAGGAATTACCTGAGGGCTAAATACAATAAAAACATTAACATTAATGTTCACAATGTTGCATCTCCATCACTCTCCATCATAAAATAATACTGTAAATATGGTTGACGTAATAATCAATGCACACAATGCTGTACTGTTTACCAAAAATGGCTGCAAATACCTGTATAGTGAAACTGTCGTCTATCCATTCAAATGTATGACACAGCGCTGGTTTATTTGGAAACCAAACCACGTGAGCTCCGTGAACCACGTGACCGTGCGCGCCGCCAGGAGATGAGAGCATGTCGCAACTCTGTTTTTCAACGCCTCTGGCTTTAACTGTTATGCCACATTAGTGCCAAAATGCTATTTATTGTTTGAATTTCGTATTAAAACTTAAAAAATGTTAAAAGCTTAGACTTTGTTTCATATCAAAAGCAGATTTGGCAATTTGAGAGCGAGAGTGACAGAGAGACGGAGGGAGAGCAGGGAAAGGAAATGCAGCTGAACGAATACGCGTGTTTTAAATAGCGTCAGGCACGTGCACAGGTAGGGCTCAACCTGTGCAGTGCACATGCCCTTTTTTGTGCCCACGCCGAAGTGCCCTTTTTTTTTGGTGGCGTTTTTTTTTTTTTTTTTTTTTTTTTTTTTATAAATCAATGCTATTGGTCACCCTTCACGTCTGTCTGTTTTACAAATATTTAGCCAATGAAAGTTCTTAAAAAGAGCTTGAGTAAATATTATTCGACGATCCTCAAACTGTCAGTTAACCATAACTCCGCCCCCTCTATCATTCTCGACTGAACGAACTGACGTTCCGCAGCAGCCGCACAGCAGACCGCAGCTGGACGAAGTTTTGCAAGGGTAAATAAAGATCTTGTTGTTTGAATAAGTATTAAACAAACACTATGTCTATAGGCTCATATTTTATTTGAATTTGAGTCTGACTAAGACGTGGTGGGACCACCACTACCGCCTACCACCTGAGACTGAAAAGTAGAGACTAGCTAGTCAATACATATGTAGACTTGCCTACACTTAAATAGCCTGTGCATACATAGTAGCATTTCATCTTTTATAAAATTAGATTTTGGCCAAATGTATTTTATTTTACAACCGGAAAGACAGTGCCCAACTGCCCATTAAAGCTACAACAAACTAGTTTGAAACCTGCTGATAAAAATGTAACGTTACGCCGGCGCCGTTTTAATGACGGACAAATTGCACATTTGCACACATTCGCTGGTCAAAACCCCCTTAACTGCATAGCATTTGAGTTTGACTTTTGTAAAATGGTAACAATATATTGATAAGTAATACAACATCTGAACAACATATAATTTGTTTTTTGTTCGCCCCGCGCTGTTTCATACTGGAACTTACACAAAGCGACTAGTGTGATCCTCGTCGTCACCTAGGTAACATATCTTTGATTCATGATTGCTGATGATACACTTGATTTATTAACATTTAATCGTGTTAAGGTAATAATATAAAATGATGGTTATTATTCAAGGCTGTTAATATGCACACATTATTCGTTATCTAGCTATTTTTTTATCTACAGTGTTCTATACTCTCTCTGCTTGTCTTGTATAAATGTAGTAAAACATGGTTTGTTGTAGTAGTAACAAAAAAAAAAAATTACAGAATCAGATATTTTTAGCTAACTCTAAAAAGGAGTACACAAGAGCAATTAACAAACACAGGACCCTACAAATAATACTGACAACCACCCAGGAGGCACATTGTTATAGCCAAATTTACACCTAGAAGGCCAGATATCCTTTGTATAATGCCAAGCTATCATACCATGTCCTTTTTCCAGTTAAGTTTTCAAAATTGAGGTTAATTAAGAACCAACTCCGAAGCCTCTGCTCAGAGGAGAGACTCTCAGACCTTCTGCTCATAGCCATAGAGAGGGACATCCCAGTGGATCACAGTGAAGTCATAAACATCTTCAAGCACATGGCTCACAGAAGGTTGCTGTTGTAATTAGGTTTAAGCCCTGAAACCCTGCATATTTATGTTATTATGGTTGTTATTAATAGTGAATAAATCTAAAGCTTTTGAGACTATTATTTTGCATTATTGATTTTGTCATGAAGATATGACCATTTCTTCCATTTATGTAGGCTTAATAAATAATCTTATATATATATATATATATATATATATATATATATATATATATATATATATATATATATATATATATATATATATATATATATATATATATATATATATATATAATAAAAAAAGGGGTGCCCTTTTTCAGTTTCAACACATGCCCCTCAAAAGGTCTGTGCACGGCCCTGAATAGCGTAAAAAAAAACAAGAACGACACGCAATATGTGGTGGCCGGTGTTGATTCTGTGGGGCACCGCCACAAATTAGTCTATGTGTGGGAAACACTGAACTGGGGCCCAGGTCAGGAAGCAGACAAACTGGCTAAACCGACCGTCTGCTAGCTGTCTCACATCACAGAAGTCAGATTAATCCCAACACATAGAGACTCTTTCACCTAGATATTATCACATAGAGACTGTGTCTGTTCCCAGAATTAGCAAATACAAAAAAACATCAAAACCATTCAATGGTAAAAATGTAATTGATGTCCAACAAATAAACAATAGATATAATACAGATGAACAAATGATAAAGCTCGGGTTACTGAATATTCGATCCCTTTCCCAAAAAGCGCTTATTGTTAATGATATGATTACAGATAATAATCTAGATGTGCTGTGTTTGACAGAAACCTGGCTAAAACCTGACGACTACAATGAGTCCACCCCCCAAGATTATTGTTATAAACACGAGCCACGTCTGAAAGGTAAAGGGTGAGGGGTTGCTGTAATTTATAATAATATCTTTAGTATTACTCAGAAGTCTAGTTTCAAATATAATTCCTTTGAAGTTTTGGTGCTTTACGCAACGTTATGTAGAGTAATTCATAAATCCCGTTTGACATTTGTGTTGGCTACTGTATACAGGCCACCAGGGCACCATACAGACTTTACCAAATAATTTGCTGATTTTCTATCAGAGTTAGTACTGGCTGCGGATAAAGTCCTAATTGTTGGGGATTTTAATATCCATGTAGACAATGAAAAAGATGGATTGGGATTGGCATTTAGAGACATTCTAAACTCTATTGGAGTTAGGCAACACTTGTCAGGACCCACTCATCGCCATAATCATACTTTAGACCAAATATTGTCACATGGAATAAATGTTGATACCGTTGAAATTCTGCAGCAGAGCGATGACATCTCAGATCATTACCTAGTATCATGTATACTTAATTTAGCTAAGGCTGCAAAGCCATCCCCTCGCTTCAAATATGGCAGGACTATCACTGCTGCCACTAAAGATTGCTTTGTAAATAATCTTCCTCATCAGTTTCTTCTCCTCAGCATCCCAGATAGCCTAGAGGAACTCGATGTTGCAACAGAAACTATTGACTCTCTCTTTTCCAGCACTTTAGACACAGTTGCTCCCCTGCGCTTAAAGAAGATTAAAGAAAATAGTCCAACGCCGTGGTACAACAAGCACACTCGGGCCCTTAAAACAGCAGCCAGAAAAATGGAGCGCAGCTGGAGGAAAAAAAACGCATTTCGTGGAAAGAGAGCATGATTGCATACAGAAAGGCCTTAAAAACTGCTAGATCTGCTTATTTCTCGACTCTCTTAGAAAAAAAACCCCCACAAGTCTAGGTATTTATTCGATACAGTGGCTAAATTAACCAAAAATAAAGCTTCAACTTCTGATGTTTGTACACAGCACAGCAGTAATGACTTTATGAACTTCTTTACGTGTAAGATTGATAATATTAGGAAAAAATTATTTCCATCCAGCCGTCTACTACAGTATCACATCAAACAGAGCATTGTATTGTCACTGAGGAAAAAATACACTCATTCACTGCTATAGGAGAAGAAGAATTGGCTAAACTCGTTAAATCATCAAAATCAACATGTACGCTCGACCCTATACCGACTAAGCTACTGAAAGAGATGCTTCCAGAGGTCATAGATCCTCTTCTTAATATCATTAATTCATCCTTGACATAAGGATATATACTGAAATCCTTTAAGTTGGCCATTATTAAACCACTTATTAAAAAAACGCAACTTGATCCTACAGAATTAGTCAATTACAGGCCAATCTCAAATCTACCCTTTCTGTCAAAAATACTTGAAAAGGCAGTGTCCTCACAATTATGCTCCTTTTTAGAAAGAAATGGTATCTGTGAGGATTTCCAGTCAGGATTTAGACCGTATCATAGTACTGAGACTGCTCTCATCAGAGTTACAAATGATTTACTCTTATCATCCGATCGTGGTTGTATCTCTCTATTAGTGTTACTCGATCTTAGCGCTGCATTCGACACTATCGACCACAACATTCTTTTAAATAGACTCGAAAATGATGTTGGCATTAGTGGAATTGCATTGGCATGGTTTAAATCATACTTATCTGACCGTTATCAGTTTGTAGCAGTAAATGAAGAGATGTCACACCGATCACAAGTTCAGCATGGAGTACCGCAGGGCTCAGTGCTAGGACCGTTGTTTTTCACCCTGTACATGCTACCACTGGGAGATATCATTAGGAAGCATGGCGTTAGTTTTCATTGTTATGCTGATGATACTCAGCTCTATATTTCTTCATGCTCTGACAAAACTTACCAATTTACAAGATTAACGGAATGCATAGCTGATATAAAAAATTGGATGATTAGTAATTTCCTGCAACTTAATTCAGAATTTTTTTTTTTAAATTGGACAAAAAAAACTCCACAAGTATTAACCTAGAATACTGTCTAACACTTGATGGCTGCTCTGTCAAGTCCTCATTGTCACTTAGTAACCTGGGTGTGCTCTTTCACTGAAAAAATAAAAACCTTGGATCAACTTAAAAAAAAATTGAAGTAATCAATCACACAAAATATTTGACATTGACTCAAAGTAAATCATTTAAATTAGTTTAACCTGATTTAAACTAATTTTAAACCCATGCAACCACTTTGTAAAGGTTGATCAAACTAATTATTTTAGGTTGGAACAAAACAATTTTTTGTCACCATTGTTGAGATTCATACACTGATTCTTGATGTCTGTGTAAAGCTTCAATTAAAACTTATTTGCACTATTTTTATTTTTTAATCAGCATATTATTTAATTATCCCAACTGTCCTGAATGTCGTAGAATCACATGGCTATAATTATAAATACTATAAAATGAATAACACATTACTTCTATAACATTAAACTCTGAATGGGATCAGTGATTCTGGTCACTACAAATAACAAACAACATCTGAACACATTTTCTCTTGCCATAACAAAAGTGTTTTATAAACACACAGTAAAAGCAGCCAGAGAAAAACTAATGTTAACGTTTTAAGGGTCAAGAGCCCAACTAAAGCAAACACTCATCTCATCATGGTTTCACAGAAATGACAGAAATATTGTCAGTCTGGTTAGTAATGCGTGAAGCTGGTAATACTGCTTGTAGAGTTGTTTAATCTTCCTCTGCTGAATTCTTCAGAGATGTAATGTCTTCTTTTATCTTCAGTTGATTTCATCTAAGGCTGTGGCTGAAGTCAGTTCAAATCATGCTTAATCTAATAAAAATACTCTGATCAAATTAATAATCAGTTTAATGTCCCGCTGCCAATTTAAATTGTATCCATGTAAAAAAAATGGATTCAACCATAAATATAATCTTAAACGTTTACTTTAAATGAAAAAACTAATAATTCTAAGCTATTTCAATGAGAAAATACACATTAAACGAACAACAGCAATGTTAGACTTTTTTTCAGTGTTGATACCAATCTTTCATTTGAAAGACACGTTTCTAGCATCTGTAAAACTGCATTCTACCATCTTAAAAATATATCTAAATTACGGCATATGCTTTCAATGCAAAATGCTGAACAGTTAGTTAATGCATTCATGACCTCAAGGCTAGATTATTGTAATGCTCTACTGGGTGGTTGCCCTGCTCGCTTAACCCTCGTGCACTGTTCGATTTCTGGTTGGATTCAATACAATTCCCCAAAAATAACACTATGAAAAAACACATACAATCAGGTACAAACAATTAACTTTTAATATCAATACTTTTCACACATTACAAAGAATAAATATCTGAATTTACGATTTATAAAAATACTTTTAACCATTTTTATTTTTTATTTTTAAGATTGGCCCTTAGGACACTTGCCTTTATACATTTAGAACAATACTATCTTAGTCTAAACCTAAAGAAATCTTGACCAACTATATAGCATTTTAAAGCTTTCAGACTCTAATTTTCATATTTGGTGACTGATTTTCAAAAGATATGACAGAGCAGGAGATAAATAGTGATAGATTCGTCATTTGTGATGCGGTACCAAACTATAACGCACGTTTTGACTCTTTCCATATGTTTTTTTTATATGCATTTTAGAGATTGAATTCAAATCAAATATTAACATTACTGCCCAAACTACTTCTCAATAGGATGTCTACTTCATAGATATTTTGAAAAGTATGAAAATATAACGTTCAGATCACTCAAACCATATATGGAAATCCAAGAGTCTACATGTCATCTAGTGGAAAACGTTGGTACTGCACACATAAACGTTTTTTTTTTTTTTTGCGATATCAACCTAAAATTTGGTACAGAATTTGTTCAGATATTTAGCTTTGATTTTCTTGAGGTTTTAGAATTTAACATGTTTTGTAAAATGTATATTTTATATAAAATATAAAAATATATATGTTATATATTTTCATGTTCATAAACTTCTATAACTTGTTTTAAACTTTACTTTTACGACTTATACAGTGATGGCCGATTTCAAAACACTGCTTCATGAAGTTGTTAATAGTTGAAGAGCTCTGAGATGCACAAAGTGTTTTGTATTTTGTGGCTGTACAGTTGCTTTTGAACAGCTATCCTATATGGGTCAAATTGACCCACAAACAGCAAGAGTGTATACAATTTTGATATGCACATTTCACAACGCATTATCATGTTGAAACTTTGCATGCATGTTAATGACCCTAAATGAGAAAAGGTCACACAATTTCAAGAAAAACAATGTAGGTTAGATAGTATTTCAGATAGATTGAAAAAAGAAATTATAACTAATTTTTACCATTTGTGGCATACAAAAAATATTTCTGTATTGAAAAAATGGGGAAAAGCTAATTTTTTTAGCTTCATAGGTTAGTAAAAAAACTAAAATAACAAAATATAACCAAGAAATGTTATTATTTTGGGTCTCTACAATTGCCTTAGAACATTAAAATATGCGGGTCAAATTGACCCGTGAACATCACGAACGTAACAGTAAATGTGTGTGTATATGTCAAAACACATCAGCATGTTGAAACTTTGCATGCATGTTCATGACCCTAAATGAGAAAAAGTCACAAAATTTTAAGAAAAAAACATAGGTTAACTGATATTTCTGACAACTTAAAAATCAAAACGGGTCAAATTGACCCGCAACATAACACAAGGGTTAATAAACAAACTCCAGCTGGTCCAAAACGCAGCAGCTCGAGTTCTTAATAGAACCAGGAAGTGTGACCATATTAGCCCGGTTCTGTCAACACTGCACTGGCTCCCTATTAAACATTGCATACATTTTAAAATCTTGCTTATTACTTACAAAGCACTAAATGGTTTAGCTCCAAAGTACTTGAGTGAGCTCTTAACACACTCCATCATGTCTATTGCGGTCTCAAAATTTTGGCCAGTTGATAATACCTAGAATATCAAAATCAACTGCAGGTGGTCGATCCTTTTCCTATTTAGCACCTAAACTCTGGAACAGTCTTCCTAGCATTGTTCGGGAAGCAGACACACTCTGTCAGTTTAAATCTAGACTAAAAACATATCTTTACTATGGCATACACATAAAAAATTTTTTTAGGCTGATCTTTCGAATATTCCTATATAATAATTGTTCAATCGACATGTCATCCTCAATAAACCCGTCTCCGGCGTGATGACTCCGATCCTCTGACCTGTAAAGTTGCCAGAATAATAATAATATACTGTTTGTAAATTGGCCAGAGGAGCACTGGCACCCCGACTGAGCCTGGTTTCTCCCAAGGTTTATTTTACTCCATTATGCCACCTGATGGAGTTTTGGGGGCACTAAATTTTCCACTAAATATCCAAATAAATGTAATTACTAAACTAAATTAAATACATCAACTAAATAACTGATATCACGTTGTCACTGTGTGATAATTGAAATGAGCTAGATGACATCACCGTTTTCTCCAGAGCGGCTGTACAGCCGAATCAAATTCTGTTGCATTATTTTCCTGTTTAACACTGTGAAGCTGCTTTGAAATAATCTGCATTGTAAAAAGCGCTATATAAATAAAGCTGACTTGACTTTGTACATGTACCATATGAAAGAAATAAAGCCAAATGGTAATGCTGTTTTTGGAGTTGTTTAATCATCCTCTGGTGAGATATTGATTTTATTTGCAGTTGATTTCATCTATATGTGTTTTTCTTTATTAAATAATTTATTTAAATTAATTTGGAAAAATGTCTTGGTCTTTAACTATGAACACACACTAAGAAGCGTAATATGTAACACATACACAAATTTTGTTGTGGTATTGCTGGGATCATACCAGCACTCAAAAGACAACCTGCTGGTGTACCAGCAAACCAGAACCCCAAGCTGGTCCAGCATGCAAAACATACGTTATGCTGGTCCCCCAGCACCCCATGCTGAGATCCAGCAAACCAGCCACCGGCACCCCGTACTGGTCCCAGTGAGTAAAACATACCTTATGCTGGTGACCAGCAACGCTGGATTTTTCAGCAGGGTTAGTCTCCTAGCCTCTTTTCTTTCCTCCTTTGCAGATAGATAGTTGGGCTGGAAATTCTGGAGTTCATCACCTTCTATTGATTGTATTCAGCTCTGATTAATGTAATTTTCCTAATCAAACCTGCTTTTATCTCTTACCTCTATTTGGAGAACCTTTATTTGATTAAGAGTGGCACTAGAGGCTGACGGTGATTACTTAACTAATTGGCTTTGTCTTGTTTTTCACTGGAATTGTTCAAGTCAAGTCAAGTCACCTTTATTTATATAGTGCTTTATACAATACAGAGTGTTTCAAAGCAGCTTTATGGTGATAAACGGGAAAATAATGATTCAATGATGCAAACAGAATTCAATTCAAATCAGCTTTAAAAAAACAATAGTTTCATTATTCAGCTGAATTTACATCAACATTTACATTTAAATTACATCAACTTCTATCAATGTAGCTATGCACTCTTTTTTACAGTAATACTGTATAACAGGTTGGATTATTATATAATTTGCACTGTTCCATCCTTGAGTAAACAGTAAACCATTATTGTTGATGGACAAATGTGGGTGCTCATAAAATAGCCATTTTTGCTGCTTAGTTGGTTGTTCTATTAACAGTCTTTTTATATTGGGGAACATCCAATACGTTCCCATAGTACATAATTTCAGAGAAAGATCAGAGAGAAAAAAATCATAATAAAATAATTAAATACATAAAGCTGATTTTTATTCAGCAGTCCATGTTTTCTTCCCTTATTTTGGTTCCATTTGGTCTTGCAAGAAAGTATGATGAAAACAAATAATTTTTCTTTTCTCTTGTAAAAGCCTTTTTGCTGTGAGGAATATAGTGTTAATGACAACAAAGGCAGTTCCTCTTTCTGCCCCATACAGTTTGCTCTACTGCAAGCTATCACTTTGAAACTGTGTGTAATCTGGGAGTTAAAAAATACAGTTGGATTGCTTTACAGTCTTAGCGTGTTTGTTTGGTGCCAAAACAGCAGGATGTACTCTCTTCTAGGCATGTGACGGTATCAAATTTTCATGTTACGATTAATTGCTGAAGCTTTTATCACAGTATATGGTATTATCACGATATTGAAATAAGTTGCTTGAAAAAAAGTGTTGTCCTTCTTACTATAACAGGTTTAATAACTTTTTCTTATGACAAAAAGAACTGAACATTTAAATACTATAAAGCAATACACAAAAATGTATAAAGTAAACAAATGTTTCAAACAGATTCAAGTGCAAAATAATTATAAAGAACAATAGGTATCACTTTAAAATAAGGTCTCACTTGCAGTTAATTTAGTTAATGTATTAACTAACAATAACAAAGAGTAAATAGCTACATTTGTTACAAAGTTATTATTCTTTAATAACGTCAGTTAAAAAATACAACTGTTAATGTTAGCTCAGGTCCATTAAATGATAGAGTTCCAACTTTTGATTTGAATAATGTGTTATTAAATGTTGAATTTTAATTTACATTTAACTAAGATTAATAAATGTTTTTTAAGTATTTTTCATTGTCAGTTTGTTAACTAATGAATTAACTAATGTTAAATAATGGAGCCTTATTGTAAAGTGTGTGACTGAACAAAAAAGAATCAGAACATATTCAAACAATATCTAGGGTAGTCCAGAATAAAATATAAAATGTTTAAGTTTGAAAATAAATAGCCTTAAGTCTTTAAAAGGGTGTTGAATTGAGAAATGTACTTTCCTTTGAGCCTTTGATATATAAAAGTTCATTGTGAAATAAGAATATTCTGTAAGTTTCGGAGCTGAAAACTTCCTTGTTAGTCAAAGAAAAGCTTTTATTGACACCAGGCCCAGAAAACGAGAGATCTCAGAATATGTCGACCACTGACGTCATAGAATGCAGAAGCACCGCCTCAAGCCCGCCCACCGACTCGTGGAGCTAAACGTGTCATGCTACCGAGCAATAAACATGCCGGTTCCAGCTCACGTAAGACATTGCGCATTTGTTCGCTTCATTTCACCGCAGAATCGTTTGTAAACAAGATACAGGTCGAGACTGGATTTGCAGACATATTGAGATTAAAACACAATGCTGTGCCTCCTATATTGGATCCAACAGGAATGATGCAACACACTTATGTGAGTAAAACATGTTTTTTTATGTGTTAGTATTGCATTGTTACAGATCGTTTAATATATTTTGATTACATACCTTAGCACACTGTCAGGCTGGATAATCCTTTATTTGAGGTGTTATTGGTTCATTCGTAATCAGACTCGGACTTGTAACGCCAGTGCTCGTAAAGTGTGTGTGTGTGTGTGTGTGTGTGTATGGGTCGCTGTTATTCACTGATATTCGGCCCGACCGCATACACGTGTGTGTGTGTGTGTGTGTGTGTGTGTGTGTGTGTGTGTGTGTGTGTGTGTGTGTGTGTGTGTGTGTGTGTGTGTGTGTGTGTGTGTGTGTGTGTGTGTGTGTGTGTTTGTGTGTGTACGGTTCGCGGTTATATTCACATCGGGCCGGCCAAGTAATACAAAAATAACATTCCAATCAATCACGGGTGGATGAGAGATGAATCTTTGTGTTTGTTTAATGAGCCCTGTGAGCGTTTCCCCAGACGATTCCCACATGTACTGAGGGGAGCTGAAGCTCATTAAATATGCAAATTGTATCCAATCCTAGCCGTGGGCATTTACTTTCAAGTCTTCAGTGAGGCACGCCCATCAAAACCAAGCGTTTTTCAGAGAGCCTCAAAACCTATGGGGCGCCGTTTGTAAAGCGGCTCACGCTGAAAATAACAGCAACATTTTGACACATTTAGCTTCAAACAATGTTTAAAAAACTGGTATGAATTTTTGGCGGTCACTTTTTTAGCACATTTACAACAATATTTGTCAACTTAGAGATATTTTAAATAGTTAAATCTAAATGTTAAATGTTAAATCTAAATGTTAATTGTTAAATCTAAATGTTAAATCTAAATCTAAATGTTAAATCTAAATCTAAATCTAAATGTTATATCTAAATGTTAAATCTAAATCTAAATGTTAAATCTAAATCTAAATGTTAAATCTAAATGTTAAATCTAAATCTAAATGCTAAATCTAAATGTTAAATCTAAATCTAAATGTTAAATCTAAATCTAAATGTTAAATCTAAATCTAAATGCTAAATCTAAATGTTAAATCTAAACGTTAAATCTAAATGTTACATCTAAATCTAAATGTAAAATCTAAATGTTAAATCTAAATGTTAAAACCGGTTATCTGCATTCTGAATTTGCATATTAGTTAAATATTTAGTTTCACTAAATATTTAGTTAAATATTAACTAAATATATAGTTAAATAGTTTAAATATTTAGTGAGTCGCATTACAAACGGCGCCCCATAAAAACCAAGGCAGAAAATAGCCTATTACTTATTCATTATGATATTTTTTTAATGTAAAAACCACGCAAACGTCACAAGTTGACCTCAGACAACAGTATAAAAAAATAAAAAAAAACAGTTCATGACACCTTTAAGTATTAATTTTTTGGTGATGTGATGAGCACCGTAGCAAATACAGAAAACTGAATAGCTGTTTGAAACATTTAAATACTGTTTATAGCGTGAGACTGCTTTGTTTATGAGGTTTCCGGTGAAATGGCTGCATTTCTGCTGTTCCATCAGCACATTTGCCTAGAATGTGCATTTTCATTCTCCTTTACTCGTTCCGCCATGCTCTGCTCATGCGCGTTGGGTTTGTTTACATAGTGTGTGTGCCTCTTTGAAGCAGCACACAGCGGTGTTGTTCATTTTAAATGATAGATGGGTAAAGTATTCTTAAAATGCATTCTAAAAATCGGAATAATTCGTAATAAATAATTATTCACTGTATTTTGAAGGGACCACGATAACAATATCGTGCATGTTCATTATCGTGATATATCATATTTGTCACGCTGCTGTGAGGAAATAACGGCAAAAGATCCAATAGCGAGTCAATAGTTTAGACGATCAATACACAGCAGTCAATCAATACAAATCGATACAATAGATGATCTGACAAACAGGAATGTGTGGTGAGACAATAAATAGGCAGGTGAATGAGGTCCAGCTGGCAGTGATAATGAGAGGTAGTTATCAGTGACCACGCCTCCAACACAACCACACACACGGAGAGAGAATGAGAAAGTGAATTCATGAACCGTGACAGTATTACCGTTTACCGGTACATGTCTACTTGTGACTTGGACAGTCCCTTTTCACGTATACTCTCCATCTGCCCAGCCATCAAATCAGAAAATAAATTTTCCCACCTGTTTCCCATCAGTACCATCTGCACCAGGATAAGAACACACACTTCACAGCCACTTTTGTTCTGGTCTCAACTACAGATAACAGACCACTTACATGCTCTACTTATACCTATTGGATCTCCTTGGCATACCCCAGCGATCTCCAAGTGATTTTGCAGAGATCACCTTGTGAATCTCTAGCTATCTCCCTGTGATACTCCAGCAATCTCCTGTAAGCTACTCTTTGGAATATTATACATACCTGTCTACTCACCATAATCCTGTGAAGAGGTGTGTGCTCTCTCTACTATTTCTCCAGTCATCATTGCTCCTCTGTCACCCTGGTAAAGGAGACTTAGTTAGCTCATATTCATCTGCTCATCATTATTGTGATTCTGTGCCATTACTCCCCTGCTTTCTGTTTAACCAATCACTGTCAATAAATACTTGTTTGGGTTTAACCTAATCTCTGTCTCTGGGTCTGGTGTTCCATGACGGAAGACCAGACCCCAATATCATGAACCCAACAGTGTATTCACCCATCCACCCCACTGACCTGCGTGGGTTGGATGACCATCTCTTCATGCAGCTACCAGTGGAAGCTACCACCTGTATCCTGGAACAATATATAGAATATGTGGTGTTGCTAAGTGGCTCCTCAATTACAGTAGGCGATGTGGATGAAGACATCATCGCCCCTCAGTCGCAGCCTCCCCAGCCCACTCCGGTTCTCCTTGTGCCATCTGTCGTCATCTCAGTGATACCACCTGCTTTTGAATTCCAACCTAGTCCCTCACCACCCCTCCTCACTTGCCATAACTAACCACAAGTCAAGAGCCAGAGCCAATGATTGCTACAGACCCCAAACTCAGACAGCCCCTTACCCCACTCACCATGGTAGAAGAACCACCACAGACCCAGAACCTAAGCTAGAGCCCAACATGAGTCAAGAGTCAGAGCCAGCACCCAACAAGGACCTGCCACAAATGGAGAAGGTCACCATGGAGCCAGAGCCTGAAGCCCAGTCCAAGAGCCTGAGCCAGTCATCATGTCTGAACAGGTGCGAGAGCCGGCACCCATGGCCATCCCAGTGGAGATTCTGGTGGAATTTGATGGTGTGAAGTTGGATGCCATTCGTGCCCCCATTTCTGATGTACAGTTGCTGCCTATGAGCACAGCCAATATAATGGACTCCCTAGTTTCCTTCTATTCCCAGCTCCAAGTCTCCAGCATCTTCGTTGGTCCTGCCCAGCTCCAAGACTTCTGTGTCTCCGCTGGTCCCGCCCAGCTCCAAGTTTCCTTCATCTCTGCTGGTCCCGCCCAGCTTCAATTTAAGACTCCTGCGCTCCCTAGTTCCCTCCGATCCACAAACCAAGTCTCCTGTGTCTGCTCTGGTCCTGCCCAGCATCGCCTCCGCTGCCTCCCTTCAGGCCCTTGGCTTCGCCTCGGGCTGCCGAGCTCGTAATTCCACCTTGGCCCATCAAGCAGTCAGCTCCACCTGGTTTCTCCCCCCTTGGCTTCACCTGGGACCGTTGACCTCTCTGCTCCACCGGGCTCCCTCGTCCCTCCAGCTCATCCTTGGTCAGTCATCGCTCTGCCTGGCACCCTGGCTCCAACTCAGCTGCGCGTCACCACACCTTCACCTTAGCCTCCAGGACCTTGTGTCATCCGGTCTCATCAGCTCTCCGGCTTTGCCTGGGTATCCACCTCTCACGGCTCCACCTCTGGCGGTCAGATCTCTGGCGCTATCCTGGTTCCACCCTCCATCGGTTTTGCCGTTGGTCCTTGACCTGGCTCAAGTCTGGCTTGCTCTGTGATGTTTGCCTTCACCAACTCCTCCATTGTCCTCTCCCTCACTGTTCCCCATCAATGCCTCTGACCCTTTCTCCTGGGCCCTCAAGAACCACACCAAACTACATGATCAAGGACCATTACATTTTTGTGGGCATCAGGAACCACCAGTGGAGGAGGGGGTAATGTCACGTATGCTCTCCATCTGCCCAGTCATCTAATCAGAAAGGACATTTTCCCAATATCCCGACTATCCCTCACCTGCACTCACTCGGCCATCACCCACACCTTTTTTCTCATCAGCACTCCAATCTGCACCAGGATAAGAGCACAAACCTCACAGTCACTCTTGGGGCCCGTTCTTTTTACATTGATTACTTGATCATCCGGATTTCACTGTTGATGATTTGACATGATCCAGACTGGGTAGGTTCTTTGGAGCTCATCCCGGAGTTGCTGTCATAGCAACAGGTCCGTAAACTCAAGCCTCCTTTGGGCTTATTTAATGTAAACAGGATTAGATTGCATCTTTTAAAGCGGAGGTGATACTTAAAGTCAGTCCCAGCCACTGCTACTTACAAGAGTACCTTATTGAAAAAAATATAATTTATATTTATTAAATATAAGTATATCTCGATCAAAAGATTGATTACACGTATAGTCCAAATAAACTTACTTATACTTTTTGTCAGTATAAGTCAAGTATTGTTACTGAACTGAGACTCACAACAAGGAAGATATGAATAAAACACAGTTTTATTGACAGCAGTAATATATACAGACTGGATGGTTAGTATATCTGAAGAGATGTGAAGTAGAAGAATGGTGGATAGGAATACTGACAGTCTTTATCGTTGAAGATGGGTGAGGAGGTTGTGGATGGTGGAGAAGCTGGAAGCTGGAGCACACACCTCGGTAAAGGGACTGGTGAATGTAGGGAGATTTGGAGATAGAGACGAATTGCAGACACAGAGGACCAGGAAGACGATCGAGACAGAGAATTTGGATAACGGAGACAAGTAACATTCGCTGGGATCAGGTAAGGTAAGTGAGTCCTTCCTTAAATGAGACCAGGGGCTGGAGCCATATCTGGACGCTGGTCAGGGGCTGGAGCCATCACTGGACTCTGGTCAGGGTGGACTGGAGCTGGTTCTGTCCAAAAGTCAATGAGCCAGTCGTCCCTTGCTGGCTCAGGCTTGGGCCTGCTGAGTAGGAGTGTGTAGAACTCGGGTCATGTGTACGCTTGCAAAAGATAATTGGTGTAAAATGAATAGGAGTTGCTCTGTAAATAAAGATCAGTCTTTTTTGTGAGTGCAGCATTATATGTATGTACTCTAGGTGTGATGCAAGATGCATGTGGTCGAGTGTCTATATCTCCTCACTGCATATAGACCAACTCGCCCGGGAATTATGGGAAACTAGGTCACTCGCACATAATCATAAACATAAAAAGTCTGGGCCTTGTTTGCATTTGCCATTTTCTCTGTCTGCTTTCCTGCCTCAACTATGATATGGTTATTATCCTTCATTGCACCAGCGCCTCTAACTCATCCAGTGGGTAAACTCACATGCAAGTCATACCCTTTCCCCAATCACACGGTGTCTATGAGCTCTGATGAGTGTTATTTCATTTGAATGATATGCTGCGTTTTGGGCAAAGCCTGCTGGAGGCATACATATTGTTGATATCTCTTTCCTCAGCCATTTATAATGTTATGAGAGAGAAGAAATGAAAGGAGGTAAGGAGAGATCCTTATCTATGGCTGCTGTGCTGAATGGTCAGATGAAATCAGATCCAAAATGCTTGAATTGTTCACAGTCCTCAGTCAAGTGTGGCATTTCAATCTATTATGCAGGCTCCATGTTGATTGTCTCTCTTTATTGTGAAATGATAATGACAACTACACTAAACTCAATTTCTCTGTAGTGTGACATTACATTACTGAAGTTGCTGAACGGAGAAAGATGGAGCAATCTGTGTTTATGGTCCTTGACATAATTTGACCAGAGCTTTTGTTCTCAACAGGCCTGATATATACACAGGGCTCATTAACTCATGGCAAATGTCTGGCAAAATGGAATCACATTCATCAGCCTGCTTTTTTAATGTCATTGACTTTGCCCTTTGAAATTATTTTAATAATTTTATATGTCTCCATGTCCAGCGTAGTATCATCCTGTGAGGCTGATTTTTATACCTATTAAACATCATTGCACTGGACCCCATTAATAAAATGTGTTTCCATATGCATTGACAATCTACAAGCTGATTTAATGATGGAAGAATGTGATGCTCATGTAATAGGTAGTTGCGTATGCAGCACTGCTCAGATCTTTTTCACATTCTGTATCAACTGTATAAAATGTTTTCATTATATTATAGCCAGGGGCATCATGCACCTAGTTTTTGAAGGGGGTACCAGTGCCAGTCCAGGCTTGATTGGCACCTTTAGGCAAGATAGAGAAAAGGGAAAAAACTCTCCAGGATTTCTTTATATAAGCTTAAGGCAGGATG
Source organism: Gobio gobio (assembly GCF_949357685.1). Classification (NCBI taxonomy): domain Eukaryota; kingdom Metazoa; phylum Chordata; class Actinopteri; order Cypriniformes; family Gobionidae; genus Gobio; species Gobio gobio. Next base: position 24,309,484 of record NC_137115.1, on the reverse strand, counting down.
GAGGGCTAGCGTGAAATTGTATCTGGGTTGAAATCCCAAGTTTTCTTCATTTTTTTCTAATAAAACAAGCAAATTGTAATTGAACATGAACTTGTGATTAACATGTTTTTCACCATATCTTTCCATTGAAAAAAGTCATGAGTTTGGAGCAACATGAGTGTGGGTAGATAATGATAGAAGAATTTATTGTTTAAAAAATAATCTGCAGAAGGTGCTACTTAATTGGACTAACCAAATTTAGATGTTAGATGTTAAATTAATGAAAGGGTGAAAAGAGTTTAAGACAACTTTTTTTATGATAATTGTGCAGTGTATAGATGTATAAAACTTATATAATTACAATGAATTATGTTTATATAACAAAAATTATGTAAAAAATTAAATAATTTATGGCTCAAAACAACATATTTTCTTCCGTCCATTTAACTCGAATTTAAGTTTTCAGTTTATTTGCTTCACTAATTAAATGGGTGAAATTATCACTGTAACTTCTTTAATATTTTAATTATTTTACATTTTAAAAGCAGCCTCTACACTTAAGTTTCCATTTTCCATTTTGACTTGAGTTGACAGCATGTCTATTTGTCTTTTAATTTTTAAACAGAGATCCACGGCTGGGTTGGCCATTCCATTATGTGCCTTCCAGGGCACCGTTTCCCTCCATGCCCCCACAGGCAAAACACTGTCCCTCTCCACCTATGAAGTCAGCAGCGATGGCCTAAAGATCTCCCCCAACAATGTGAGGAAAATTGAGGTGTACCGTTCCAAATCGGTGGGTCATGAACCTAGTGCAGAAGAGCCCAACTCCAGCACTGGAGGTGGGGGAGTTGGAGTCGCAGACACAAATGTAAAAATCCACCTGGAAGTTCTGGAGATCTGTGACAATGAAGAGGCCATGGACAGTGTCTCTATTGTCTCCAATATCAGCCAGTCATCCACACATGCACGCTCGCCTTCGCTACGCTACTCTCGCCGTGAGAACCGCTTTGTGTCATGTGACCTTGGCGAAACGGCCTCATACTCCCTGTTGATCCCCACGAGTAACCCGGACACGGACAACATCAACATCCACATTCCGGATACGGTAGAAGCGCACAGACAGAACAGCCGGAGACAGCACCAGGAGGCTGGAGGTTACCAGGAAGAGATACAGCTGCTTAATGAAGCTTATAGGAGGCAGGCAGGTGATCAGGGGAACTGACATAACCAGATATACCAGGCTATGCCAATGGGCTGAGAAGTCCCAGGGAAGAAGTATGAAATGTTTGGATGAAAGATTGCGACAAAAGCTCATAGTGTTGCAAGTCCAGGGTAGATTAAAGCACCCAGATTAAAAAAAAAACAGATTACCATCTAAGCACCACTAGAGTAGATCCAATGTTGCAATGTGAAAATCCAGTTCAAGGAATCACAAGACGCATTTATCTGCCAAGCCGTCTTTAGTAAGCAATTGTGGGATTAAAAAAATATGCTGGATACATGATGAGATATGGTAAATCCTTTTACAATTAAAATTCAAGGTTAGCATGCCACACAATAGCTGTAGGTTTGGAAAAGGGAAGTAATTTATCTGCCAAAGTGCATCTAAAATGTGCTCAGAGGTGCAACAAATCTCAAGATGAGAAGTTTTTTTTTTTGGTTTGTTCAGATTTGCCCACAACTTCAAGCTTCAGTGAAGATAGATCTGGGGATTACGGCTGTAATAGTGACTCTTGGATGGTTAGAAGTGGAGCTATTGTGGTAGGAATGAAGCACTGGAGAATAATGCTGAAGTCCTTGAGTGGTTGAAAGTGATGTGAAATAAAGGTTATTGGGTACAAAGAAGGAGGACTTCACTCACTTCTCTGATGTTCTGTCATTTATTGAATACAAATATAAGCGCATACAGAGAGGCTTGAGGAGACGGTTGAATAGAGAAGGATAAATAATGTGTATGTATGTCTGTTTAGATGGACAAAGATTTGCAAGGGCGTGTGCACAATAAAAGAATAAAAAATAAAAAAAAATTCTAGCTCAGGCAGAGACCATATGACTGAAATAAAACATGCCAAATGTGTACATCGCTAATCATTGTTTTGTTTTTTGTTTTGTTAAATTATGGTATTCTGCATAACAGTCAATGTGTATTTACTCAATCAGTTATTTAGTGTGTGTGACTGTTTAAAGGAATATTCTGAGTTCAATATAAGTAAAATCGACAGCAATTGTGGCATAAAGTTGATTACCACCAAATAAATAAATAAATGAATGTAATGTAATGTCAATTTTAAAATATTCAGCAACAAAATGTAAACAAAATGTGTTTTTATTGAATAATGAATAATAACATAAGTGATTATTTTAAAGTAGAGCAAGTTAACTTTGTTGCCATGACAACATAACACCTAAATGACTACAAAAATTACAAGAACAAAATGTTTAAAAGAAGAATTAAGAAAAGAAAAAAAAAACTTTTACATTTGTGTCTAAATCCTCCAAAATTGGGGTCTATTCACTTTCATTGCAATGCTTCACAGTAACCTTGATTATTTTCTTTCTTTCTTTCTTTCTTTCTTTCTTTCTTTCTTTCTTTCTTTCTTTCTTTCTTTCTTTCCTTTAAAAAAAACTAAAAAGTGGAAATTAATTAATATTATGCAAAACAAATAAAAATACATTAAGCCCAGAATATACCTTTAATTGCAATCTTAGTATGAGTGAATATGTAAATGCTGATAGCTGTATGTATGCTTGCTTCCGTGGGTATTTGTACATCTTTTTTTGTTGTATTAAAGCCCTGAACTTACGTTCGGGGAATGACTGCTGAAAAAAGCAAGAGAGAGACTCTGTCAATGGAACATTCCACAAACGAGGACGAGAGTGGGATGCATGGGCCTATTTAATGTGTTAATGTGTGTGCAAGTGTGCTCATTTTTGAGCCACTTATGAATCCTTTCCCCCATTTTCAATGCACTACATTTGCAATCAGAAATGTGACCCTGGCCACATGCTTGCATTTAATACTGGCAAAAATAAGGCTCTGAAATGGAACATTCATGGACGATTCAATAGATCCCAGTAAAATGCAGGCATGAATATGCTGCTTTTCATTTGTGCTCTGCCGTATCAGTGTGTAAAACAACTATTTAAAAATGTGAAAATGAAATGCAAAGGCCATTTGTGGAGTCTCATGTAGCTCTAAGAATTATTTATAATTTACTGTAGACATTATTTCTTATTATTTAAAATGTTAAATCAATGTTATTAAATATATGCATTGTATATTCAGAATAGTAGATTATTAGTCTTAGCCTTGTGTTGTCAAGCAACAAAATAGCTGAGGCATAATGCTACAAATTATTTTCATCTATCCAGTGTTCTCATTAAAGATTTATTCACAGAAAATAGCCTCATTTAAGAGTGTAGATGGGTTTATTCCCATTTGTATGCCACAGCTCTTCATTGAACCGACTCCCATGGTCTCTTTATAAATTATCCACATCTGAAAATCAGACAGAAATCCCCATGTCTGGATACTTAATGATGTTTTATAACTTACATTTTATGTAAGGGTAGATACAGCTCGATATCCACTAACGCCTTTAATTCATGTTTTTTTTTTTTTTCATTTGAGATGTTATTTATCAAATACTTTGTTCAGCATTATGGAAAATAAATACATGTCTGTGAGAAGGTGTTACTTAATGGGAAATAATGATTAAAGCAGAGAAGAAAAAAAGTCATTTATTTAATGTCCTCAAATTATATTAATATAATTTACTATTTGCTGTATGTATATATGGAATTCCAAAGCTGCCAATATTAAAAATAAATAAATACATAAATATATATACAAATAAATGTAAAAAATAATGTATAAATAGATGTACATAGAAAAGCATAATATATATATATATATATATATATATATATATATATATATATATATATATATATATATATTTATTTCCATATTTATTTATTCTTTTATTTATTTATACATTTATTCATTTATATTTTCATTCATTTCCACATTTATTTATTTATACATTTATTTATTTATAAATTTATTTTTACATTTATTTATTTCTTCCTACATTTATTTGTGCGTAGGGTAATGAGGAGGGTGTGGTTTACCGCAGACATAGCAATCGAGCTCAGAGTTGGCGAGGGCGAAGCGTTGAGGCCACAGTGACACCTTGTGGTCGAAATTTCAATAAGTATAGCTTACTGATGTTGATACTGACTGTGACTTGGATAGGTATATGGCCAAATTCTTAAATCTTACTGTGTGACATGGATAGGCTTCACTTTATTCCGGACATGGCCGTCTGGTCTGGATTTGTAAAATGTCCTGGGCTAACAAACATGATCAGCAACATCTTCAACAGATCTGATAACAGGGACTCTGAAATCGAAGCGCTTATATTTTCCATTAGCGAACAGAGCACACGGAAAGGAAGCTGCGCACATAGGCTACATGTCGACGTCTATTGTCGACGCAGGCATATTGAGCAAGGTATTTGAAACGAGACCACAAATTCACACATCACATGTTTTTTGGTGTGGTCTTATTATTAATCACACCTCTTAAGCTGGGAACACCCTTAACGACTGAAACATTCTAAGACTGAACTGAACACAAAGACTTTTCCCTTCGACTGGAGCATATTTTAATCTTTGACAGTCAGAGAAGAGCAGAAACGTTTACGACTGAATCAGTCCACACACACTTTAAGAAACTCAACTGTGCGAGATCTTGTACCGAAACGAACATGAATGTCAACAGACAGCCGCCAAAACTTATTTGCAGTGCAATTTGTGCAGAAAAATAAACAAGGAAACAAGGTGTGAAACAAGCTGCCAACAAGGTTTTTTTAATTTTTATGAAACATTTAACATAAAATCATGAAAAAACATTGTTTTTATCCTTCAAGTTATCTTTTTGCCGTTATTGTCTGAGCAGGCACATTCAATTATGGATTTCCTGATCCATTAATTACAACATTTTAGTGCTATTTTGTTTTTAAAACCTATAAATCAAGCAATAGGCCTAATGTAGTTATTTACAAATCAAGAATTAAAAACGAATTGGTTCGCATGAGCCCTATTTTTTCGTTCTGTTTCCAGAGTTACCGGTTATAACGAAATAAAATACTGCTTTATTTATTCTTAAACAGATGTCATTCAAAATGTTATTTTTATATTTTTATTTTCATTAAATCAGTCTCCAGTAAGTGTACAACGCTCCCAAAACCATTTAACGGGATTGACAACACTCGAAACACTTCGGTCTTTTGGACAGAAAAGCTGTAGAGATATAACTGTTCCCTTTCAGTCGGTCACGTTCGACGTACGTCGGAACTGACCGACGAATTGGGATCTGTCTTCAGAGACCAATCTACTTGGAGTGTATTAGAAACGAGCCAATTGTAGTGGCATGCGGTCCACGCACCGCCCTGCACCGCGGGTATAAATACGGAAGTGGAGTACCGCATATTGCTTTTAACTTCGGAGCCGAACGGTTTGCTGTATTAAGCTGTTTCTGCGAAGAGTGTTTAAACGTGTCTCGAGGAGGATCGCTCTTTTACCTGGGTGCTGGTGTGATGGCGCGAATCAGCGAGTGGCCGCTGCAACATACACTTGTTCCTGTGTTGGTTGGCTGGGCGTTTCCGTTCTCGAGTGCTCACACGCAGGCTTGCAAGCGGACTGCTGTGAGCCGCGGTCATCTCCCTGAGTGCTTCAGCACTTCTAAAAGAGCATTTCCTTCTAAAAAGAGCAACACGGTTTGACCCTGCGTCTTTTTCAAGATGTCATTCAAACCGTGTGTTTCTGGATGCGTTTGTTTCCTGTCCTCATTTGACGGCCACGATCTCTCTCGCATATAAACATGTGAGATTGCGTTCGTGGGTGATCCGTGTTCTCTCAGGAGAACGTGGTCACGTCGGCACGTTGTTCGTGAGCGTTCAGCATGCCGTGTGCCGTCTGGCGCCGGCTGACAGGGGGGGTTGCCACGGCAACCCAGTGCGTCACTCGCGCTCTGGTGCGCGGTCGAGACTGTGAAACCTCAAACGGGGTTGAGTCCCTTTGCTTATACCCCGATCTAGTTCCTTTTCTGGTACACCAGAAAAGGGCTACTTTGGCTAATAAGCCTTGGTGACCTGAGGATTACAGTGGGGCTTCCCCGCCGGGTACATCCCCCGTGGGCCCCCACTCCTCTATCGCATCACAAGCATGCTTAGACTTTGTTCGTGGGTGGTTCATGTTCCCTTATGAGAACATGACCACGTCGGTGAGTTGTTCACCGTGCTTGAGAGTCAAGTCGGATTGCCACGCTCATTGTCCCACATGCCTGCTGGTAGCTTACAGATGGGATTGCTGGTCCTTTTTTGAAAAAAGGGGGGACCTAGCGTTTCATTTGGGGCTCTGGCGGAGGACAGATGTCAATTGCTGCATCGGAGACAGGGCTGTTATGCGCTGGAAATGATAATGCTGAGTTTCCCACTATAATAGTGTGTGCTCATGCTGAATCAGATTCAGAGTTGACAGCCATGCTTTCTGGGATGGCTGCCCGGATGTGCATTGGAAAAACTTAGCAGTGTGGAACTATTTGGTGCCAAAATATGGAACACCAAAAGGGCCATAATGTGTATACGTTTTTTCCCTCTCTCACTGCCCTCTGTCCTGCATGCACGAGGGTAGTCCCGACCCAGGGGTTATGCAGGGACTGCGTGCGGTGATGGACCTCGCTCTCCGGGTGACGGAAGTTACTGCACGCTCCCTGGGTCAGGCGATGTCCACACTAGTGGTCCAGGATGCTGGGGCTAAACCTGGCAGATATGCGTGAGCCCGACAAAGTTTGGTTCCTCAACGCCCCTGTCTGTCAGGCTGGCCTCTTCAGCGATGCCATCAAGAACTTCGCCCAGCAGTTCTTGGTGGCCCAGAAGCAGATGGAGGTGGTAAAAAAAATTTTTTAAATCCTGCCCCGACGACCAGCTGCTGCCTCCACCCAGTCGTCGGCCACAGTGCCTCCATCTGCTTGTCACCGAGGGCATCTCCCTGCGTCCGCCTCCGCCCCTGCTAAGCCAAGCAGCAGCCTCCACCCAGGCAGCAGGTGGCCGGGCGCAAGGGAGGCGCCCAACCCGCCCAGGGTCCCGCGAAGTCCGCTGGCAAGCACAAGGGCAAGCGGCCCTGAAACGGGCAGCCCAGCAAGAGGGGAACTGCTCAGGGAGACGGTGTCCGCATCCCTCCCTCCCTCGGAGGAGGACTGGGGGGAGAATATTTTTCGGTTTCGGTCCTGCCACTGGCTCTCCGGAGTCCAGCGGTACCCACATTCTCAGAGCAGTTTTCTTCCTCCCTGGGCCCAGAGAGGCTCAAGCCGGCTGTGTGCAACGCCCCCGGGCCTTGCCACTCCTGGCTTCCCCTCTCTTCTTCGCCAGGGGGCAGTGTGAGGCTAGAGGACGCCCCCGGGCCTTCTCTCCCACACACTGCCCCACCCTGGAACGATCAGATAACACTCCGGTTCGCCTCCAGGCCGTCTGGGTCAGGTCTGAGCGTTCCACCTCGCTGCCCCACCCTGGGTACGTCTATAGTGCCGTTGGTCCCGCTTGTACGGTCTCTGGGGGCCTGGCTAGGTCTCCCCAGGCCGTCTCGCTGGCTCATCCGTACTATCAGACTCGGCTACGCGATTCAGTTTGCGTACCGGCCTCCCAAGTACAGGGGCATCCTCTTCACCTCCGTGCGGAGCAGCGATGCCCATGTTTTGTGGTCAGAGATCGATGTCCTACTGGCGAAGGACGCGGTCGAGCCGGTTCCTCCAGCCAATATGAAGTCGGGGTTCTACAGCCCCTACTTCATTGTACCCAAGAAAGGCGGTGGGTTACGGCCAATCTTGGACCTGCGTGTTCTGAATCGGGCCCTGCACAAGCTTCCGTTCAGAACGGCAAGTGCGGGGCCTCAGTTACACCGTACTGTCGCCAAACTTTCAGCCCGTGGTCAGACCCTTCGTTTCTATGGGCGGGAGTGCCTTTAGAACAAGTGTCCAGGCATGCCGTGGTCTTCACGGATGCCTCGTCCACGGGCTGGGGGGCCATGTACAATAGGTATGCAGTTTCGGGTCTGTGGACGGGGCCCCAGCTGCATTGGCATATCAATTGACTCGAGCTTCAGGCGTTACGTCTTGCCCTGGCCCGGCTCAAGAAGCCGCTTCAGGGCGTACTGGTCTGTACGGACAGCACTGCAGCCGTTGCGTACATCAGCCGACAGGGTGGTCTACGCTCCCGTTGCATGCTCCGGCTCGCCCGCCATCTGCTCCTGTGGAATCAGAAGCATCTGAGGTCGCTTCAGGCCATTCACATCCCTGGTGTGCTAAACCAGACAGCCGACGAGCTCTCTCGTCAGTCCACACTTCTGGGAGAGTGGCGACTCCACCCCCGGAGCGTCCAGCTGATATGGGACCTTTTCGGAGCCGCGCAGGTAGACCTGTTTGCCTCTCCGGACTCGACCCATTGCCAGTTGTACTATTCCCTGACCGGGGGCACCCTCGGCACGGATGCACTGGCGCACAGCTGGCCCCGGGACCAACGCAAATATGCGTTTCCCCCAGTGAGCCTTCTAGCACAGACTCTGTGCAAGGTCAGGGAGGACGAGGAGCAGGTCTTGCTAGTTGCGCCCTACTGGCCCAACCGGACCTGGTTTGCCGAACTCACACTCCTCTCGACAGCCCTCCCTGGCCGATTCCCCTGAGGAAGGTCCTTCTTTCTCAGGGACGGGGCACCCTCTGGCACCCGCGTCCAGACCTCTGGAAACTCCATGTCTGGTCCCTGGACGGGACGCGGAGGTTCTAGGTGGCCTACGGGGGTCTTTGTGACCGACTGAAACGTGACCGACTGAAAGGGAATGTCTCGGTTACGTATGTAACCCTCGTTCCCCATGTCCTCACTTTTCAAAATGCTTATAAATCACACAGAATGAGTTTTTTTTCACAGAAAGTGAACTGCACAGTCTCCTGTGAGGGCTAGGTTTAGGGGCAGGGGCAGTGTAAGGGGATAGAAAATACGGTTTGTACGGTATAAAAACCATTACGCCTATGGAATGTCCCCACATTTCACAAAAACAAACGTGTGTGTGTGTGTGTGTGTGTGTGTGTGTGTGTGTGTGTGTGTGTGTGTGTGTGTGTGTGTGTGTGTGTGTGTGTGTGTGTGTGTGTGTGTGTGTGTATAAGGAGTAATGCTGGCTTATTGTTGGGCCGGGGTGATGGAAGCTGGATCACATAGGATGGTTACAGAGGGAAAAAGAAAAAAAAACATTTTTTTATTTTCTTTACATAGGTTAAAAATAAGTGGAATAAAAAAAATAGAAATAATTGATTGACTGACTGATTAAGCAGACTGCCTGGGCACCCATACATAGCCACAGTGCCCCCCGGCCCCCGCACAAGGTATACCATGGTGAGGCGGCAGAGGGAAGGCCCTGCGCGCCATCCGGCCCCCAGCACACTTCCGTATTTATACCCGTGGTGCGGGGCGGTGCGGGGCGGTGCGTGGACAGCATGCTCATTTTTGGCTCATTTGGCTCAATTGGCTCATTTCTAATACACTCGAAGTAGATTGGTCTCTGAAGACAGATCCTAATTCGTCGGTCAGTTCCGACGTACGTCTCCGTTCCCTCCTTCAGGGAATGAGGGTTACATACGTAACCGAGACGTTTTTCCTCATCATATTTCCTCAGATATATTAGATATAATTAGTGTAGTTTATAAATAAAATAATTTTATTAACAAATGTCATGTTTGTGATTTTTTTTATTCATTAGACTTTTTAAAATAACATTAGGCTATCATTAACATTCCTATTCTGAAACAAGTGCTATTATATAGCCTTCCATTTTTTTCTGTTTAACTTTTATTAGACTCCAAGTTGAAATAAAAGAAAACAATTTTGGATCCCTGAAGAAACATTTTGTGAAAGGCTCTTTAAAGAACCATTTTTTTCTAACCGTTTTATATTCCAAAGAACCTTTCTACGCTATAAAGAACCTTTTGTGCAATGGAAAGGTTCTTATTAACGGTTCTTCTTGAAACCATCCATCCCCCCTTTATTTATGAGAGCAGCGCATGATAGAAGACAGAATATATATAATATATATATATATATAGGTCAATATATATAATTTTTTATTAGGCTATTATTATGAATTTGGTGCTATTAGCCTATGCGCAGCTGAGCAAATTACATGTGTTGACCTGATACACGCAATGCGCGAATACACTGCAGGCTCTCTCTCGCTCGTATCCAAGTTATAATAATAATAATTTGTTACATTTATATAGCGCTTTTCTAGGCACTCAAAGCGCTTTACATAGAAGGGGGGAATCTCCTCAACCACCACCAATGTGCAGCATCCACCTGGATGATGCGACGGCAGCCATATTGCGCCAGTACGCCCACCACACACCAGCTGATTGGTGGAGAGAGACTGAGGGATGATACCAATCATATATATACATATGGGGATGATTAGGAGGCCATGATGGACAGGGGCCAATGGGCAAATTTGGCCAGGATGCCGGGGTTACACCCCTACTCTTTATCGAAGGACATACTGGGATTTTTAATGACCACAGAGAGTCAGGACCTCGGTTTAACGTCTCATCCGAAGGACGGATCATCAATCCGTCCTTAAAGTTAAGGCGAGACACGGCAGGTGAAAACATCGTTTTTTCATGCAGTGGTCAATTTTGAGATTTTAGGCCAGCTTGCTCCCTTAACATGTAAGCTTTCATGTCAAAATAAAAAAAATGTCAACATTACACATTAAGGTGGTTATTTCATTATATTTTGTCACCGTGCGCCTTTAGATTTCTACCCGAAATCATCAAACGTTATTCTAGCGCGATCTCTCGTGCCGTCTCCATTCACAGAAACATGTCATGCTTGGTATCATTATAAAGCTCTCAGTCTAACACACAGCGCTGGCTAATCCAAACATGGACATTTCCTTTGTAAAACTAACCAACCGCGAAAATTTCTCACGCGCTGCAGATTGCTTGTGTATTCTCCACCTGAGAGAAAGTGCAGACAACGCTGAAATCGGCTCATAAACGCTCACAGAAAAGACCAAGTAGCAACAGCTAGTAAAAAGAAAGTAAACAACAACAGATTAGACTACGAAACCCCGTCAGAATTAGATTCAAATAGTTATAGATGGACCAATACAACCAACAGGGACAGTTCATCTGCAGTTTTTGTGACTGGCGTTTGTTAAGGTAGTTCTCTTAAGGTAGTTCTCTAATAGCTATTGCTATTAATAATTTATTCATTTATCAATTTCCACGTGTTTTAAATATTATACACTACTGATATTAATTAACTGAATATATATTTTTTTTGTAGGTTGGGGGTTTTATAGAAATGTATGCAGTTGTACAGTATAAAACTTTAAAGGCTGTTTTCTCAAAATGAGTTTTTTCTCACACTCAGAGTCAGATATATCCACTTCAGTAGCACCTACAAGCACCAACTTTTGCAGTCTTATACTGAACTATATTCTGAAGGGATTTATTGATATCATTCCTATCCTGAGTTATAGGTCCTTTAACTCCAAAAAACATGGCGAAAATTGATTTTTAAGGCTATTGTCAGTATTCTCTAATTTACTAAAGCACAAAATAAGATATCCAGAATCCCCTCTGTAAAAGCCCTCTCATCTAACATGTCAACAAATAGAACCAAGAATTTTAAACATGGTCCTTTCCAATTTCCAGATTTTGTTTTTGGAAAAGTATGTAAATGAGCGTATATTTAAGTATATAAGGCCTCATTTGCATATTAAAACATTAATTTACACAAAACGTGTAATACATTTTTTTCTTATGTTTATGCCAGTAATAAACTGGAGAAGTTTCACAGTAATATCTTGTAATTAAAAAAAATTCCCTATTCACCTGTAGTGTCTCGCCTTCAATCATCAACACCATCATCCCTCAATAAAACACATGTAACTTACATGTGTTTTATTGAACTGAATACATTATAATCAGCTAAAACGAATGCACAGGTTACTACATATTGCTTTCCATACACATATTTCTCATGTCTGTGAGGCAAGTAGCCAGCTGAATTACGGTTTATTTGAGACTCGCTCCCTCCAGTTCATGTGCAATGAAAGTGATCGCTCCGGCACCTCCATGTCACGATTATAGCCTGCTATTAGTCTATTTGCTTCTTATTTATTAAATCCAGGCAATTGGCTGACCAAACCTTGATTAACATTAAGATACAATTTATACAAAAATACAAAATTCACTTTAAATAAAGTCTTTCTACAAAACAAAACTTAATATTGAACAAAATATAATAACCACCAAAATAATTTCTGACCCACTTGCATCTTTGCACTTTTTATAATCAGATGAAATTTAAAAATAACATTATAATATTTAAACATAGGCCTAAATATGACACAAAATACATTGTTTAATGGCTACAACACATAGGCCTATAGTAGGCTCAAGATAAAGGCCAATTTATACTTCTGCGTCAAGTATACGCCGTAGCTACAGGCTGTGTGATGTCTGAGCGGGATTTGAGCGAACGTCATTTTACCGGTGAGCGGTTCATGAGCGCGCTCCTGCATATGGAGGATTATTGAGCTGAGCGCCACACCTGTTACAAACAGAGGTGACACAGAGAACTGATTACAGGGGTTAACAGAGTTTATTGACAGGACCAGGTAATGAGCAGTTGGAGTAGGTAACGGCAGGGTAATCCAGTGGAATGTCAATGGTGATACTATACGTCTTTGTTGCAGGATACACGGAGAGCAGGTCTATGGAGGAATGGAGCGATGGAGACACGGAGCCAGGAGACAAGACAAGGAGACACTCAGGAGACAAGGAGAACAGGTGGGTAATACTGGTGAGTCCGTTGTAAGCATAGGCGTGAGCGTGTACAAACGATACCGGACAAAGACTGAGTGTGAGAGTGGAGCTTAAGTGCTGGAGGTGATTGCAGTGCTGGTGACGTGCAGGTGTGTGTGATTAATACTCAGGTGATTGTGAACGTTGAGTCTGGGAGAGGGTGGAGCCTTCCACGGCCATCTCCTGAGGGCCGAGGACCCCGACGCCGTGGTGGTCGACCTCGACCCCGAGGCGCTGATCTGTCAGGACGAGAAGAGTGGAAGGTTTCAAGCAGGTTTGGGTCTAGGATGTCGTGTCTGGGTACCCACGATCGCTCCTCTGGGCCGTACCCTTCCCAGTCCACGAGGTACTGGAGCTGACCACCACGACGCCGGGAGTCCAAGATTTCCTGGACCTGGTATCCCGCGCTGTCTTCTAGAAGAAGTGGAGGAGGGGGCTCCGGGGTAACGCCAGGCTCTGGGGAAACAGAAACAGAAGGGTGATGTGCTTTAAGAAGTGACACATGGAACGTGGGGTGAATCCGATACTGAGGTGGGAGTTGGAGTTTGTACGTGGCGGGGTTGATCTGCTGCAAGATGGTGAAGGGGCCAACAAATCTGGGACTCAACTTCTTGCATTGCAGACGCAGTCTGATGTCCCGGGTCGACAGCCAGACCTTCTGCCCAACCTGGAACGTGGGGGCCTCTGAGCGGCGAAGGTCAGCTGTCATCCTGCGTCTGCGAAGGGCCCGCTGAAGTTGGTGATGGGCGGAGTCCCAGACCCTCTCACTCTCCCGGAACCAGTAGTCGACTGCAGGGACATCGGAGGGTTCCCCTGACCATGGGAAGAGGCGAGGTTGGTAGCCGAGCACGCACTGGAACGGGGTGAGGCTGGTGGTAGGCTGACGCATCAGTCTACTCGGCCCATCCTAGGTACTGCCTCCAGGAGTCCTCGTGGCTGTGACTGAAGGTACGGAGGAAACAGCCAATCTCCTGGATTTTGTGCTCCTTCTGCCCGTTCGTTTGGGGGTGGTATCCTGACGAGAGGCTCACACCTAGGAGGGAGAGGAAGGCTTTCCATACCTTCAATATGAACTGGGGACCCCTGTCCGATACTATGTCTTCGGGTATCCCATAGTAGCGGAAGACGTGGTTGAACATGGATTCGGCAGTCTCTAGGGCAGTGGGCAGTCCTAGTAGTGGAAGAAGGCGGCAGGACTTGGAGAAACGGTCTACCACTACGAGGACACAGGTACAGTGGTTGGAGACAGGGAGATCTGTGATGAAGTCCACTCCTAGATGTGACCAAGGGTGGTTGGGAACGGGCTAGGGCTGTGGAATTAATTGAATTTCGATTTCAATTTCGATTTCGGCTCCCACCGATCACCAAAATAGTACAATCGAGAAAAAACAATTATTTTGCCATGTTCAGTTTTCCAAGCACACGCTCTACACTACACCACAATAACCTCCAAACATAACACAAACTTTTAAATACCAACATAACATTAAGCATTAAAGGTCCCATGGCATGGCATTTTTCTATTATTTTATAATGTTTCCTGAGGTGTACTTATATTGTTAGTATTATTTTTACATCATAAAATGTCATAATTTAGAAATAAAAGGCATTTTTTTCTATACTGCTGTTTGCCCTGTGGCTGAATGCCCTGTTTCAAGAGGCGTGTCTGCTGTGAGACTTCAGTAAAAATGCCCACTGTTGTGATTGGCTGACATCTTTGCATTTGATATGAGCGGAGGAGGCGTGGTTTAACGAGGTCTACGAGGCACGAGCTGCTGCCAGAGAGACGGATGGACCTGAGTTCACTTCACATCAGTTCTGTCAGTCTCAGTTCAGTGAACTGTTTTAGTTACAGCATATACTTCAGGTTATTAGTCTATTTCTAGTCGGAGGGGCTGTCACTCATGTCAGAAAGTTAGTAACTTTAGTAAATGATGGATCAGCGCTGACTGGAGACGCGAACCGTTTAGAACGTTTCAGTCCGATTTGGTGAACTGATTCGGTTCACTAAAAAGAACCGGTTCAAAAGAAAGATCGTTTGCGAACCGGACATCACTAATGTACCAGAGACTGAGCTCAGCGATTGCTAACAAAGTTATTTATAGTAACTACTGAGTTATGAGAGCGCTGTCAGTCAGCGCGAGTTTATTGTGTTTGTATTTGAGAGTTATGAATAAACACGAGTCCCAGTCACACAGAGTCCGTCTTCATCATTATTACCAACTTTGTAACACATGCAAAGTACCATTACAGCTGTCGAGATGAACGAGTTACGAGTAAGTGTTGATAATAGCATTATTTTTAGATATGTTCCTATCATATGGAAAGCGTCAGTGACGCGCATTAAGTACACAGCGCAAACAAAGACACAACAGCAGTAATCGAATGTAATCCAGTTTATTGTGGGAATAGCTGGCTAGCCTAGCCCAGATACCCTCACGCTTACCCCCCTTCTACTTAATCTCGTGCCGCGTTTGGTGCCTCCGCTGTGGGCCAGATACAGTACTGGGGGTCGGGGATGTTGAAGGCCGACCGGTCAGTGCAGCCCGAGCCTCGGCGTGTGTGAGGTTTATCTCTAAAGATGTGAGTCTGCTGATGTTGAGCAGAAACGACTGTATGCACATTGTAAAACAGATAGACGCGAAGAGGACGTACAAAAACACTGACTCACAAGAAAGAAAACACGAAAACACTGTTCTGTCGGTAGAGAGAGAAGCCGCTGCGTGTGAATAATAAATAATTAGCTACACATCAGAAATCACAGATCAGAAGGAACTGAAAAAAGACTTTTTTCATTTGTACATCCAAACACTGAGAAACTGCCAGCATTCACTCGTTCACAAGCAATGATCTCTCGAGCGCTTGCATGGGCGTGCCAGATTCTCTGGGTGGAGGAAAGGGAGGTTACCGTTCCTGCTTGGACGTCAAACCAGGAGACTTCAGGATTGGCTCGTCTGGCCTGTCATTTTCTCAAAGGCAGAGAAAGACAGCCAGAACTCGGGTTTACACCGATCAACATTTCTATCCACTTGGGGACAATATTCAGGCTAGGGGAACTCATATTAATGTTGAAAAACCTCATAAAATGAAAATTTCATGCCATGGGACCTTTAAAAAGTCTCTCAATTTCTCATCTGGTTAAAAATGCATCAAATAGCACTTTATTTAAAACATTTACTCTCCGAATTCAGCCCCTTTGCAAAGCATGATGGGAAGTGAAAGTCTCGTTTGATTGGGTTACTTGATTGAAGCATGTTATCCAAATGAAAACCAAAGAGTAACAGTTTTAAGTCAGTTTAACATGAAGCAATTACATTTGAACCTGATATAATGGTGTTAAATCAAGAGGAATTGCTTGAATAAAGTGAACAACATCATAAAATAAAATCATTTTTTTGATTTTTTTTTAAAATGTTTTTGAAAGGAGAAGGCTGAATTTATTTAATTAAAATACAGTAAAAACACAATATTAAGAAATATTAATACAATTTCTAATAGTTGCTGTGAATATATAGTAAAGTGTCATTTATTCCTGGCATCAAAGCTGAATTTATCATCATTTCTCCAGTTTTCAGTGTCACATGACCCTTCACTAATCATTCTCATATGCTGTATTTTTCATAAAAAATCAGGACCAATATAATTTTTAAACAATCGGAGCTCTATTCCATAAAATGACAGATGTCAAGCTCCTGAAATGACATATAACCACCAGAACGGCACCATAAACACTCCACATTATGCACTACATAGCAAGTCTTAGACTAGAGCATTGCTTTATATGGACTGATCTCATTGTAGGTATTCAACTTTAGTGATATTAAACTTCACTGTATGGAAAAGATTTCAAAATCTGTAAAAACAAAACAAAAAAACTAAACAGACACATGTGTATGGAATTATAACCTAAAGAAGTATGCCTGTCATTCATTAATGTTAATGATAAGCATTTTCAATAAAAATAGCATTCATATTTCTGTATAAATAGCATCTATATTGTTATGTTACACTGTAAAAAGTGAACATGTGCAGTTGTTGACTTAATTAAGGAGCTATTTTTACCTGATTCTACCAATAAAAAGTAATTTTGTTGATGTAACCTACTTTAATCAAGTGTATGTAATGTAAAACAAGGGGATGCTGTTTAAATGTAATAAGGTACATTGAATCAACATACAATTTCTAACAGAGCTTGGGATGGGATGTCAACCCCAGACATAGAGGGCGGTATAGAGTTGTGTCATCTACAAGCCACACTCTAGTCCAGATGGTGGTGGTAATGCTCCAAAAAGCTGGTTGCCAACCACTATTCAAAAACATAAGAAGGACTTCCGGTGGCTGGGCACGAGCGATGCACGCTTAGAACGGAGCTCCGTCTCAAAAAGTCCGATAACTCGATTTAAATCCGTACATTCAGAAATTAGTCCAGATTATTTCAATATTGAAGTATCCCTGAAAATGTCTGGGACAAAATCTGGGAAGAATAAACCGCCTCAAGAAGAGACGGCAACGAAAAAGAAGTGCAAAGACGGGCCAATCGAAGATTCTCCAAACCCAGCCATTTTAATGGCTTTGCAAGAACAGGAGGAGAGGTTCTCCAAGAGGGTCAAATTGGCAGTAAGAGAGGTAATGGAGGAGGTAATCTCCGGTGAAATTCAAACTCTGAAGAACATGATTGAATCCTCGAACTCTGCAGTTAACGAACTAAGACAAGATATCACACCAAGCCGAACTCGGTAAAACATTGCAAGCGCGGATGGACACTATGAACGCGAATACCCGTATGGTTAAACACGATGTTAACATGCATCAACAAGAGATATCGAAACTCTGTGACAAACTGGTTGAAATGGAGGATAGATCACGAAGATGTAACGTCCGGCTCGTAGGTCTGCCTGAGGCAGCGGAGGGCGAGAATGCCGTTCAGTTTCTCCAGGAGCACCTCCCGAAATGGATCCCCTTTCTTCAAGGTGGCGGGAAGATAGAAATCCAGCGGCCTCATCAAATTTATGGCAATCGTGATAAGACAAACCGCCCTCGAACACTCATCTTTCGGCTCCTCAGATATCAAGATAGGGAGAGAATTCTTAACGGAGCCAGAGCACCAAGGTCGGAAATAACCCACGGTACATCCAGGCTGCTATTTTTCCCGGATTTCAGCAACGAAACGCCTCTGAAGAGAAGATCGTTTGACAATGTGAGACGGCAGTTTGCAGACAGGGGATTACGTCCATTTCTGATATATCCAGCAATCCTGAAAGTGAAGTTCAACGGATCGCTGCATCACTTCAACAACGCTGAGGATGCTGGAAAGTTTCTGACACTGGATTCTTCGCTGCCAACAGCTTCTATACCGAGCACTTCTAATGCGTCTTCATTTCCAAGTGCATTTGATGACCAGGAAAACCCATCAGTCGCTACTTCTAAGTCGAGTTAATCAGTACAACCGGAGTTGGTAAGCAAATGGGCCCTGTCTAAATAGGTCTGACGGGTTATATTTAACGTTAGTTACTTTTCTGATATTCGTTTGGACTCGGACTCGGGACGTGCTGCTTTGAATAGCCACAGGCAGTAAAACTTTGAATTTTGTTTATTTTTCTCCACCCAAAGAGAAAGGATTCTAGATCTTGTCTCTTGCGGATGGATTGTATTGTTCTGTTTTTTGTTGTTTTTGTTAAATGTTCTACCGCCAAAGCCTTGCTGTTTTTGTGTAAGTTATGTGCACCATATATAGTTTTCTTGTTTCTGTTTTTATGCTACAATTTTATGGAGGCATTATTTATATACTAAATATCTGATGTTAAGATTCCTATGAATATACCACTTAATGTAATGTCGTGGAATGTCTGCGGCCTAAACTCGCCGATTAAACAAACAAAGTGCTTAGAATTTCTTAAGCGTAAAAATATTTCCATTGCTTTGATCAAAGAAACTCATTTAAAAACTAATGATATACATAGGTTTCAGAACAGATTTTATAAATGTGTAGCTCATTCTTCTGCACCAAATAAAACTAAAGGAGTTGCTATTTTGTTTGATAGGAAATTAGGAGTAAGCATCGATAAATGTGGAATAGACAGTGCTGGACGGTTATCATATGTGGCAGTAACAGTCCATAATCTAAAAATTTGTTTTGCATCAATATATTGTCCAAATATACCTGACCCCAACTTTTTTTTAATGCAACTTTAGCTACCTTCTTAGACATGCCTGAGTGCTTAATGATAGTAGGTGGTGACTTCAATCAGGTATGTGATATATCTTTAGACAGATCTACAAATATCTGCTCTGGTATAGATGTACCTTCTGGGATTAACACATTCACTGCTGAATTGAACATTGTTGACGCCTGGCGCCTACGACATCCCTTAGTGAAAAATTATACCTTTTTTTCCTGTAGACATAAGACTTATTCTAGAATTTACTACATTTTTGTTTCACCTCAATTAAATAATTGAATTACATCTACAGACATTCTTCCAATCACTATTTCAGATCATGCCCCTGTGATATATACCTTTGAGCTTACACGGAATCCTGGCAAACGTACACATAGATGGTGTTTTAATACAACGTTACTTCAGAACTCAGAATTTCTGAAGCAATTGAAAGTCAATCTCAAAGGGTTTTTAGAAATTAATCTAGGTTTAGTGTCATCACCCCAAATCCTTTGGGAAACAACCAAATGTTTTATCAGGGGGGAATCTATCGCATTTTCTACACATATGAAGGCATCTAGGAATTACCGAATTAAACAGTTAGAAAATGAGATTCAGCTAGTGGAATCAGAGCAGAAGCGCCAGTTCTCCAATCAAAAACATGCATCCCTTTTAGTTTTAAAATTTGAATTAAATAACCTGTTAAAAGCTAAAGCAGAATTCTCTATCCATCGTACTAGAGTGACTTACTACAGTCAAAGCGAAAACTCAAGCAGACTCCTAGCTGCTAAGTTAAAGCAAAATGAGTCATTTTCCATTATCAATGCAATACAAACTCCATTAGGATCAGTTACATATGATGCAGAGGAAATAAATGATACCTTCAGACTTTTTTATTCTAATCTCTATAAAGCCGAATCTACTTTTGACCCGGCTGTCCTTAAATCATATCTTTCAACGCTTTATCTACCTTCGCTGTCCAAAGAAGAAGCAGAATTTCTTGATGCACCTCCCACTCTTACAGAATTAAAAGATGCACTTTTCTAAATGAAAAGAGGCAAATCTCCAGGTCTAGATGGTTTTCCTCCAGAACTATTCACAGAATTATGGGACAGTATAGGGCCACTTCTTCTAAATTCTATTAACTATGCCCTTAGAACTGGCTCATTTCATCGTGATCAAAATACGTCACTTATTTCTGTGTTGCTTAAGAAAGGCAAGTCTCCTCTAAATTGCGGTAGTTATAGGCCTATTTCTTTAATTACGACAGAGTTAAAACTTTTTGCAAAACTTTTAGTTAAAAGACTAGAGCTATCTGTGAGCAAACTGATTAATTCTGACCAATCTGGATTCTTAAAAGGGAGACTTGCATCTGACAATGTCAGACGTCTTTTGCACATCATCCACGCATCTGAGATGGATATTCTACCGGCAGCCGTTTTTACTTTAGATGCACAAAAGGCATTTGATCGGGTGGGTTGGGAGTATCTTTGGACAGTTCTGGAAGAATTTGGCTTTGGAAGAGCATTCATATCAATGGTTAAAACACTTTACACTAATCCTTTTGCAGTTGTATTAACAGGTAATATTATGTCAAAATCATTTCCTCTGCACCGTGGTACCCGTCGGGGCTGTCCACTCTCTCCCCTACTTTTTGCGTTGTCAATTGAGCTGTTAGCGCAGTCGATTAGATTAGATTCTCTGATATCACCCATAGTTATAAAAGGGATACAGCATAACATTTCTCTTTATGCGGATGACATACTACTGTAGCAATTATGGACGCAGACATATAGATGAGTTAATCTTCCAATGATTCGATCAAATTAACATCCTTTTCAACAAAGCACAATTCAGCTCCAGGAAATCATCATCATCACGAGGGAGATGGGGGCTTGATTCTGCCCCTGAGCTACTAGTTCTGACTTCCTATGGACTCGCCACCAAACTCAGTTAAAAGAGGACAAAGGGCTCGTGGTTGTCACAAGACAAAGAAACAACCAGATCTCTGTCTTTGCATGACCAGCAAATGAACTCCATGTGACAGCTAAAACTCCAAGTAAGCTCACAGAAACTGTTAGCTTATGGAGTACATCAAATAACTGATTATTGGACTTTCATTCAAATAGCCTTCGACATAACTTGTTAGTGTGTTTACAACTAATACACGTTAGTTAGACTATTAGGCATGTATATTACTCACAATTCATGCAATTATGTAACTATTGAATGAGTGGATGAAAAAGCATTGTGTTTGATACCGGTGTGTTCGTATGGGTATAATCCAACAGATGAGCTGAATGAAATCTTTATAGAATTGATCATGTCCTTATAGTAAGAAATTAGGTCTAAATTTACTCTCTGCTTAACCCTTGTGCACTGTTCGATTTCTGCTTACACCCCTTATGGTCCGGGTCAAATTGACCCTAATTGGATTCAATACAATTCCCCAAAAATCACACTATGAAAAAGCACATACAATCAGGTACAAACAATTAACTTTTAATATCAATACTTTTCACACATTACAAAGAATAAATATCTGAATGTACGATTTATAAAAATAACTTTTAACCATTTTTATTTTTATTTTTAAGATTGGCCCTTAGGACACTTGCCTTTATACATTTAGAACAATACTATCTTAGTCTAAACCTAAAGTAATCTTGACCAACTATATAGCATTTGAAAGCTTTCAGACTCTAATTTTCATATTTGGTGACTGATTTTCAAAAGAGATGACAGAGCAGGAGATAAATAGCAATAGATTTGTCATTTGTGATGCGGTACCAAACTATAACGCACGTTTTGACTCTGTCCATATGTTTTTTTTATATGCATTTTAGAGATTGAATTCAAATCAAATATTAACATTACTGCCCAAACTATTTCTCAATAGGATGTCTACTTCAAAGATATTTTGAAAAGTATTAAAATATAACGTTCAGATCACTCAAACCATATATGGAAATCGAAGAGTCTACATGTCATCTAGTGGAAAATGTTGGTACTGCGCACAAAAACTTTTTTTTTTGAGATATCAACCTAAAATTTGGTACAGAATTTCAGATATTTAGCTTTGATTTTCATGAGGTTTTAGAATTTAACATGTTTTGTAAAATGTATATTTTATATAAAATATAAAAATATATATGTTATATATTTTCATGTTCATAAACTTCTATAACTTGTTTTAAACTTTACTTTTATTATTTATACAGTGATGGCTGATTTCAAAACACTGCTTCATGAAGTTGTTAATAGTTGTTTTGTATTTTGTGTCTGTACAGTTGCTTTTGAACAGCTGTCCTATACGGGTCAAATTGACCCACAAACAGCAAGAGTGTATAAAATTTTGATAATCACATTTCACAACGCATTATCATGTTGAAACTTTGCATGCATGTTAATGACCCTAAATGAGAAAAGGTCACACAATTTCAAGAAAAACAATGTGGGTTAGATAGTATTTCAGATAGATTGAAAAAAGAAATTATAGCTCATTTTTACCATTTGTGGCATACAAAAAATATTTCTGTATTGAAAAAATTGGGAAAAGCAAATTTTTTTAGCTTCATTGGTTAGTAAAAAACTAAAATAACAAACTATAACCAATAAATGTTAATATTTTGGGTCTCTACAATTGCCTTAGAACATTAAAATATGCGGGTCAAATTGACCCGTGAACATCACGAACGTAACAGTAAATGTGTGTGTATATGTCAAAACACATCAGCGTGTTGAAACTTTGCATGCATGTTCATGACCCTAAATGAGAAAAAGTCACAAAATTTAAAGAAAAAAAACATAGGTTAACTGATATTTCTGACAACTTAAAAATCAAAACGGGTCAAATTGACCCGCAACATAACACAAGGGTTAAGAGCAGGAAACTAAATTCTATAGATAACCCAATTTTGTGGGAGGGGTGGAGACACAGTCACCCCTGAAGCCTAATTGGCCAGAACCCATCCAGGGGATGGGCAAATGTTTGAGTTTAGTCTCAGAACACGAACGAAAAGTTCAGTTCTGTGTACGGTTCTGTCTGCAGTTCTGTCTACAGTTCTGTCTACAGTTCTGTACAGTTCAGACCAGAAGCAGTGCAGAGTTCAGCTCAAGTTCGGTTCCAGTTCGGTTCGAGCTGGTTCGCGGCCTGTTCGCAGTTCAGAGATGAATGAAGTCCTAGCAGTTTGACCAGAGTGAGTTCTGAACGGAGCTCCCAGGAGACGGTCTGACTATCGTGACAGACCAACATCAGAGAAAATGGGTTAACAACGATTTCATTCAGGCCATCTGCTTTTCTCTCACTTTCCTTTCTTTTACTTAAAGTTTATTTTATTTCCGTTAAGTCTCGGGTTCTGTTAAGTTTCGCCGCAAAAGTCTCTCAACAACGAATTTCTAACAGCGCGCTCCAACTTCAAACAACGCCCACAAGACTTTCATCCAGCCGCCAACACGCCACGTGATTGGTTTCCCCAGATGTCGACCAGACCTTCAGCGAATCAAAGATTCGGGAAAATCCCTGTCCAGCCAGGAAAAGGGAATTCCCCCTTGTCAGACGACACGCGAAACACAAACGCAAGTAACGCCTTTTTGATTCCAAGCTGAACTGGTGCATTAGATCGAAAGTAATAACCCTGCCTAAGAAACGATAGGAGGTTAAATTACTGATCAATGGTTTCTTCAGGTCATGTTTCATAAATGCATAGATTGCTTAGGATTTCATAATTTCTCTCTCTTAGAACTTATTCTTTCCTCACCTTCTTCCTTTCTGCAACGTGTGAATGTGCGAGTGTGTGTGTTTATGTTAGATATTAGTTTGATGTGTTAGATTAATCAATAAAGTTCCGTTTGTATTCAAAGATAACTGTTCTTGTGTTATGTGCTTATCAATTTAATGTCTTGAACTGCCGATCTAAGTTACCTGGCTGTTAAATAGTGTTTCACTATTGTTCGGATATTAATATCCGCTGCAGAGTTGATATTTACGGCCCGTTCAAATGAACGCTAGAAGAGTCATTTGCTCGGCTGTAAAATAGACTCTCAAAATTCCCTATGAATTCATTAAATTCATTCATTTGAGCTAAATATACATGTTTCCCTTTAACAGAGCCCCCTTTAAATTCTTACATATCGGCGGACGAATAAGTTAAGGGGTAAACATTAATTCTGAATTATTTATAATATATAGTGTCATTCGAATCTTTCATTTTAATTCAGTTCCCCGTTGAGTTATTATTTTATCTGACTCATAGTCGCTACAGTATTTTGGTGGAGAATAATGCGAGCAGTTTAACCTAAATTATAAGCATATAAATCGAGATTTTATCTTTGAATTACATTTTGAGAGACCAGACCGCTAGACGCGTCTGTGTGTGTGTGCGCGCGCTCGTGACGTAAGTGCGCGCTCCTCTTTGAAAGCTCTGAATGAATGCAAAACGCTGTGTAACCCAAGTCTGTCCCTGTTCTGAAACTGCATTAGAGTAATTTAAGATCTGAGATCTCACACTATACGATAAGGTAAGAATTAAGCGTGTTCCTTAATTTCTAGAATGCCTCGTTTATAGCCGAATTGATGTCATTGCGTGTTCCAGTGTCATTAAATAACTAACGTTATACGTATATCAGTCAGCCAGAGAACTGAACGAACTTAAACTGCATAAATTGAAATACCCTGCGAGGAATAATCTCCTCACAGCGCGGTCAGATCAAGCGTGTTCCTTGATCGATGTATTAAAGCCTTATTTATAGCTATTAATTCAGTGCGTGTTCCACTGTAATTCGAAGAGCTATATCTTCCCTGTGCTAATGTTAAGCAGTTAAAGCTTGCCGGTGTGTATATCATCTCGTAAAAACACTGCGTTTCCCAGTGTGATTTAAAGGAGAATGATTTGAACCAAAGTAAAGCTGACATTGATAGAATCAACAGTAGAAGAAACCCTGTGGTTCTATAGGCACATAGATCCGCCGAGATCAATAGTGTTCTATTTACAGCGCAAAACTGTAACATTGAACAGTAACTGTAAAGTTTAATCTCACTCTTAACAAACTGAGTGAAAAGCCCCACAGAGCAAAACCAGCTACGAGTGGTGTTCCTTATTTTGATTTTCATTGATGAAATGTGCCGACGTTTCACGTAATACACTCGATTGCACGTGCTAAACTTATGTGTAACTTTACAGGGTGAAAAGCGCTGACTTTTCTAGTTACTCCTAACTTTACCCTGTCTGCAATTCACATGTTTGCCGCTAGCGTTTGTTTGTCGCCATAGTCACGACTGCGGCACGGAAGTCAACCAGCGCTTCCGGATAAACTCAGCGCATGCGCAGTGCGTCAAAGCCATATTTGTAAACAAACCTTACGGTAGCTAACAGCTACAGGCTAAGCTAATCGAAGCAGTTGTTTTCATTGAAGCCTAAATGCTAAAGCTTTAGCATTTAGGTATCAACCGTATTAACATACGTGTAAATGCAGTGTCTGTTTGAGTCACTTTAAAGTGATTTAACCATTTAAACACCTCAACTTTATGTACACTGTTGGTCTTTCTTACTTTTCTCTTATCTTTCTAATACATTACGTTATACTCTACTTTAAGGGAAATATTGGTTCACAATTGTTAGTTACTTTACCTACATTTTACTTGAAGAGGAAAGATACTGGTTTGCAATTATTAATTGTTAAGTTTGAATTTAATGAAAGAAAAAATTCAAGATTCATTCCTCAAAGTCATGTAAAATGATTTTAAAGTTATTCTAACTATTCTGGAATTTACTCATTTTCAGAATTTCTCATTGAGACCCAATTACTTTAGGTATTCGTCTGGAACTTTAGAAGTTCAAGTGAACCACTAAATTGATATCTATTACCAAAACCTTTTGGACTCACACTTATTCATTATTTTTATTGCGTTATACCCTCCTTTATCCCCTCTTCCTATTGTAGCTATTCACTTAGCCACTCTATTTTATTTACTCATTTATCTCTTTATTTAACTTCCCTTTTTGTAACACACCTGAGCCTCAATAGGAGACAGTGCCAGATTCCTACGAGTTTCAAAATAAATCAGAGACAATCCTCATTGACTAAATATTTATTTTGGGTGATTAGTTGACCATCAACTATCAACTTTATACTCGTAGTCAGACAAAGGCTTCAGAGCCATTTGTGGGGCCGGATCTCCTTTCTTTCCTCCCTTCTCCTCACGTCTTCCCTGTTCTGTCCTGCTCTATTCAATTTTATTCTTCATATTTATAGGGAACAAGCCTGGAAGAATCATTGATCATTTCTAAAAGAAAGAGAAAGATAATTCTTCCCAGAGAAACAAACCAGTAGGCATTTGATTGGTAATCAAACCCTCCTTTGTTCTCCATGCTTTCCCTGCATTTGTAAACGCAATTTAAAATTTTGACATATCTAAGTTCATTTAACAGAGACAAGTGTTGAGCCACCGTCGCCTTCAACGCATCCCTGCGTAAGCGGTCCGCCTTTAAGGTGTGTGGCGTCAATCCTGTCAGACTAAGGAAAGAGGTATCAGCATTATTATTGTATTATTTTACTCTGTAACATAAACAATAATATTGTTTCTGTTTTGAAAAAAGATTTTCATTGATAGGAAGTAGTTATAGGAAAAAAAGAACTTTTTCTCCCAGTGAAAGTTATTTTTGTTTCTTTCAATTGAAATAGGTTTTTAACCTTTTCTCTCTTCCTCCCTTACTAAGCTGAGTGACATAGTCCTCGCATCACGATTTGGAAACAGCTTTTCATTGATAGAATTTTCTTTTTAGAAAAAAAGAAATTCTCCAAGTGAAAAGAAAATTGTTTCAATCTATTGAGATTTGTTTTAACCCTTTTCTCTCTCTTTCCCTTACCTAGTTGAGTGACAAAGCCTTCACATCACTAGCCTACCTGTCTACACTGAGACCAACACATAGTCGTCACCACACGCCACTATTGGGGTACAATCACTGAAACGACACTTAGCTGTTCCACCACACATAGGTTTATACCCCACACAGATCTGTGTCAGTCTCTTCTCCCAGCGTACCAACATGTCGCAGACGACAAACCCCACTGCCCAAGGGGAAGATGTGGACGCCTGTCTCAGAGGCATTACAGACTGCCTCATACCAAAGACAATTGAACTGTTATTATTTTTAATAATAATCATGATTCTGAGAAGGTTCCTGACACATGATTCAAGCCAGAACAACAACCACATGGAACTAGCCAAGATCACCTGTTCCCTAAGCAACGCCTTCACAGCCCAGCTGAAACTAAGCGACAAGCACATCATCCACCTTCAAGAGGAGCTGACACGTGCCCAACACCACATAGACAAGCTGGAAGTGAAAGTCCAGGACGACTTCAAGCGTCAGACCACTGAGTTCCTGAGAGAGCTGATGCACACTCAACGCTGCACAGACCAGCTCAAGGCTAAAGCTCAAGACAAACTCAAAGTGCCTGACGAAGTGGAGCAAGAAACAAAGAAACCAGTTGACAAGCTCCAAGAAGCCCTTGCAGTCGCTGAACGCGACAAACAAGAGTCAAAGACTGCACATAAACACCTGTTAAACCAACTCCAGTCTGCTGAACATCAGCTAGAGAAAGCCAACGCTGATATTAAAGACCAAAACTCTAAAATCAATGCTCTGGAAGACCACCTTGAAAGGTACAGCACTGAGATGGACCATCTGATCCGACAGCGAGACGACGCCAACGACGAGCTCTACGCGGTCAGATATGAACTCAATCATGCTGTCAAACAGAGACCAGAGCCAAGAAGGGATAGAACTCCCTCAGCATCACTACTGCTGAGTAGAACACAGTCTTCCTTCCAAGAACTGCCATACAACGGAAGAAGTGAATGGCCGCAACCCAAAGCGTCACCGGCCTTCACCACAGAACTTGTCCCGGCCAACAAAAGAGAGCTCATCCAAGCAGACTCCGAACCTGCTCAAAAGATGACCTTTGAAAACCTCGACAAGCTCGCTAAGAACATCACCCAATTCAACCCAAACTCCACGGAGGGCCGCGACATCCAGGCCTACCTCCAAGATATTGACTTCTACCTAGAGGCAAGACCTCAGGTGACCGACCGACACAGGTTATACCTCCTCAGAGCCACATCTAGTCCCGAGGTACGAAGCTTTCTAGATCGGCAACCTGTTCACGTAAAGTACAACTACCAGCTACTACGTGAGACGCTGACCCAAGAATTTACAGGCCCTGAGTCTGAACACGGACTGTTAATCGCCTGGGAAACCAAACAAGGTCGACAAGAGACTCCCCAAGCCTACTACAGCCGTTTCCGACAAGCCTACTTTGGTGCATATAACGAACCTGAACTTGAAGAGGATTTGAACTTCAAAACCATCTTCCTGAGAAACTTGCACCCTGGAGTGAGTCGTCATCTAGGCATCATGGCCTGCCCAGACACAATGACAATCCAACAGCTGCGTGACCTGACACACAAGGCCTACATCAAACAAAAGATGGCCTCAAAGAAAGGTTTGAAAACATCCACAGTGTCAAACTCCGTCAGCCAAGACCCAAGCCTTGCACTGGACGACACCCAGTGGCATGACTACACTACAGTCCATCTTAAAGAGTACAGAGAACGTGACTCCCATGACAGCTACCACACCAACTGCTGGGAAAAGCCATGGGACCAGCCTCGCTTCTCAAGAAACCCTAAAGATGCCAAAGACCATCGTCATCCCACACATTCCAGAGCATCTAACGTGGGTAAGCGACGACAAAACCCACCTCGGCACCACTCAGTTAAGCACAGCACTGAGTACGCCGAAGAACAAGACTCTCATGCCAATGCCAGATCCAAACAACCAGACGGCCGTGGGCACAAGCAAAGCAGCGACTCACAAGAAGTCATGCAGCTATTGAGAGAATCCCTCAAATGCCATGAAGAGGACAGGAAATGGGATGAGTCAGATTCTGATTGACACGCCTTCCAGGAAAGGGGGGACCAAAAACAGACTAGAACAGATCTGACCATACACCCACTAACGTTACATACACTACATAACTTACATACTCGCTAACATACAGAAGTTAACCACATCTGCCAGGGAAAACATTCAGCAAACATGTTCTTCCCACAGGTAGAAACTAGCTTCAGAAACTAGCTTAGCATGGACCCGGCTACACTCATCATAGGAAACATTGCACAATCTACCCAACAGGTAGAACACCTCTCATTAAGTTAGGGTACACGACACCTTAGCTGCACGAGTAGTTGTAGGCAAGACCTAGAGACACTCAACTGTTTTGTTTTGTTTCACCTCTTCCTTCCCTCTCCTTCTTCTTTTATTAGGTAAAATGCCTGTCTACCCCATAAGGGTCAAGGTCACGATATAGGGATTGATGCACCACGCCTAATATCGGCAGGCCACCTTTGAACCAATGTGAGCTAGAGAGCTCCATGATTAAGAGGTCACCTCATTTGTACCACAAATGATGTCACCACGTCATGAAGAAAGGTACAACGGTCTCAACCTAGTACGATTTAGAAGTGAAGAAAACAAACAAAACAAAAGTTAAACACAGAATTTGGTCAAAGAGTCACCGTACCGAACCAAATTAGAACAACACCAAAGTTAAACTACATTACGTCGACACGATAAACCGAGGAACGATAAAACGTAAACTTCAAATTAACCTTAAGTTTAAAGTTTAAAACTGTTAGTACTCGAATAATCTAAGGCCCTGCACCAGTACAGTGGCCAATCATGGAGGTGTTGTCTTGTTGTTTGTTGTGTATTGTGTCTGCTTCTTCTCCTTGTGCTTCTACAGCGTTCGCCGATGTCTTCATCCCAACACATCGCCTAACGAAGGGGGGATATGTAGCAATTATGGACGCAGACATATAGATGAGTTAATCTTCCAATGATTCGATCAAATTAACATCCTTTTCAACAAAGCACAATTCAGCTCCAGGAAATCATCATCATCACGAGGGAGATGGGGGCTTGATTCTGCCCCTGAGCTACTAGTTCTGACTTCCTATGGACTCGCCACCAAACTCAGTTAAAAGAGGACAAAGGGCTCGTGGTTGTCACAAGACAAAGAAACAACCAGATCTCTGTCTTTGCATGACCAGCAAATGAACTCCACGTGACAGCTAAAACTCCAAGTAAGCTCACAGAAACTGTTAGCTTATGGAGTACATCAAATAACTGATTATTGGACTTTCATTCAAATAGCCTTCGACATAACTTGTTAGTGTGTTTACAACTAATACACGTTAGTTAGACTATTAGGCATGTATATTACTCACAATTCATGCAATTATGTAACTATTGAATGAGTGGATGAAAAAGCATTGTGTTTGATACTGGTGTGTTCGTATGGGTATAATCCAACAGATGAGCTGAATGAAATCTTTATAGAATTGATCATGTCCTTATAGTAAGAAATTAGGTCTAAATTTACTCTCTGCTTAAGAGCAGGAAACTAAATTCTATAGATAACCCAATTTTGTGGGAGGGGTGGAGACACAGTCACCCCTGAAGCCTAATTGGCCAGAACCCATCCAGGGGATGGGCAAATGTTTGAGTTTAGTCTCAGAACACGAACGAAAAGTTCAGTTCTGTGTACGGTTCTGTCTGCAGTTCTGTCTACAGTTCTGTCTACAGTTCTGTCTACAGTTCTGTACAGTTCAGACCAGAAGCAGTGCAGAGTTCAGCTCAAGTTCGGTTCCAGTTCGGTTCGAGCTGGTTCGCGGCCTGTTCGCAGTTCAGAGATGAGCTAAGTCCTAGCAGTTTGACCAGAGTGAGTTCTGAACAGAGCTCCCAGGAGACGGTCTGACTATCGTGACAGACCAACATCAGAGAAAATGGGTTAACAACGATTTCATTCAGGCCATCTGCTTTTCTCTCACTTTCCTTTCTTTTACTTAAAGTTTATTTTATTTCCGTTAAGTCTCGGGTTCTGTTAAGTTTCGCCGCAAAAGTCTCTCAACAACGAATTTCTAACAGCGCGCTCCAACTTCAAACAACGCCCACAAGACTTTCATCCAGCCGCCAACACGCCACGTGATTGGTTTCCCCAGACGTCGACCAGACCTTCAGCGAATCAAAGATTCGGGAAAATCCCTGTCCAGCCAGGAAAAGGGAATTCCCCCTTGTCAGACGACACGCGAAACACAAACGCAAGTAACGCCTTTTTGATTCCAAGCTGAACTGGTGCATTAGATCAAATGTAATAACCCTGCCTAAGAAACGATAGGAGGTTAAATTACTGATCAATGGTTTCTTCAGGTCATGTTTCATAAATGCATAGATTGCTTAGGATTTCATAATTTCTCTCTCTTAGAACTTATTCTTTCCTCACCTTCTTCCTTTCTGCAACGTGTGAATGTGCGAGTGTGTGTGTTTATGTTAGATATTAGTTTGATGTGTTAGATTAATCAATAAAGTTCCGTTTGTATTCAAAGATAACTGTTCTTGTGTTATGTGCTTATCAATTTAATGTCTTGAACTGCCGATCTAAGTTACCTGGCTGTTAAATAGTGTTTCACTATTGTTCGGATATTAATATCCGCTGCAGAGTTGATATTTACGGCCCGTTCAAATGAACACTAGAAGAGTCATTTGCTCGGCTGTAAAATAGACTCTCAAAATTCCCTATGAATTCATTAAATTCATTCATTTGAGCTAAATATACATGTTTCCCTTTAACAGAGCCCCCTTTAAATTCTTACATATCGGCGGACGAATAAGTTAAGGGGTAAACATTAATTCTGAATTATTTATAATATATAGTGTCATTCGAGTCTTTCATTTTAATTCAGTTCCCCGTTGAGTTATTATTTTATCTGACTCATAGTCGCTACACTACTATATTTTACCAATATACATGTCTCCTTACAGCAAATAATACAAGTTTTCACCCAGTTCAGTCAATTCTCCGGCTATAAAATAAACTGGGATAAATCCCTTCTCGTTCCTTTAAATGGCTCTGCAAAATGTCTTACATTGCCACCCATTCCTCATATTCAATGGCACGACACAGCATTTACATATTTAGGATTAAAAATTACAAAATTTTCGAATATATCACACATAAATTATGACAAACTTAAACTTGAAATCTTGGCCGATATGCAAAGATGGTCTAATCTAAAAATGTCTTTGCAAGGTAGAATTTCAATAATAAAAATGAATGTTCTTGGTAGGTTGAATTTTCTTTTTTCCATGATTCCTCTACCTCCACCTGTAAACTATTTCAAAGAGTTGCAATCTCAGATCTCCAGTTTTATTTGGGACGGTAAAAAAACCCGTATCCGCCTGAGTACTCTTCAGCGGATGAAATCGTCTGGTGGGTTGGCACTGCCCGACTTCGAACTGTATTATTGGTCCTTTCAGGTGAAATCACTTACAATTTGGTGTGATAAAGACTCTGTACTTCCCTGGCGCCAGATGGAATAAGAACTTGTAAAACCTCATAGAATTGAAGATCTGTTATTCGTTGGACTTAAACCTAAATCGGCACATAAACTATTTGGGCCAATTATAGGCTACTCTCTGCAAGTTTGGGCATCTGTACAGAAGCATATGGGTTGCAACACTAAACTTTGTGATCGCTCTCCCATCTGGTATAACTATAATCTACTGCAGCACTCTGGCCCATACTTCAATGCAAGCTGGGCTTCTGGAGGAGTTTACATTTTGCAAGATCTGTATGGAGAAAATGGCTTAAGATCATTTCAGGACCTTAAAGTAAGATACTCTCTTCCTGGTTTTTCCTGGTTTTTGTACCTACAATTGAGATCAGCAATTAAAGCTCATGGAGTTCCTTGGGATTCTCCTTTGTCTGTTCACCCGCTGAGTCTGTGGATTAATCCAGGTACATCATGCATTGGACTGGTATCTAGAATATATACACAATTAATTTCAAAACGTGATAAAACTCTGGGAGTGATTGAATCATGGAATCGTGACCTTAAGGAGAGAGGCATGGAATTGGACTGGGGGAATGTATGGAACAATGTGTTTATTTCTTCAAAGAATCCTGCACATCAATTGATTCATTTTAAGTTTGTTCAGAAATGTTATCTTTCCACATACAGACGCTTTAAAATGAAGCTTACAGATACCCCAGTTTGTACAAAATGTAATATGAATACAGTTTGCACTTACTTGCACATTTTTTGGGATTGCCCAGACGTCTTTAATCTTTGGTCCCAAGTGGCAGTATCTCTTGAAGATATTTTGGAGTTTCCAGTTCCTAAAATGCTTACCCTATTTTTATTTAATGTTGATTCTTCACTGATCAATGCTAATTTGGCTTCTAAGAAAATTATATTAGCAGGTTTAACTGCTGCTAAAAAAACTATAATACATTTTTGGTTTTCTCCTGGACCCCCTTCAATAAAAGAATGGTTTAACCACTTCAGGGATATTGTTCTTATAGAGAGATCATTGGCTGTCCTT
This sequence comes from Gobio gobio, assembly GCF_949357685.1. NCBI lineage: Eukaryota > Metazoa > Chordata > Actinopteri > Cypriniformes > Gobionidae > Gobio > Gobio gobio. The sequence continues at coordinate 24,275,981 of NC_137115.1, read as the reverse complement.
CATAAAGCACGTAGCTCCACTTTAGATGTCTGGGATAAAGTTGTTCCCTTTCGTTCAGTCACTATGACGTAACGTTAGTGACTAACGAATGGGGGTTTCGCTTAGAAGCCTATCATCTTCGAGCTTAGAGAAAACGCCCAATGGCGTGCCAATGCCATGGGGCATGCGGAATTTGCATACGTAACTCCGCCTCACCGCGTGCGTATATAAGGAAGTACGAGGCAATATCGCATTATGTTTCTGCTTTCGGAGCCAAGAGTACCTACCTCTTCACTCCTACAGCCTTCTGAGACTCTGTCAGCTTCTTCGAGACGAGCAGCTTTCCAGTCGGTGTTGGTGTGACGGCGCGTTCCAGTGATCGCATACTTCCTGCCTGCTGATCTGTGCAGTGGTCCGCCTGACAGCTGGTGTGTGTTTTCCTGGGCGCTTCGGCATCGACTGCAAAGTTTCCTCTCACAAAAGAGCTTGCACGTGACACGTCCTTTTCAGGATGTTTCGTCCGTGCACTTCTGGGTGCGGTAGATCGCTTTTTTCTTTCGACGGGCACGAGCGCTGTGTGACGTGTTTGGGCTTTCAGCACGCTCAGGCAGCGCTCGTGGATGACTCATGTTCCCTCTGCGGGAACCTGGCCATCTCGGTGTTACGGTCAAGACTCCGTGAATTCCGTGCTGATGCCGGAACGAGAGTCCCCTCCGTCACCCCCCAATCTGCGGTCTCCTCTGGAGGCGGCACTTTGGCTGGTGACCAGGGTGATCTGAGGGTGACGGTGTGGAACAAAGCTCCGACGCTAGTTCCTCGGCCCACACCCCCCTCTCATACACCTGACCCGGCCCGTGCTCAAGCGTCTACATCGGGGCCGGCTCCTGCTGTCCCGACTGTGGCGTTTGGCACGGCGGAAGAGGAAGTGATGTCTATCGCCGCATCACAAGGTGGGCTGGAGTCATCTGAGGATGATGATTCGGCTGTGCTGCCACCCTCGGGTGCGCCAGCATTGCCCGAGTCGGACCCAGAATTGACAGCCATGCTGTCTCGGGCAGCCGCAGCGCTTGGACTGGAGTGGAACCCTTCGCCTCAGCCTGAGCGTTCGCGGTTGGACGATTGGTTTTTGGGGGCGGCGCGCTCGGACACCCGTCCGACCGCTCCTCCAAATCCTTTCTTTCCCGAGGTGCATGAAGAGATTGCGCGTTCCTGGAAGTCCCCGTTGTCTTCCCGTGAACGTTTGGCGAACTCTTCCGCCTTCACCTCCCTCGATGGAGCCGCGGCTCAAGGGTACACTGGGGTCCCCCCAGTCGAACGTTCTGTTGCGATGCAACTGTGTCCTCAGAGTGCTTCGTCCTGGCGTGGTGACCCTAAGCACCCCTCCAAAGCCTGTAGGTTTTCGTCATCCCTGGTGGCGAAGTCCTATAGAGCTGCGGGGCAGGCCGCCGCTTCTTTGCATACCATGGCAACTCTTCAGGCTTACCAAGCCAAGTTGCTGTGTGATATGCACGAGGGGGGGGCTGACCCAGGACTCAGCAATGAGTTGCGTGCCGCCACCGACCTCGCTCTCCGGGCGACGAAGGTGACCGCACGCTCCCTGGGTCAGGTGATGTCCACAAATGTGGTCCAGGAGCGACACCTATGGCTCACCCTGGCCGATATGCGCGACGCTGAGCGAACCCGTTTCCTCAACTCCCCCATATCCCAGGATGGGTTATTCGGCGGAGCGGTCGAGAGCTTCGCTCAACAGTTCTCGGCCGCTCAGAAGCAGACTGAGGCTATAAAATATATCCTGCCCCGGCGGTCAGCAGCTGCCTCCACCCCACCGCCCGCGCAGGTGCCTCAGCCTGCTCGCCGCCGAGGGCGCCCTCCCGCGGCTCCCTCTACCTCTGCGCCACCCAAGCAGCAGCCTCCACCCGGGCCGCGCAGAGGCAGCCGCAGGAAGGCGTCCCAGTCTGCTCCAGCCCCGTAGCCCGCAAAGAAACGCCAGGCTAAGCGGCGCTCCTGATGTGGACGGCTCAGGGATGGGCAGTTATTTCCAGGAGACGGCGGCAGGGCCGCTCCTTCCCCCGGTGGAGGGCCGGGGGAGAATCTTTTGTTCAGCTGCTGGCCCCCGGGTCAGCAGCACCCTAATGTGGTTAAAGAAAGAACTGACAACCCTATCCCTGAGCCCCCAGAGATCGGTGACGGCAGTGCGCGCCACCCTCGGGTCTCACCACTCTCGTCCCTCTCTGTCGCCAGCCCCCTGGCAGAGCAGACCCCAGTGGAACGCGAGTCCTTCCCTGGTCTCCTCTGTCAGGGCGCAGCCGTTAACCGTGCCCCGACCCCGGGACGCCCAACAGCCTCCCCTGTCCGGGGCGGTAACGCTGCCTCGCTGCCCCACCCGGGGTACGTCTGCCGTCCGTATGACCCCGTTGGTGCAGTCTCTGGAAGCGTGGCTTCAGCTTCCGGGGCTGTCCCGCTGGGTTGCGCGGACCGTCAGGCTCGGCTACGCGATTCAGTTCGCGCAGGCTCCTCCCCGTTACAGGGGAGTCCGCTATACCGTGACCGGGGCCCATGCCCCCGTCATGCGTGCGGAGATTGCCACTCTACTGGCGAAGGGTGCGATCGAGCCTGTCCCTCCGGCCGAGATGAAGTCGGGGTTCTACAGCCCCTACTTCATTGTACCCAAGAAAACCGGTGGGTTACGACCAATCCTGGACCTTCGCATCTTGAACCGATCCCTTCACCGGCTTCTGTTCAAGATGTTGACTGCAAAACGCCTTTTCGAATGCGTTCGTCCTTACGATTGGTTTGCAGCGATCGACCTGAAGGACGCCTACTTCCATGTCTCCATCCTTCCTCGACACAGACCGTTCCTGCGGTTTGCTTTCGAGGGGCAGGCATATCAGTACGCAGTTCTCCCATTCGGGCTATCTCTGTCCCCTCGCGTCTTCACGAAGATTGCCGAGGCAGCCCTTGTGCTTGAGATCGACTCGGTCGCCATGTACGCGCAGCTTTCGAGCGAGCGTGCGCAGTCTCTGCTGACTTGCCTCCGTCAAATCGAGAGCAAGAGTGCGGTTCCACTGAAACTATTTCAGAGGCTCCTGGGGCATATGGCATCTGCAGCCGCGGTAACGCCGCTCGGATTGCTTCATATGAGACCGCTTCAGCACTGGCTTCGCGATCGAGTCCCGAGATGGGCATGGCAGTCTGGCACACTCCGGGTCCAAGTGACTCGGGCCTGCTTACAGACGCTCACCCCGTGGTCGAACCTCAGTTTTCTACGGGCCGGTGTGCCCTTAGAACGAGTTTCCAGGCATGTTGTCGTATCGACGGATGCCTCTGCCACGGGCTGGGGTGCCATGTGCAATGGACAAGCAGCCGCGGGCTCCTGGACAGGACCCCAGCGCCTCCTGCATGTCAATTGCCTCGAGTTGCTGGCAGTACGGTTCGCCCTGCACCGCTTCCGGGTGCTGCTGAAGGGTCAACATGTGCTTGTCCGGTCAGACAACACGGCCGTAGTAGCGTACATCAACCACCAGGGCGGTCTACGCTCCCGCCGTATGTCTCAACTCGCCCGCCATCTCATCCTATGGAGTCAGAAGCGCCTGAGGTCCCTTCGTGCTGTCCATATTCCGGGAGTCCTGAACCACGCAGCCGACGAGCTCTCGCGGTTTCAGCCTCTCCCGGGAGAATGGAGACTCCATCCCCAGACGGTTCAGCTGATTTGGGAACAGTTCGGCGACGCACAGGTAGATCTGTTTGCCTCCCACGACTCTTCCCACTGCAGCCTGTACTATTCCCTGACCGAGGGCACGCTCGGCACGGATGCACTGGCGCACAGCTGGCCGCGGGGCCTACGCAAATATGCGTTCCCCCCAGTGAGCCTACTCGCACAGCTCCTGTGCAAGATCAGGGAGGACAAGGAGCAGGTCCTTTTGGTCGCCCCGTACTGGCACGGCCGGACCTGGTTCCCCGAACTCATACTCCTTGCGACAGCCCCTCCCTGGCCTATTCCTCTGAGACCGGACCTCCTTACTCAGAGACGGGGCACCCTATGGCACCCGCGTCCCGACCTCTGGAGCCTCCACGTGTGGCTCCTAGACGGGGCGCGGCAGGTTTGAGTGGCCTACCACCTACGGTGGTCGCCACCATCACTTCCGCTAGGGCAGAGTCCACTCGGCATGCCTATGCGTTGAAGTGGAACCTCTTCGTCACCTGGTGCTCTTCCCGCCAAGAAGACCCCTGGAAATGCCCGATCGGGTCCGTACTTGAATTTCTCCAGGAGGGGCTGGAGCGAAGGCTGTCTCCCTCCACCCTCAAGGTATATGTGGCCGCAATATCTGCCCACCACGATCTTTTGGAGAACAAGAAGGTAAGTCAGCACGACCTGGTCATCAGGTTCCTGAGGGGAGCAAGGAGACTGAATCCTCCTCGCTCTCCTCTCGTACCCACTTGGGACCTCGCAGTAGTGTTAAGTGCTCTGCAGAGACCTCCCTTTGAGCCTTTGCGGTCGGTTGATATTAAGTTCCTGTCTATGAAGACGGCTCTGCTGACCGCATTGGCCTCCGTTAAGAGGGTCGGGGACCTGCAGGCATTTTCGGTTGACGAAGCGTGCCTGGAGTTCGGGCCGGCCAACTCTCACGTGATCCTGAGACCCCGGCCTGGATATGTGCCCAAGGTTCCCACCACTCCGTTTAAGGACCAGGTGGTGAACCTGCAAGCGCTGCCTTTGGAGGAGGCAGACCCAGCCTTGGCATTGCTCTGTCCAGTACGCGCCCTCCGTGCCTACGTAGACATGACGCAGTGTTTCAGGACCTCAGACCAGCTCTTTGTCTGTTATGGTGGAGAGCGGAAGGGAAGTGCTCTCTCAAAGCAAAGGCTGTCTCACTGGATAGTGGACACCATTGCTTTGGCTTACCAGCAGCAAGGTCGCCCATGTCCCCTTGGTGTGAGGGCACACTCCACTAGGAGTGTGGCCTCCTCTTGGGCTTTAGCGCATGGCGCCTCGCTAGCAGACATCTGCAGAGCTGCAGGCTGGGCGACACCCAATACATTCGCCAGATTCTACAATCTCCGAGTGGAGCCAGTGTCCGACTATGTACTCGCCCCCCCGAGGGGCCGGTAATGGACCAGGCTCAGGTGTCTTCGCTTGCTCGCCACTCCACTCCACGGACTGGATACGTGCGATATTTCCTCAGGTGAGCTCCCCGAGAGCCCTGAGCTCCTCCAGCACTGTCGATGCCGACATCAGTTCTGTCTGCCCTTTCGAGCCCAGACCCTCATGTCCGGCCAGGTGCCCCATGTGCATGGTTCCCTCCGGCGACCCCCACATGTGTATTTCACCGTAAGTCTCCTCAGTGAGCGGGTTTCTTCCCTTGGCGTGTCCCCGCCACCCCTAGGGTTAAAAATCCACCTTCGGCTGGTACCCTAGAGATCTCCATATGCAGCCCCTACCGGCTCATATGTGTCTCTTAAGTCCTCCCCACGGGTAGGCATCTTGGCATTTCCCTCACTGGGATATGCTTCCCAGTGTACCTTGGTATTCCTGTGTTAAGTGGGAGTCCTTCGTCCGTATTAGTCTTACGACAGGGAACTCACACTTACGCAGGGCGCTGGAAGACAGCTGAGTGGCGGGATTATATTGGGACCCCCATTTGTTAGTCACTAACGTTACGTCGTAGTGACTGAACGAAAGGGAACGTCTCGGTTACGGATGTAACCCTCGTTCCCTGAGGAGGGAACGGAGACGTAACGTCCCGTTGCCACTTCAGTTGTGCTACCTGGAACGCAGGAGTTCAGTCTTGGCTCCTCAAGCAGGTAACATAATGCGATATTGCCTCGTACTTCCTTATATACTCACGCGGTGAGGCGGAGTTACGTATGCAAATTCCGCATGCCCCATGGCATTGGCACGCCATTGGGCGTTTTCTCTAAGCTCGAAGATGATAGGCTTCTAAGCGAAACCCCCATTCGTTAGTCACTAACGTTACGTCTCTGTTCCCTCCTCAGGGAACGAGGGTTACATCCGTAACCGAGACGTTGTTGCACTCTTGAAACCACGTTTTTTCTCAAGTTTAGCGCACAATTGAAATGGGTCTTAACATTACTGCAATTGTATTTTATCTTTGTATTTATGTAATTTTTTATTTTATTTCATTTTTGTTTTTCTTTTTTTGTTTTTATGTAATGTATTTATTTACCTATTCGCAAGGCTTTGGCAATTGTATATAGTTTGAGAAGTGATGTTACTTTATATACATTAATATACATTTATACCATTTGGTATATAACAAGTATATTGTACATCTTGTGTTAAAACCAAATAAAAAGTTGATCACAAAAAAAAAAAAAAAAACATAAGAAGAAGAAGAATACCTGATGGCATGATGATGAGAATTAGCTGGAAGTGGTGTTTCTTGTTTGGTACAACTCATTTAGCAGCTTAAAAGTAAGTTGTGATGTTCCTTTTAATTTTAGTATAATGTAGATATTTTTTTTAAGATTGTTAGAGTTGAGTGATACTTTACTGTTGTTGGCAGAATGCATCACACAAATCTATTTTGTTGTCATGATACACTAACATTTCAGTGTAAGAAATTCTTTTGGGTGTCGAAGATTTAAAAAAAAAAAAAAACGTGTAAATGGTCAAATAAAATTCACCAAGTTTCTTAATGCACAAAATTGAGAGGTCAAAATGATTTTTTAACGTTTAAGCAGTGTTGATTGCAAAGCATTTAGTGTTGTACATAAAATAGTCTTATATTGTTGTCTTTTAGAACATTAATGTGGACATGCAAAGATTGTGATGCATCTTTTCAAAGAAGATCTGTGCTCCTAAAACACTACAGACTTGACCATAACCACCATGGAAGAGGTCATTTGTATCCATGCACATATTTGACCTGCCCCTGCCGCTTTAAAACCTGGAATGCTTTAATAAGCCATTTGTCAAGAGGGCATCCATCTAAGCAACAACATCAAGCTGTTGAAGCTGTTCTATACGTATGTCATGTTTGTGGCTGCAATCAGCTTTCATCAGACAGAGAGTACTTTCAACACATTAGTGTGCATCTTAAAAACTACGAGACAATCAATTGTATGTTTTTAGGTTGCTCTTATAAAACCAACATTTATAACAATTTTAAAACCCACAAATACAGAAAACACAGAAATTTCAGATTGGAAGACTTCAAGCCTGGAGTTGTTGAACAAAGGGCAATTTCAGGCTTGTCAGTAGAAACTGATAATAAATCAGAATTTGAGGAACCAACTAAGGGATGTTCAAGTCTGGGCTTTTCCAATGAAGAACAAGACCAGTTGAATGACATTGAAGCAAACCTAGCTTCACTGTTATTAAAGCTAGAGCACATATATCTTGTATCTAGCTCAGCTATTAATGATCTTCTCTGTGAGTTACGGTACTTAATTGGCTCTCTAAGTGTGCCAGCTACACAGAGCATTGTTAGTCAGGTCTTACAGCATCACAACTACCAGATAGAGGAGAGTGTACTGCATGAGTTGGCATCAACACTTTGTAAGTCAAATCCGATTCATTGTGCAATTGCAGACAGTGGTCCGCTGTCCACTTCATGGAGACGAAAGGCTTACTATAAGAATCATTTTAATGTGGTTGAGCCAACTGAATATGTGTTAGACCCAAAGAAAAACAGAACATTCCAGTATGTACCATTATTGAAATCTTTACAGCGGGTGTTAAATTGTCAACCTATCTTGGATAAAGTAATAAACTTTACAGAAGGAATATCAGAAGTACACATTGAAACATCGGTGTATAAATCATATCGTGATGGACTACATTTTAAAGAGAATCCTTTACTTTCAGAAACCTCAGTTATTTCTTTGATACTATATGTGGATGATTTCGAAATCTGCAATCCTCTTGGCACATCAAAGAAAAAGCACAAAGTTTGTGGAGTGTATTGGGTTCTAGGAAGCTTACCCTTATATTGTCAGTCATCTTTGTCATCAATTTATTTGGCTGCTTTAATCAAATCTGAAGATGTTAAGAATTATGGCTACGAGAAGGTGCTGGAGCCACTGATAAATGATCTTGTAACCTTGGAGCAACATGGTGTTTTCATTAGCAAGTTGGGCAGGGGTTCTAAAAGGTACTGTTCAATTTGTTGTTGCTGATAATCTTGCTGCACATGGTATTGGAGGATTTGTTGAGAACTTTTCTGGAACTTATGTGTGCAGGTTTTGTACCGCTAAAAAATGTCAGACATACAGTCCCAAGAAGTAAGAAGTGGGGCATTTTGTTTCAGAACAAAGGAAATTCATGCAGAGCACCTTAAAACAATCAGACAAAAGTCTTTGTCTAGTTACTGTGGTGTGAAGAAAACTTGCATATTGTCAGAAAAACTGTCATTTTTCAATGTAACCTCTGGATTTCCACCTGATATTGTCCATGACATATTTGAAGGAATTGTGCCAGTTGAAATTGCCCTGTGCCTGTCCGTACTTATCTCCAAAAAGTTTTTCACTTTGGATGATGTAAATCAGTCAATACAAAAATTTCCTTTTAAGTGGACTGATAAAACAAATCGTCCTTGTTCTATCCCTATCAACTTTGCATCAAAAAAGACTGTGGGTGGAAATGCTCATGAAAATTGGGCTTTGATTAGATTTTTGCCTCTGTTGATTGGCAGTAAGGTTCCTTGTGAGGAACAAGCATGGCAGATCTTTCTTGACAGACTTGAAAGATATTGTAGACCTTGTTGTCACTCCAGTTCACACTGAAGATTCTATTGCATATCTTGATTTTAAGATCTCAGAACACAGAGTGAGATTTCAAGAGGTATTTCCAGATTCAACACTTCGGCCAAAGCACCATTACTTGGAGCACTATCCACAACTTATTCGTCAGTTTGGTCCACTGGTGGCAGTGTGGACAATGCGCTTTGAATCCAAACATAGCTTCTTTAAGAGAGTTGTCAGACACACAAGCAGCTTTAAAGGAGCTGTATGTAGGACTGTGGCCAAAACTGGTACTGCAATCACTTTCAAATTACTGTAAACCGGTGTATCCCCTCTCCCCCTCCCCTGACTCGAGGTTGCCAGCTAGGCTGCAGGACCCAGCAGGAACGTAGGCTGCTACAAGGAGCTTTCAATGGCAAGTGACGTGTCGTACACAGTAAGTTTTTTTTCTTTCTGTTAATTATGTTTATGCTTCAAGAGCGATGTTTTGTGAAGTAATTATGAATCGCAAAAAATTTACTAATGGCGATTAGCCAAATATAATCGTAAATATGAACGCTCGTATGTGACAGTACATTCCCACATGAAAAAATACTATAGTAAAATTACAGCAAAGCTAAATAACATTAGCAATGGTCATACAGGTCCACTTGCAGCATGTTTTGTCCACTGTATATGCGAAGAACGAATGAGGAATAATTTTTACTGAGGTAACGTTAGGCTACAGTCTCAAATACGTTTTCACATTGCCATATATAGGCGTACTAATGTTGTTTTCCTCAGCGTCCCAGCATAATGACAGAGAAAAGGGCTCTGATAATGCATTACTAATGTTAGCAATGACGACTCGCCGTTTTTATTTACCAAACAATTCCTTAACGTTACCTTTTCAATTCAATGACCCACCTCCTCCATCTGCGCTAACCTAACGTTACTTTGCACGAACATGCATAACTTTGTTCGACTGTCATGAATATTTGAAATGTCCATTTACATTAAGTACAAGTTAGCCAAACATAGATGAACCTTACCTGTCCAGGAGAAAATTAGCAACGTTGGCATCAGTCTTCAAATTATTCTCCGTTTTCAGCCGTCTCCATCTTTCAAAGGCATCTCTTATACAAATCCTTGTTTTATCTCGGACACTGTCACAACGTTTTTCTGATTCATAACGAGGCCGTTTAGGTTTCGTAAAGTTAGACATTGTTTATCCAAAAAGTTTGTAGCTGCAGCTGTGGTAACTAGAGCAGAGCTGGCAACCCGAATGCAGAAACACTACTGACTTCGTGATTGGTAGATAGGTGGAGGGTGGCGCTTCAGGCATGACACAACATGTCAACATCAACATCAGTTGAGGGCTGCAACTTCACTTTTAAAATGACAATATCTTGGCCTGACAACTGTTGTCAGTGATATAAGCATTTGAAATTAACATGATTTCTTAATGTCTAGTGACATATCAGGGCCATTTTATGATGAATTGAAATACATTTCTTACATACAGTTCCTTTAAGAATGTGCTCCAGTCATTGTCAATGAAACATCAATTTCAGATAGCATATTATTTGCATGCGAGCTGTGTCCCTAAACCATCTCTTGAAGTTACAGATGTTTCTACACTTCCACTTGGTGTTCTAAATGAAAACATTGCACAAGCACTAAAGCAAAAATATGTGCATATTGAGGAGGCATGTTTATCGAAAAATGTTACATACAATGGCCTAAATTACAAGACTGGAATGATTCTGGCACATGGCTCCCTAGCAGGACTTCCAGAGTTTTGTGAAATTGTCCAAATGGTTGTTGTGCTAGACGGATTATGTTTTATTGTAAGTAAGTAAGTAAGTAAGTAAGTAAGTAAATTTTATTTATATAGCACATTTAAACATAGCAGAACTATCCAAAGTGCTGAACAGAGTAAAAGGAAATATACATATAAAATAGAATAGAAACAAGGTGAAGCTAGACCAAACAAACAATCTGACAGAAGTATAGTAATATTAAAATGCCAGAGAAAATAGATATGTTTTCAGTTTTGATTTAAAAATATTAATGGAAGGTGCAAGGCGGATGTCCAGGGGCAGTTGGTTCCAAAGACGGGGGCAGCAACAGAAAAAGCTCTATCTCCCTTAGTTTTAAGACGAGAGCGAGGGATTGATAAAAGAGCCCTGTCCGAGGATCTTAAAAATCTGAATGATGACTGAGGAGTAAGAAGATCTTTAAGATAATGAGGAGCTTGATCATTAAAAGCTTTAAAAACAAACAACAAGAGCTTAAACTGAATTCTAAAATGGATCGGTAGCCAATGAAGCGAGGCCAAAATTGGGGTGACATGATCATATTTCTTTTTCCCGGTCAACAGCCTTGCAGCTGCATTTTGCACCATCTGGAGGCGTGCAAGCGATGACTGAGGAAGACCCAGATATAATGAATTGCAGTAATCTAAGCGTGAAGTAATAAAAGCATGAATTCTCTCCATGTCTTGGAATGACAAAAATGATTTGAGTTTGGAAATGACCCGCAGTTGGTAAAAACTATTTTTAACAACAGAATTAATTTGTTTGGTTAAACATAATTCTGAATCCAAAATAAAACCAAGGTTCCTAACCTGGGATGAAACTGACGGGAAATGATTTCCCAACTCCTTAATAATACAACTCCTTAATTTTGGCGGACCAAAAACAATTGTTTCAGTTTTGTCATTATTAAGTTGAAGAAAATTATTCGATAACCATTCCTTAATGTCCCTGATACAATCTAACAAAGGTTGAATGGAATCTCCAGCTTTCAATGGAAGGTACAGCTGTGTATCATCAGCATAAAAATGAAATAAAACATTGTGCTTCTTAATAATATCCCCCAGAGGACGCATGTATAAGTTAAAAAGAAGTGGACCCAAAATAGATCCCTGAGGTACTCCACTAATAATTGGGGTAGAAGATGAAGAAAACTTACCTAACTCTACGGAAAAAGACCTGTCTTTAAGGTATGAACTAAACCACCGTAAAGCTGTCCCCTTGATACCGAATAAATGTTCTAAACGCCAAATAAGAACATCATGATCAACAGTATCAAAGGCAGCCGTAAGATCAAGTAAGATCAAAACAGCATTTTTACCAGCATCAACTGCAAGCAAGATGTCATTGAACACCTTCAGTAAGGCCGACTCTGTGCTATGATGGGAGGTAAAACCAGATTGAAAGGGTTCTAATAACTTAGTTGCATTTAAAAAATGGATTAATTGAGACTGCACAACTTTTTCTAAAAGTTTTGATAAAAATGATAGTTTTGAGACAGGCCGATAATTACTTAAACAACCCTCATCTAGACCTTGTTTCTTAAGCAAGGGCTGAACAACTGCATGCTTAAAAGTCTTCGGGACCACCCCAGTGTCCAAAGATGAATTAATTAACACTTGGATACTGGGTCCAATTATAGGAAAAGCAGTTTTTATAATCTCTGAGGGAATAACGTCGAGTGAGGAGGAAGTTGTCTTCATCTTTTTTACCAAATCACAAAGTTTTAGTTGAGAGACCTGCTGAAAACTATGAAAGACTGAACTAGCCAGCGAAACCAGGGACTGATCTGAGAGCTGTGAACTGAAAGATGAACGGATAGCTTTCACTTTATCAGAAAAGAATGTTAAAAATTTCTCACATAAAGCAGCCGAGGGTTCCTGATGAAATTGACAGCTAGGATTAATTACTGAATTTAATGTAGAGAATAAAATTCTAGGTCTATGACAGTGTGTAGAAATTAACTCAGAAAAATGCCTTGCTCTGGCCGACTTTGCAGCAGTCTGAAACTTAGCCAGACACTCTTTGAAAATCTCTAATGACACAGTTAAGCGATCATGCTTCCATCTCCTCTCTGCCCTACGACAAGCCTGTCTGAGAGAACGAGCATCGTCATCCAGCCAATAATACGATTTTCGTTTTGGTAGTTTCAATTTAAGAGGTGCAATGGCATCTAAAATATCAGAACAAGCTGCATAAAAAAGAGAGGTTAAATCGTCAGGCCCAAGGAAAGACACAGCATTTGAGATGGACATTTCAACAGCATTTACCAAAAATGTCTCGCTAAACTGAGAGGCAGTGAGTGGGTTTATAAAGCGAGAATACGAGCCTACCGGCTTATTCACGATAACGGCAGAGCTCACACCAGGGATCGTAAATAAAATGGGCTTATGATCAGAGAAGGAAGCATTTTCAATATATACATTATCTACAGATGTACCATATGACATAATCAGATCAAGAGTATGACCAAGGACATGTGTTGCTTGATTCATATGTTGGGTAAAATCAAATGAGTCCAGAACATTGCAAAGCTCAGCAACCAAGGGACGTCCGGGGCAACAAACATGTACATTAAAATCACCCAGCATTAACATACGATCATACAACGGAACAACAGAAGTTAAAAATTCTGATAAATCACTTAAAAATGCACTGTCCGAGTTCGGTGGCCTATAAATTAGAGCACAGAGCAGCGCGGAGGAGGCAGAATGTAACGCTACGCACTGTACTTCAAACGACGAATAACTTCGAACAGAAACAGTGTGTATTTTAAGTGATTGCTTGAAAACCATTGCAACACCACCACCCCTACCAGTAGTCCTTGGGGTACTAATAAAACAACAGTTCGATGGACAAAGTTCGTCAAAAACTGACAACTCACCAACGCCGGCCCAGGTTTCCGTCAAAAATAAAGTGTCCAAATCGCGTCCAGTAAAAAAGTCATTTAAGATAAAAGTTTTGTTGCATATGGACCTAGCATTAACTAGGGCCATATTCAGAGGAGGCTCTGATGACAAGACCACATCCAGTTGAACAAAGTCCAGTTGACGTAGATTTTGACAGTTCACTCCTCTCTTGCGAATCCGTAAACGCGGAGGAGCTGATTGAATAGATGAATGAGAGAAGTCCGGGAAAACAGAGCGATGAAAAGCATATCTATAATCCCAAGAGCGCCGCATCAAATGGAGACCCTCCGTGCTCATAATTTCCAAGGGAAACTCCATCGAAGATTGTCTGGAAGAGACAATTGTCCGCCTGATTCTCACCCGAACACCACCACGACAACCTCTTTTCCTGCGGCGGTTCCTTCGAAGAGGAACGCAGCAAGGTCGCCGATGAACACATTCCACCACAGGTTGGCTGAACGAGGATTTAAAGCGAGAATACAGAGCAGGACAAAATCCATGGTGAGCTCCCATACAGCTATGGATGTTAAGTAAGGTTTGTCGATCATAGGTCAGCACTGAGACCACATTATGCCAGTGCAACACCGTGCATAATACAAACAGAATAGATGTCAGACGAACAGGTACAACAAACTGGGACAAACGAGAGAGACGGCAAGCCGGGTACACTGGCGCCATCTTTTTCATCAATATTTAGTGAATTGTGAGGAAGCTGAAGGCATGGTACTTTGAACACTACAGATAATTTGTCTTGGAAAAGTCTTTGACTTCAGAAGTGTTGCTTGTAGAGCCTCATGAATTAATGGATGTGTACCCACTTGCAGATTACTGTGTTTCAGGGATGCATCTTACAACAGTAAAGAGATACATACATGCCTAGGTAATTGTAATTAGGAATTTGACAGATATATATTGCTATTTATTTGGTGACTATTATGAATGTTATGTCTTTTCTCTCTTTAGATTGTCACCATGGCTTGCACAAAGAACATAGTGCTTAGAGTACTTTTTGGTAAAGATGATGCACATAAAATGATCCTTCCTAATGGCTTGCCTGCATCCCTGGATGATATGGTTGAGAAAGTGAAGAAGACTTTTAATTTGAGAGGAAACAAAAGGCTGCAGTACTTGGATGCTGATTTCGGGGAATTTGTTAATGTAACTGCCATTTCTGAAATACAACACCTTGGCACCATAAAAGTAATTCAACTGCAGGATGAAATGTTTCCAGTGCAAGATTTAGGTTCTCCAGCCACCTTAGCCATGGAGATGGATGACGTTACATCTGAAATTTCATGTAATACAGAAAGCAGCACAGACACTACAAATATTTCCCATCCTGAGTCTGTTTTGTCCAGAACCCATCCTTGGCCAACAAATTTCCCAATCCCTTTGTTTTCATATGAGACTGAGCTTCAATTAGAAAGGGGAAATGCAGACTACAAAGCTAATAAGAAAGTGTTGACTGTTGGGTCAAAGATGAAAAGTGATATTCTACACAAAGTGGCAGATCAAATCTACAAACTCAAAGCATATCCATTAGACACTGATTTTAGTAAGGTAGCAGAGGCATTAGTGGAGACACATCCTTGCCTAAACGAGCCTGGTTCCTGTTGTGGATCCTATGGATGGAAGCAGAGGCTAAAATTCAAAATGGCCAATTACAGAACCATGCTGAAATTACATGGCTGTGCCGAAATTAATGTTAATTCACTAAAAGCTAAAGGTAATGAAGATGCTCACCCTTCTAAGAATATTAAAAGACCAAGAAGAGCAGAGGCAAACTACTGTCCTAGTCTGCCAGTTGGTGAAACAAGAGAGAGCCTTGAAAAACTCTGCACAACCCTTTTGAAAGAAGCAAAGAAAAAAAACTATGATAAAGTAATTCGGGAAATTATGGCAAGGACATTTGCCTATAGGCGTAATGAAGTCGTCACAGAACAGCCAAAAATAGCTGACTTTATGAATAGATGGCCTACTCTTTTCCAGGAGAATGAGGTATGTTTTTTTGTCAGGTAAAGCATATGTTTGATTTTACTGTAATTGCTATGTTGTCTAATGAGAACACATTTGTTATTTTTTCTTTTAGATCAATGCAGAATTTCTCTGCATCACAACAGTCCCCCTTCAGTTTCGATTCTTTGCAGAATTAGACAGACTTTCCACACATCTTGTAAAAGTTATCAAAACCAGAGGTGGAGCCATTCGTTCCAAAACTAGCCAATAAGTGTTGGCATTTGATGAGGTACAGTAAAATGAGTTGTTTGCTTTGTTTACAACCTGCTTTAGTTTACATTTTTGCTGCACTGCCTTTATTCATTGGTATTTACTGCTGATAAATCTTTAATTTTCAGACTACTGACATAAATATAAGGAGAGAGTGTATCCTTAGATCCATCATTCTCTACCTTGGTGAGGATGAAAAAAACCTGATAAAAGACTACATGGTAAGGACAAATACACAACAGTTTTGGTTGATGATGCCCACTGTTCTGTTGTAATATCGTAACTTGTTTGTAATATGTATAAAATTCTATTTGATCTACATTTTAAATGAAACTTACGTTATTTTAATTATGTGTTAACATTAGAAATGCTTTAAATATTGAATTATAAAGTCCTGTTGTGTAGCTGAAGTGTTTAACATTTTTTCATAGTGTGTGTGGTACTGGTTTTGGCAGGTAAACCTTTTAATTATTATAATATGTGGTGTACCATTTTTCTTTACATTTATTTTGCTGTCACTTTTCAAACAGGATATAACAGATGAGCAGGAATCAGATGATCTCTCTAAACAGACAATGGCCATCTTTGTGAAACGAAAACCATGTGAGAGACCCTTTGAAATGCCAGACGACGTGGGAATCGTCATAGAAGGAAATGTGGTGTTGAATAATTTAAAATCGGTTGCATCTGCCTTTTCTTTTCTTTTTGGCCTTATGTATTGTCTAAACCTCAGCTACCCACGAGATCTAAAATACACATTTGAGACAATCCAAAAGTTATTTATGGACCTTGAAGGTCAGAAAAAGTCCAGCAAGGTGCACAATCTTTATGTGAAGTTGCTACAAACGGAGTAAGCATTTGGGTGGTGGGAGGACAAGTAATTTATGTTATTGTTTTGCTGAAATATTTTTGATAACAAGGAGAGATGGTTTAAAGGAATGTAGCATCTACCCTGTTTAGGTTTGTCTGAAGTGTTTTTTGTTTTATTTTGTTGTATTTTTTTTATTATGTAAACTTGTCTTCTCTATAGGTTGCTGATTAGTTGTAACTATCAGCAAAGAAAAAATGCCATTGATAAATTGACTATTAAATACAAGAATTTACCAGATGAGAAGTTGTAATTCATTGTGTTGCGCTTATATTTTATTTTAAATTAAACCAAGTGTCATGTGTATGGCGTCAAAATATAGTTAGGAGAGCCGAATCCACCTTTGAGGTTCACATTGTCTGAACCTCTGTTTTTCCAAGGTGTAACAGAGATTCAGACCATTGGAATGGTATGTGCAAGACGATTAATATCCTAGGTTCACCACTGAAGAAACATCAGAGCCAGGTGCAAATGTCGTGTATTTGCCATGACGAATTCTGAGGTGCGACTTCTGGGCAATCACTGCCGCCGAGAAGAGGGCGGGGGGCGGTTGGGGCTTGAGCCCCTGCCCATTTGATCGCGAAAGAGAAAGTGCCCTTTGCGCCAGGGCCGTAACCACCATAGGCATTGATTAGAATAATTAGAAGTGGCCAAATTGTCACCATGTTAGGATGATAAAAAGGTTAAAAAGTTTAATTTGTTGTCTGGTCTGCCTCAGCAGTTGTCAAAATGATTGAGCTGACCAATCAAATGAAAAAGTAAGCGGGGTTTACGTTCGGGTTTGCTTGTGCACAATCTTTACAGCACAGACGCACGCGTCCGTCAATCGATCGTTTAACGGCGTTGTAGAGGTTTGACTATATTTTTCCGGTAAAATCACAAAACAAAAGAACACAAACGTGTACCTGCTGATATACAACCACTGATGGACATCTTCAACTATTAAAAAAAAATGACTATGCGAGGCCAGATTAGAACATGCAACCTTGAAAACTGTGGTCCAAGATTCTACCACTTGACCACTGGGGACATTGAAAATGAATTGTGGATTGATGTATTTATTCACAAAAGTGAAGAATCTCGAAACTACTATTATGAGACACATTAAACAATGTTCTCAATGTACTATTGAAATTGATTTCTGGACATTCTTTTTTTCTACAATTGTTATTGTACATATCTAATATAGCATGATTGTAGCAACAATTCTCCCCTGCCCCCGAACTCGCTTGAGCCCCTGGCTGCCCTTACGGAGGTCTGTGCCCGCCACTGCATGGACCCCATTTACTTCCATATTCCGTATTCTTTTTTCCTAATGGGGTCCCAACCTTTAAGAGACAAAATTGCTCTAGCTGTTTTGTAAATAAATAAAAAAAGCTTTAGTTGTCATCATGCTAGAAAAACATAGCTGTCATTGAAGTAATTCATACCGTGTTAGTTGTAATACAACTATGATATACGATGGCATATTGTTTTATTTTACAGTAAGTACATGTAAACTGAGCACCTTTGACCAATGATAAACTTTATGACCGTGACATGCCCCCTACCTTTCGGCACACCCATTCCGAGCTGCAGCAACCCATACTTGATTACAGCTGCCTCCTGCACTAACTGCCAGGGCACAGCTGACCCTACTCAAGTCATCAGGGAGAAAGCGATATAAAGGCCGCAAAAAGCAGCAGGGACTGTTTACACAAGACCGTTTTCAACTGGAATCGATCAATACCGATACCAACGTTGGTATCGATATTATCAGTTATCAGTTAATATATATAACAGTTATATATATATATATATATATATATATATATATATATATATATATATATATATATATATATATATATATATATATATATATATATATATATATATTTTTTTTTTTTTTTTGCAAAGGAAGGTTGTAAAAACAGGTTTTAATGTAAAGGTTTTTAACAATTATGTTGCTATACTCTCAGTGTAGACTACAAAAAACAAATCTGTGAAAACTTTGACAGGGTGTGGGTGCGTTGTTCATGTTGACTCTGTTAGGTGCTCCGTAAAGAATGCACATGTAGGCCTATAGGCTATTGAGACACGTAGTCCATAATGTAAGCACTAACGACGGGTCTGGCATACATCATACGATGTTAGTCGTTAGTTTTCAAGGATCCGTGTGATCAGATTTTTTGCCAACATTGTCATCTATACAAAGAAAAACATTTAGGCCTACATCAACATGTCAGTACATAACCTGTCTAATGTGTGTTCCCCTTTTCCTAGGAAACGACTTAAGACCCAGGCTGAGCTGACATAACTATCCACAGCACGAAGCAAACGATTTCCCGAATTCACCCGGATGCCCAAACTCACAAGAGGCACCCACAAAGCCCAGGAGGACACCTCAGCCCCTCACTTTCCTCCTTTTCCTTGACTATTTGAAAATAAAATGCCCCACCTGGGCATTTAAACATCTGTTTGTGTCCTGCCTCCTTCCTGCCCTGCTAAAATAAAAACTGATTTAAAGTATATTTTGAGAAACTGATTAGAAGTTGTAAGTGAATGAGACTTCACCTTTGTACAGAAGTGATTAAAGAGTTAAAACATGATTTTTATGCTACGCATGATGTTACATAAGAATGAAACTATATTTTAATTTTACAAAAGAAATGACCTTACATCAAAGGAAAATTGTGTTTTGAAGTTATGCTACATATGATGTTACTCAAAAATTAAACTATATTTTGATTTTAAAAAAGAAATAACATTACATGAAAGTGTATACGTGATTTGAAGTTATGCTTCACATGAAGTTACATCAAAATGAAACTGCATTTTGACCATATAAAATAAACTACCTTACATTTAAGTAAAAACTTGATTTGAAGTTAAGCAACACACAACTTTACATCAAATTGAAACTGGATTTTAGCATTATAAAAGAAATTACCTTACACCAAAGTAAAAAGGCAATTTAAAGTTATGGTACATATGAAGTTACATCAAAATGAAACTGTATTTTGAGCTTATAAAATAAATAACTTTAAATCAAAGTAAAAACATGATTTGAAGTTATGCTACACATGAAATTACATTAAAGTCACACTGACATTTGCCTTTATAGAACACATGAGTTCACATCAATGCAAAATTGGGATTTCAGGTAAAACAAAATATGAAGTGACATCACACTTAAATTTAGATTTCAACTAAAATAACATACATATTTAAATCAAGGTGGAAATTAAGTTTCATTATGCAAGACAATGTAGCTAATGTCAAACTTGCAAGCTGAATTAAACTTGCAGGACAAACCAAGTTATAACCAATGACAGTTATGCCTTAGTAAAACCTTGGAATTTCGGGTTGGTTGAATTGAGTTATTCGCAGTAATCTAAAATGAGATATTAACTTCAACAAACTCAATTAAAGCAGATGTTACCAAATGAAGTACAATTTCTAAGTTGATCTGACAAAACTTTTTTTACAGTGTAGTAAGTGGTGTTTAAAATTGCTTTAATGAGCTGGTGAGTTTATGGTGAGATGAAAAACTGTTCTTCAAAAGCAAAATGAATGTCCTATTATCACTGTAAAGCTGCTTTAAAGCAATCTGTGTTGTAAAAGCGTTTATAAATGAAGGGGACTTGATGTGTTGTGGAACGCTTGTTATGGACCGCTTTGTGCAAGAGGGTCCAAGGCCACTGTGCAAGTGGCCACCAAGGCCACTTTTAGTGCTAATTTCCTCTAGCTTTTTCTTGTTGTCTCAACTTTTGTAAATAACAAAAAACAACAACGTTTAGTTGAGTCAACTTGACATTATTTGTTTTCTGGAGAGATGTAACTATTCTGTAACAAATCTGTTGTAGTTGAGCCAATTCAACTTTTTTTTTTTTATGAAATGGAAGCGCATGGCTCTGTACGAGGTCGATGGTAGGTCACCTCGTTGCTGGTAGTAATTTATTGCGTGTGAACATCCTTAAAAAAACAACAGGTGCTTAAACGGGCGCACACACACACAGACACATAGATTTTTTTGTGAATCCCGTTTCATACATTGCGTTGTTTCTAAAGCTGTATGTTTTCTTCATCTCTATCTCTATGCCGGATGATTTTTTCTAAAGCCGGTTCAGTTAAACTATTCTTTTACTATTGTTTTCATTTTTGTCACTGTTGTAGACTGTGTTGTAGACTGTGATAAAAGTTTCTGCTATGAATGGTGCCGTTTTGGGAAACGATAAATGTTGGAAACGTAGTTTCTGGAATGCGGACACGCGCCTATAAAATAAACACGATGGCAAAGCACACACACACACACACACACACACACACACACACACACACACACACACACACACACACACACACATAGGGTAAGCCATAGGTCAAAACTAACTGTCAAAATCAAACACACACACACACACACACAATGATTTAACATAGGGTAAGTAAAAAAAAACATTAGCGATGATAGATAGGGTCAAAGGTTAATCCCCTTACACACATACCGGAATAACACCTGCCATAAAGGTCAAAGGTTAATCCCCTCACACACACATACGGGAAGGCCCGCCCCTAAAGGTCAAAGGTCAAAGCAATCAATCATTTTGACATAAGGTGGATGGTATTACTACTTAGGCTATATTTTAAAATCTCACGTACTCCCTGGAGTGCCTTCACGCACCCCCAGGGGTACGCGTACCCCCATTTGAGAACCACTGGGCTAGACGGTCCCATTTAACAATGCTCAGTCTAACCTTCGTGGCCTTCAAAGGATTCAGCCTCTGAAGTCCGAGTCCTTCGAAGGAGGCAGCTTCTGAATTGGGACCCAGCTTTTGTTTGTTCCTATGGTTACGTATGATTTGCACCTGTCATTATGTTCACTTGATATTTGTACTCCCTGTTTGGTTAAGCCCTTTGTCGGTTATTGTGCTTAATTTACATGTGTAGTGTTCTCCTGTGTTATTCTCTGTGTTCATTAAAGACTTTGGAAGTTTTGGACTACTACACAATGTGACAATGCCACACTCATTTACTGATTATTACCTACACCTTATGATCATTTTTGAAAACACCCTTACATCATTTGTTCACTTAGAAATCCAAACTCAATGTTTTGAGAAACTTCATAGCGACTTCACAATAGTAACAAATTAAAATTCTGCTTTAAAGCAGTTCTAAAAAGCCAACAGTGTCATTACACAGCTCAAGTCAGTTCACTGTTCATTCAGTTCAGTAACTGTAAAATTCATCAATTGTGCATACAGTATATAGTATACATACATACTGTATACTGTATTTGTTGCATACATGTGTGAGTGTTATGAAAAAACTCCACTGCACACTGAACAAGCAAAAGACACAACATAGTAGTGTTTTACATGTGTGTGTATAGTTTGTATAGTTGTCTTTATCAGTAATTACTATACGTGTGTATAGTTTGGCTATGTGTATATGGCTAATCATGGTTTGTGTGTTGAGCTATACAATTTTTTAAAGAAGAGTTAAAATAGTTTTTAATAGTTTTGCAAGAGCTAGCTTTGTGATGTTTTGCATAAAGTTTAGAGAAAATGAGCCATAGTTTGAGAAATTGTAAGCAATCGGGGGTGCGATGTTCGCCCCAGGGGCGAAAAAGTAGCTGAAAAATCCCATTGACTTAACATTGCGACGAATTTTAACGAGTCATAACTCCAAGCGAGGATTTCGGAGAAACTAGTGTGTCACCACATTTGAAGAGGCTGGCAGGCCCTGTAAGATGACACATCGCAATGGGGTGTGAGTTGTACCCCTGGGGCGCTAGAGCTCCCCAAAATTCCTCAAATTTCCCCATTGACTTATAATGGGGAAGGACGTCCCATAAAACTCATGTGTTTCTCTTACTATGGGAACTTGCATAGGGATTTTGTATTGACCACAGCTCTGGCTCACAGTGTCTCAGAGACAAGGGGGTGGCCTCAATTTACTCAGACAGCCAATCACTATCTCAGGATCACTGTGAACCTATCAAGCCACGCCCTAGCAACCATTTAGAGCTCCCTAGCAACTGATCCCATAGACTTCTATTGAAAAACATCAAAGGGATATCTTTGGATAGAAGTGTCATAGAAACACGAGGGTGTTGTTTGACTCGGGCCATCATCAGCCAATCACAAATCACCTTCAACACTTCCTAGCCACGCCCTAGCAACCATTATCAAGCACCCTAGCAACCCAAATCTACAGAGGGATATCTTCACATCTGAATGTCATAGAGGCATGTGGGTTGGTTTATATCATTCATACTGACAAGCAGCCTTTGGAGGATCATCATTGGATGCTGCCAAGCCACTCCATAGAAACCAAACAGAGTACCCTAGCAACCGTTTAGCAAGACCTATATCTCTGCCTCAGAACATCATAGAGACATGGGGGTTGGTTTATATCATTCATTCATACTGACAAGCAGTATCATCATTGGATGCTGCCAAGCCACTCCATAGCAACCAAACAGAGTACCCTAGCAACCGTTTACCAAGACCTATATCTCTGCCTCAGAACATCCTACAGACATGTTGCTTGGCTTTTTTGCATCACAGTAGCATCCGAGTGTATTTTTTTTGCCACGGCAAGCACCACTCACATTTTCTTCAGGAA
Source organism: Gobio gobio (assembly GCF_949357685.1). Classification (NCBI taxonomy): domain Eukaryota; kingdom Metazoa; phylum Chordata; class Actinopteri; order Cypriniformes; family Gobionidae; genus Gobio; species Gobio gobio. Next base: position 24,252,888 of record NC_137115.1, on the reverse strand, counting down.
ATGTACATTCTAGTTCTACATGCTATCTTAGATCGTAATCTTACAAGTCAAGTAAGTTTACAAGACAAGTTTAGGCCATGAATTTACATGCTGTACGTTAATTTAGCAACTGATGGTCAGCTAGCTAGCACTTACTTTTTCTAAATTGTTCACAGGAAAGACCTGCTGGTAAAACATAGTGAAGACACCAACATTCAAAACTAACACAAGATTGTGAGTAGCTATGGCTGCGTTTACACTGGCACAAACATAGCACCATAGACCGTAAAAAAATATGGACGACGCGACTTCATTGACTTCCGCTGACCAAAGTTGAAGCTTTCATAGGCCCGCTCACGGCGCTGACATCTTAGGACCAAGTCTGCGCTGTGGCGATCTCGGGACCGGAGTTGCGCAGTAGAGAACAGGAAGTAGAGGCGCGATTATCAAAAGCCCGCCCACACTCTCGCAGATGCAGAACAATTAATTATGTTGGTGTGAAATAAACAGTTATGGAAGTGTAGAAATTAAAGCTAAAGCTCCAATCTCCTCCCAAAAATCCAGAAAAAAGTCTGTTAGTGCCTCAGTGACAACTTCACTCAGAGAAGCCGTCAATCTCAGCTGTCACACCCCCCGTTTTTATAGCATGAAATAACTCACTAAAACTAAACTTATTTAAAAAACGAACACTTGAAATGAAATTATTGTAATAAAAACTGCCTAAAATGACAGAAACCATCTTTAGGAAGCAATTATTTGAAGTGTAATTAAATTGTTTAGTGTGTCTCGCGCCCATTCAAATACATGGAGGGGTGGGGTTTAGGAGCTGTACTGGGACCGGCCACCGGGGGGCGATCGAGGTGCGGAAGCTTCAATTTCTGACTGGAGCACTACAGGCCTGGATAGCACCAGTTCCCTTTCAGTCGGTCACTACGACGTACGTCGGTAATACCGACGAATTGGGATCACTTTAGAGAGCCCCTATCAGCTTCGAGATTTAGAGAACAGGCCAATGGGCCATTGGCGTGCGAGCATCGCACTGACGTCATTCACTTCGGAGCCGAACGGCGTAGATAAAGAGTCAAAAACTTCCTGTTTACCTATCAGAGAAGATTCATCAGAGAACTTTGAGGACGCTGTGCTGGTGTGACGGCATTTCTCCAGTGCAACCGCGAGAACTCAGCTGCAGTGAAACATTTGCTGTTTAAACAGCACCGTTGGTATCGGTGGGCGTTTCCTTGAGCGCAAACACAGGCTGCACTATCTCCTGTGTGTTGCCGCGGTCTGTCCTGGGTGCTTCAGCACTTCTGAAAAGAGTGTTTCCTCACAAAAAGAGCAACACGGGTGTGACACTGCGTCTTTTTCAAGACGTCATTCCACCCGTGCGTTTCTGGATGCGGTTGTTTCCTGTCCTGACGGCCACGATCCCTCTCGCATAAACATGTTGAGACCGTGTTCGTGGGTGATCCTTGTTCTCTCAGGGGAACAGGATCACGTCGACGCGCTGGTCATCTCACTTTCCGCGTGAGGGTTTGAGTGTTCAGCGCGCTGTGTGCCGTCTGGGTGCCGGGTGACAGTGTGGGTTGCCACGGCAGCTCAGTGCGCGTCACTCGGCGCCTCCGCATGTTGAGACTGTGTTTGTGGGTGGTCTATGCTCTCTCATGAGAGCATAGCCACGTCGGCGCGTTGTTCGTCTTGCCTTTTTCATAAGGGCTTGAGTGTTCAGCGCGCCGTGTGCCGTCTCACGGCCACGCCCACTGTCTCACGTGTCTGCTGGTAGCTTACAGATGGGATTGCTGGTCCTTAAAAAGGGGACCTAGGGTTTCATTTGGGGCTCTAGCAGAGGACAGATGTCAATCGCTGCATCGGAGAGAGGGCTGTTATGTGTTGAAAATGAAGAAGATGCTGAGATTCCCACTATAATAGTGGGCGCTCGTGCTGAATCCGATTCATACTTGACAGCCATGCTTTCCCGGGTTGCTGAGGCATAGTGCAACGCATAAATCGCCTTGCCTGCCCCTTGCCTTTCCCGGATGTGCGTTGGAAGGCTTTTGCGTTGTGGAACTATTGGTGCAAAAATATGGAACACCAATAGGGCCATAATCTGTATAAAGTTTTCCTCTCTCTCACTACCCTCATCGGTGGGGTGGCAGTGCCACTGGCAGACCACCTCTGCCCTGCTTAGTGCACAAGGGTAGTTCTGAGCCGAGGTTGAGCTGCGTACTGCGCTGGCCCTTGGCTAGACGATGTCCACCCTGGTCCAGAAACACCATTGACCCGGATTTGGTTCGGAACTGTTCTTCCCCCGGAGGAGGGCCGGGTGAAAAACCATTAGTAATTCTGTTCCGTCTCTGGGGTTACAAACAGCCAGTGGTACCCAAAAAAAAAAGAAAAAAAAAAAAATATATACACATATATATATATATATATATATATATATATATATATATATATATATATATATATATATATATATATATATATATATATATATATATATATATATAAAAGAAGAGCAGTTCCAATATCTCTGGGTCTCGGAAGTTCAGGAATGGCAGCGTGTGACGCTACAAGCCTCGCCGCTCTCATTCCCCTCCCCACAAGAGGGCGAGAATGGCAGTGTGTGACGCTACAAGCCTCGCCACTCTCATTCCCCTCTTCTCAGCGGTGTGTGGACGACAGTGCGCCACGCTATGCCTCACCGCTCTTGTCCCCGCTGAGGAAGGAGGTGAGGCAGACCGTGTGCAACGCCACAAAGCCTTGCCACGCTCAGCCCCTCCTTCATTTGGAGAGCGCGCTTGGCGGTGTACAACGCTCCCATGCCTTGTCAGCCTCGGGTGCCTCTCCAAATCGCCAGCAGGGGGTGCCGGCTGTGGGAACGCCCTCAAGCGGCCTTCCCACACTCGCACACCCCCTCAGCGGATGCAGGTCGTGTGTCAGACCCAGACCCCTACACGGACCACTCCCATGTCGTCCTGGGGTCCCTGCATTCCGCCTCGCTGCCCTGCTGCGAGTACGTCTGTGGTACCGATGAACCCGCTTGTTCGGTCTCTGGGGGCCTGGCTAGTGCTCCCCAGCCCGTCTCGCTGGGTCATCTGTACCATCAGACTCGGCTTGCGATTCAGTTCGCCCGGCGTCCGCCCAGGTTCGGGGGCGTTCACTTCACGTCTGTTGCGTAGGTGGATGCCCCTGTGCTTCAGGCGGAGATCGCTTTCCTACTGGCGAAGGACGCGATAAAGCCGGTCCCTCCAGCCGGTATGAAGTCCGGGTTCTACAGCCCGTACTTCATTGTACCCAAGAAAGGCGGCGGGCTACGGCCAATCTTGGATCTGCGTTACCTGAACCGCTCCCTCCACAGGATGCCGTTCCGTATGTTAACGCAGAAACGCATCTTCAGGTGCGTCCGTCCCCACGATTGGTTTGCAGCGATCGACCTGAAGGACGCGTACTTTCATGTCTTGATTCTCCCTCGACACAGACCGTTTCTACGCTTTGCATTCGACGGACGAGCGTATCAGTACAAAGTCCTGCCCTTCGGGCTGTCCCTGTCACAGCTGGCTGATTCTTGCCCAGTCGTGGGAGCAGTTGTGTGAACATACATGCTTCGGCACCTCAGCCGGTTGGGTCTTCGGGTCAACTGGGAGAAGAGCAAACTCTGTCCCGTACAGAGGATCTCTTTTCTCGGGATGGAGATCGACTCGGTTGCCATGACAGCGCGCCTCACTGAGGAGCGTGTCCAGTCGGTGTTGAGCTGCTTGAATACGTTCAAATGCAGTACAGCGGTACCACTGAAACTATTTCAGAGGCTCCTGGGGCATATGGCAGCAGCAGCCGCAGTAACGCCGCTAGGGCTGCTCCATATGAGACCGCTTCAACACTGGCTACACGACCGAGTCCCGAGATGGGCGTGGCACAGTGGATTCCTCCGTGTCCAAGTGACGCCGAGATGCCGCCAAACCTTCAGCCCGTGGTCGGACCCTTCATTTCTACGGGCAGGAGTGCCTCTAGAACAAGTGTCCAGGCATTCTGTTGTCTCCACGGATGCCTCATCCACGGGCTGGGGCGCCATGTACAACGGACTTGCAGTTTCTGGTCTGTGGACGGGGCCCCAACTGCAATGGCATATCAATTGCCTGGAGTTGCTGGCAATTCATCTTGCTCTCAGCCGCCTCAAGGGGCCGCTCAAAGACAAGCACGTTCTGGTCCGGACGGACAGGACTGCGGCCGTTGCGTCCATCATCAAACAGGGTGGTCTACACTCCCGCCGCATGTCCCAACTCGCCCGCCATCTCCTTCTGTGGAGTCAGAAGCATCTGAGGTCCATCCACATTCCGGGCCCGCTCAATTGTGCGGCCGACGAGCTGTCAAGGTTGCCCGTGCTGCCCGGGGAGTGGAGACTCCACCCCCAGGTGGTCCAGCTGATTTGGAGTCACTTTGGGGCCGCACAGATCGATCTGTTTGCCGCCCCGACACGACCCACTGCCAGTGGTACTATTCCCTGACCGGGGGAATCCTCGGCACGGATGCCCTGGCACACAGCTGGCCCCGGGGCCTACGCAAATATGTGTTCCCCCCAGTGAGCCTTCTTGCACAGACACTGTGCAAGGTCAGGGAGGTCGAGGAGCAGCTCCTCTTGGTAGCTCCGTACTGGCCCAACAGGACTTGGTTCCCGGAACTAGTGCTCCTCGCGACAGCACCTCCTTGGCCCATTCCTCTGAGGAAGGACCTCCTGACTCAGAGACGCGGCACCCTGTGGCACCCGCGTCCGGACCTCTGGAAACTCCATGTCTGGTCCCTGGACGGGATGCGGAGGTTTTAGGTGACCTACCGCAAGCGGTAGTTGACACACTTCCACCAGAGCCCCCTCTACGAGACGGCTATACATGTTGAAGTGGAACCTGTTCGTCGACTGGTGCTCTTCTCACCGAGAAGACCCCCGAAAGTGTTCGGTCAGATCTGTGCTCTCTTTTCTTCAAGACGGGTTGGAGCGAAAGCTGTCTCCCTCCACCCTCAAGGTATATGTTGCCGCTATAGCCGCAAATCATGACCTGGTTAATGGTGAGTCCTTAGCCTGAGGCAAGCACGATCTGATCGTCAGGTTCCTGAGGGGGGCGAGGAGATTAAATCCGCCTCGTCCTCCCTTTGCACCCTCTTGGGACTTGACTCTGGTGCTGACCGCACTGCAGAGGGCGCCCTTTGAGCCTTTACAGTCAGCGGAGCTTAAGATCTTGTCTCTAAAGACAATACTCCTGATTGCATTGGCCTCAGTTAAGAGGGTAGGGGACCTGCACGCATTTTTGGTCGACGAATCGTGCCTGGGATTCGGGCCAGGTGACTCTCAGGTAACCCCGAGACCCCGGCCTGGATATGTGCCAAGGTTCCCACTACTCCCTTCCGGGACCAAGTGGTGAGCCTGCAAGCGCTGCCTTCGGAGGAGGCAGACCCAGCCCTGGGTTTTCTCTGTCCAGTTCGCGCCCTGCGCGTCTATGTTGACAGAGTGCAAAGCTTTAGGACCTCAGAGCAGCTCTTCGTCTGTTACGGAGGACAGCAGAAGGGAAAGGCTGTCTCCAAGCAGAGGATGGCCCACTGGATAGTGGATGCCATTGTCTTGGCTTATGAAGCCCAAGACGTGCCCTGCCCGCTCGGGTTAAGAGCCCACTCCACTAGGGGTGTTGCTTCTTCCTGGGCGCTGGCTTGTGGCGCCTCGCTGACAGATATTTGTAGAGCTGCGGGCTGGGCGACACCAAACACGTTCGCTAGGTTTTATAGCCTACGTGTGGAACCGGTTGCTTCTCGTGTGCTCGCTTCCCATAGTCAGCAATACTGAAGCTCTTGTTCTAGTGTCGGCTTGCTGCGCCACTCCCTTCCCCATGGAACAGATACGTGCGCTATATTCTCCAGTCGAGTTCCCAGGATTGGCGAACCCTGTTGAGTCCTCCGCACCCCTCGGCAGTCGGATGTGGCGGAGGTCTGGCACTTGTATGCATTGGTGGAACTTGTGTCGGACTGGGGTCCGTATGTCGTAACCCCTACGGCGGTCCCATACGTGTATTCTCCACGGTACAGCTCCCTACGGCGAGCTTGTGTCTTTCCCTTGGCAGAGTTCCTCTGCCGTCTCAGTAAAAATGTAATAGGCCGGGGCCACCTCTGGGACTTCCGTATGTTGTGCTGCCCACGGCCAGCCCATACGTGTACTCTCCACATGGTAACTCCCTCCGGGCATGATGTGGCTCCCGCAGCGTCCTCCGGGCACGCTTTCCCAGCGTTATCCAATAAGTCTGCTGAATGGGTCTTGCGGAACAGCAGTGTGACTCTCCCTGCGTGAATCTCCCCGCCCGCATCAGAACGGGGTCTGAGGGGCTCTCGCTGGGCGCTGGAAGTGGTAGTAACTGTGGCGTTTTCCATAGGGATCCCAATTCGTCGGTATTACCGACGTACGTCGTAGTGACCGACTGAAAGGGAACATCTCGGTTACGTATGGTAACCCTCGTTCCCTGAAGGAGGGAACGGAGACATACGTCCCGTCGCCACAGTTCTTTCCATCACTGCAGGGCCGAGCCACTAGTTCGGCTCCTCAGTGAAAAACGTCAGTGCGATGCTCTCGCTTCCTACTTATACCCGCGGGGCGGGGCGGAGCGCGAGATTGTCAATGGCCCATTGGCCTGTTCTCTAAATCTCGAAGCTGATAGGGGCTCTCTAAAGTGATCCCAATTCGTCGGTATTACCGACGTACGTCTCCGTTCCCTCCTTCAGGGAACGAGGGTTACCATACGTAACCGAGATGTTGCTAACGGTCTAGAACAGTGGCGCTCAACCAGGAGGTTGGGGCCCATGGGGGCCTCACTATGATTTAAAATAAGACAAAACAAGAATCAGTGGTGGCCTACCAAATAAGTGTGACAAAAAAGGGAAAAAAGAAGATTCCACATCAGAACTATATTATTTGGTTTAATTAATTGTGATGGATGATTAAGGGAATTTGGCCTTTGTGTTTCCTCATATTTATACTCCTGTGGAACAAGAAGTCATAGCTGGACAGTTTCATGGTCCTTGTCACCCTGGTGTGCTAAAAAATATTTTTTTTTAAAAACATTTTTTTATGAAAGATCAAAAGGATAAACAATGCAGATTTATTTTTTACAGCCATCTTTGATCATATTTACCAAGGGAATACATTTTATTATTATTATTATCATTATTGTTAATACTAATTTATTCTCTGTTGTAAGCCTAATTTTTATTTAAAAAAATGTACACTTGCATTTTATTCTGGACTACAACATGTCAGCTGAGAAAAGAGATTGTTCCCATTATTATTATTATTGATAATAATAATCGTTTATTTGTTGTAGGCCGAATTTTTATAAACCATTGGCAGGTGATTTTGCTTTATTAAAGCATTATTCTCATAAAATTTTGATAGGCTACATTTCTCTGAAAGCAATGGTTAAATTCTTTTAAAATTTTACAAATTTGCGTTAGTAAATTTATCTTCATACAGACCGTTCTTCCTAAGGCATCGCTGGAACTGGAAAAACTCTCTGTTCAAAAGTTAATTCTGGACTTGGTTGAGGGAAAAGCCAATCAGGATGAAGTTTTCATGTTTTTGCTATCATTTCGAGAGCTGAACCTGATTAAAGATCCGTCTTCACAGACTTCTGCTTGCCTTTCATCCTGAGCTTCAAGATCTGAACTTAAAGATTTATGATGAATGTAAAGTTGTACATTAGGGGATGGGGGTGATTAGGTGAAACCATAGGTAGTGGGGGCCCCTTTTGAAAATTAGCTTAGGGTCTCCAAAATGCTAGGGCCAGCCCTAAGCAAATCTGAGAGATTTCTGTCCTTCCATTGACCTCCACGCAATTACCATTGATGCTTCAAAAAGTTCACAAAGGGATCATAAAACGAATCCATATGAATTGAGTAGTTTAGTCCAAATTTTCTGAAAAGACACGATCATTTTATATGATGAAAATATTTAATTTAGGATTTTATTCATATAAACATTAATCAACGCAAAAATTTGTCATGGTAAACGGAAGCTCAAGCATGTTTGCTTGACATTCGAGAACCAATGAGGTTCATTCTCCTGTGTTATGCAGCACGTTAGCTTTGCTGATCAATGTTTATATTCAAATAAAAGCCTGAATTCATGACTGTTTATTAAATGTTCTTTTCTTTCATTTTTTTGGTGAACTCGTTAAAATTAGTTTATATTTTTATTTGAATCTTGTTGTGGACATTATGAGGGGCCTTGGAGTCAAAAAACTCTAGAACTATGTTTCAACAAGATAATCAATGCTATTTTTAAAGTTTACACATTTTCTTAAAAACACAATTCAAGGTGTGAGTGTATGTTTGGTAGAATGTGTGGACAGTACAAGACAGGGAAATAAGAAGAGAAAGAATGGGTGTAGGTTCATTTAAAAATGAGGACTTGCTGTGATGGTAAAGATCTAATAAATATTTCATGACAGGGTCTGGAAGCTTGGGAGACAATAACTTCTTTTAGACTTGGAAATGTTCCATCAGCAGCCAATTCTCCACACCACAAACCGACACACACATCTCAACAGCCATCACACACACGCTCCCCTCCTTCTCTCTGCTCTCCGAAGCAGACGTCTCCAAACTCATCCTTTCCAATCATCCCACTACCTGTCCACTTGATCCTATCCCCAACCACCTCCTTCAAGCCATTTCTTCTTCTGTTACTCCTGCACTCACTCACATTGTCAACACCTCTCTTCACACCGGGACCTTCCCCACAGCATTTAAGCAGGCTCGGGTAACCCCACTGCTTAAGAAACCCTCTCTAAACCCAGCACTTTTAGAAAACTACAGACCGGTATCCCTTCTGCCTTTCATTGCAAAGACACTTGAGCGAGTTGTATTTAACCAGCTCTGTACGTTTCTTGAACAGAACAACCTCCTGGACATCAACCAATCCGGCTTCAAAAGTGGCCACTCAACTGAGACTGCCCTGCTCTCAGGGACGGAGGCACTGAGACAGGCAAGAGCAGCTTCCAAATCCACAGTACTTATCTTACTGGATTTGTCTGCTGCTTTTGACACAGTTAATCACCAGTTCCTCCTGTCAACTCTCATGAAGATGGGCATCTCAGGAACTGCTCTCCAGTTTTTCAAGTCTTTCCTCTCAGGTAGGTCCTTCAGGGTGTCATGGAGTAGTGAAGTGTCTAAGGGCGTTTTCACACCTGAAAGTCCGCACCAAGGTCCGAACCGAAGTTCCCGTTTTGATACATTTGATACTTTCGGTTCGTTTTGGTTTGGTTTCACATTGCAATTATGCGAACGCACTAAAGAACTTTACATGACACACTTGCGTCCACTCGTCATCATCTATGTGGGCTGCATCTGGACATTGATTGGTTTGTAAACGGACGTGCGTCTGACGTCAGCGTCTTTGACAAGAGTGAATGAACGGACGCATATCGTTGAACAGTGCGCATTGCTTGACTATTTTCTTTTCGTTAAGTTTAAAAGTGGATATTTCAAGCTTTATATACACATATTTCTCATGTTTGTGAGACGAGTAGCCTGCTGAGTTTCGGTTTATTTCAGACGCGCTCAAGTTCATGTGCAAAGCATGTGATCGCTTCCGCGATTATTGTCTGCTATAGATTATTTGCTTCTTATTTATTAAATCCAGGCAATTATGTGATTAAACGTTGATTAAAATTAAGATACAATTTATACAAAACGAAATTAACATGAAAGAAAGGCTTTCTAAGCAAAATCATACAAAATTTCGTTCAAAATCATTTGTGACCTTCTGTCTTCTGACTTATTGCGCATCTTTTCACTTTTCATAATCAATATAGCCTAGATGATATTTAAAAATAACATTAAAATATTTAAACATAAACATGAACTTCCTGTAAATGGTCTGAAAGTACGAACCATACAGAAAATGCTTTCACACTAGAAACGAACCGAACCTTTGTTCAGTTTGATCCGGACCGAGACTACCTCTTTTCGTCGGACCAAATCTCGTCAGTTTGGTCCGGACCGTGGTACGGGGGAGGTTTCACATCTGTAATTTTGATTCGGACCAAACTGAAAAGTCTGAAAATCCGGACCAAACAAGGTAGGTGTGAAAGGGCCCTAAGTCACATCATCTATCCACTGGCGTTCCCCAGGGCTCAGTGCTTGGACCACTTCTCTTCTTCATCTACATGTCATCACTGGGATCTGTCATTCAGAAACATGGCTTTTCCTATCACTGCTATGCCGACGACACTCAACTCTACTTCTCATTTCAACCAGCGGCGAGGGTGGTCTTTAATCAGCCGAAGAGAGCGCACGTCACACCTCTCTTCATCAGTCTGCACTGGCTACCAATAGCCGCTCGCATCAAATTCAAGACACTGGTGCTCGCCTTCAAAGCAACCACTGGCTCTGCACCAATATACCTAAACTCGCTTGTTCAGACTTACACACCCTCCAGGAACTTACGTTCTGCCAGTGAACGATGCCTTGTGGTGCCATACCAGAGAGGCATGAAATCGCTCTCACGGACCTTTTCCTGGACCGCCCCCACCTGGTGGAATGACCTGCCTATGTCAATTTGTGCGGCCGAGTCTGTAGCCATTTTCAAAAAACATCTAAAGACACATCTCTTCCAGCAGCACCTGACCAATCAAGAATAGCACTTATCATTCTATTCATTTTCTGTCTGTCTAATTTATAAAAAAAAAAAATTCTGTTCTGTGCAGCACTTGCATATTGTTGCCCTTGACTGTTCTAGTTGCTTCTATTGCTCTCATTTGTAAGTCGCTTTGGATAAAAGCGTCTGCTAAATGACTAAATGTAAATGTTTCTATAAGATTACACCACCAATGGAGAATTTAAGTGAACATTTTAGTGTTTCTGGGTCTTGAGATTAACATTAAACCTTCACCCTGATGCGCTACTGTTTTCGGTGTGGGAAAACTCATTTGCATTTTTTTTCCTCTGATTTTTTTTTCTTCCCAGAGGTATACGTTTTCCCTCCATTTGGTTACATCATGTTCAACCGCAACTGTTAATGATTCTATTACAGTTGATAGTGGGATGTTTCTGGTGAGGTGATCCTCTTGGATAATGCATTCAATCAAGACTTTTACATGGGTGAGGGAATTTAAGCCACTGGACTCACTGAATTAAAGAAATAATGTGTTGCCTTTGTGCCAGCATGTCCCAACTTGATGGGATTAAGATAAATAAATAAATAAAAAACTTTTCATACAATAGGATATACATTGTCAGATCCATACGGTTATTGTCTTGTATGCTCACCGTTTGACTGCTTGTTTCCTTTGTTATTCCCCGATTGTTCATCTGTATTATTTGTGTTATTTGTCAATATTATGTCAAATAACCTTTACAATATAATGTAAAGGTTCTTGAAAGGCTTTATATAAATAAAACGTATTGTTATTAATATTGTTATTATTATTATTATGATTGAATATATGTTGTCTGGTTTTGTGCACTTCTTGGGGGTATTCCAGAAAGCAAGGTTAATTTATCGTCACATAGGCCTATACCTTGAACTCCCGGTTGATTAACCCAAACCTCGCTTACTCAAGGTATGCTGGTTCCAAAAACGAGACCAGGGGCCCGCTCTTCGTACCTCGCTTAATACATCTAAGATGATTTGACAGATCCCAGATCTTTTAATCGTGATAACTGATCTCTGGCTAATTTGGTTCTTCAAACGAATTTGCGGATTGGATTAAAATATCTGGATTAAATGATCTAAGATCACTGAGCGTTCTTTTTTTCCCTGAAGAGGGCAGATGCATCGATACTCGAAACCACGATCAGCAATGCAGCGATTGGCTGGCGTCAAGACAGCAACGTAATGACATCATATAATTAAAAAGCCACCTGGCAAAAAACTTGACAAATTACACAAAAAAAACCCACGAATTTCTGAACCTTTAAAAGGAAACAGCCAAACGACCAAACCAACATAAAAGTTATAATAGATAAATGATAAATGTTTTTGTTTTTTTTAAACATGATTATCAATTATTTATATTCACGATTTTATACAGTATTTGTACACCCTTTACATTTTTATTTCAATGTTGTAATTTAATTTTTCATTCAATTTGAAGCAGATTTGTAACGTGACAGTATTTAAGTTTCTTATGGGTCAAGATCAAATTATCCTCTCTTGCGCTGCATCAAGTCACTCCCATAATATCCGTGATCACTTAATGCAGATTAGCTGTACAACATGTGTGTAAACCAATAAAAACAAAATTATATACAGTAATTATTCCATCACAAATAAATCGCTCAATCAAGTGGCTGTATCTATAGTATTATACATTCTCATATACATATACAATATAAAAATTTTATATTATTATTTAAAATTATTATTATTGCCCCTGGTTCAGTAATGCACTCTTGTAATAAAGTAGCAGTGGCTGGGACAGATTTTAAGTATCACCTCAAGATGCAATCTAATCCTGTTTACATGAAATAAGCCTGCTCCCGAGCAGGTTTAAGCTTACGGACCTGTTACTATGACAGCAAGTCCAGGATGAGCTTCGAAGAACCAAACAATCCAAGATCATGCCAAATCGTCAACAATCAAATCCAGCTAACTGAGTTAGCGAGGTACGAAGAACGGGCCCCTGGAGTGAGTTCACTTGAGATAACCCAGAGTATGTTCCCGGTTAAAACGCAAGACATTCTCAACAGAGCGACGAATCGATGATTCACCATGGAAACAGGCGCTAAGAAAAAGCGTGCCATTCTACTTCCTCTTCTTCTTTTGCTTAATGGCGATTTACATAACCTACTTAGTGCACATCACCACCTATTTGGTGGTTGTGCAATAATTTTTTTTCAATCTTTTTGTTTAATAAGTAATCTTTATTCACTGAGAATTAGGATTATATTGTTTGTTTGATGCTAATTAATTGAAAGATCCATGTGTGAGATAACAATCAAATAAATAATAAATATATTTGAACTGAATTCACATTTAAACATGTTATAATTTTTTATTTTAATTCTTTAGAATTAATGTATAATATTGTATATTATATAACTGAAACAAATTTTATCATATTAATAACTATATTAATTATATAAAAAACATCTGAATACCTCTGAATCAAACTAACCCTGGAACATAACCTGCTACGGAGCAGGTTATGTTCAGAGAGTGAGTTGCTATGACTACTTACATACCCTGAAAGTTACCTTCGTTTTTGGAACCGAGATTTGAAGTTAACCGCTTACTTACTCTTAAACATACCCGAGTCACATAACCTGCTTTCTGGAATAGACCTACCCCCCCCCCCCCCCCCCCCCCCCCCCGTGCTTCCCCCGAACAAAACAGGAGTTAGGCTGGATTAAGCTGGTTTTTTGTTTGTTTGTTTTTTCAGGTATAATATTAATAAGATTCTAGACAACAAAACCACATTAAGTATAGTTTTTGCTTCATGAAAATTTTGTCATATTAACTCTACATATGATTTATTTAGGATTTAGGTGAGTAAATTCAGTAAAACACACACACACACACACACACACGCGCGCGCGCGCGCGCACGCACGCACGCAGCCACACACACACACACACACACACACACACACACACACACACACACACACACACACACACACACACACACACAAGCTTGGATTTTTGATTTACAGCGCATGCGCAGCCAGCACCAATCGCATGCCATAACGTCAATATTAGTCGCCTCGGCTTTAACCTGTTCGTCATATGTGTACGTCATATGTGTACGTTCAAATATTTGAGAACATAACGTTATGTTGGACTGTAGTACGTAGTGATAAATGACAATCAGAGGCATCATAACACTTTATTATCTTTAAACAGGCATCAGAGTTGCAGCAGCTGCTCTGGTTTATATGATCGCTGACCGGTGCTATATTAGTCCGGCGGCATGAGTCATCATGGGTACGGTAATAGACGCGGTCGGAGAGGAGGGGGTCGGCGGTTCGGAGATGGAGGGTCCAAGTGGGATGGAGGGGCTGGCTCCAGTGGGGGTGCAGGATACACGAGGAGCTCCGACTGGGACTCAAAGGAAGAGCAAGGACATGGAAGGGGACGAAGAGGAGGAGGAGGAGGAGGAGGAGGAAGAGGCAAACATCCACCCCATTTGAAGGGTCGAGAAATTGGACTGTGGTATGCCAAATGGGGCGGCATTAAAAGATCTGAGGCAGAGAGGAAATCTGTGAGTTGTAGATTGTTTGTTTATGAAATATAGTTGCATTTTAATTCTTGGTAATGTGTTGTCTGAGGTTGGCAGCTTGTATAAGTAAGTCAGTGGTATAATATTGGTTTTTGTGAGACTTTTTACTGTGGATAAACATCGTTTTATTTATTAACCTTATGCAATTATGACTGATTTCCATCACCACTTGGTCAAAGTCATTCTAAAAAGTAAAAAAGTTGTAGTAAAGTAAAATTGTGCATGAAATTCATACTTGAGTACCGTTACCATTTATGTTTGTCTACAAAACAAATAGCGTTAAATCAAGTCTTTAGATCTAATGGATTTTAAGATCATGAGAAATTCAAATGTTCAGAGACATTTATGTTGTTGGATATATAGATACAAAGTTTAAAGTGCTATAATTTTTTAAAAAGCAGACTGGGAAAATGTTTATTTGACCAATCAATATCTATACAATTATGCGTATTTTAAGACTGAGAATGGTTGTCATTTTAGAGGGCTGTTGTTCAGATGGATGAATCACGAGAGCAGCACATTACTCAGTTGCTGAATTCTGTCCAAAGAGATCTGGGCAGGGACCCGCATCCCTCCACGTCTCAGAGCTGGAGAGTGAAGGAGGAGCCCAGTGGCCACAGGTACAAAATCAATATTGTACAATCATAGTCATTGAAATCATGGACATGTCAATGGATTTTAAAAAGGTGTTTTCCAGAATAATGCCTAACAAAATTGTGTCTGCATTGCAGTTACTTTGACGGAGATGATCCTCCAGAACCTCAGAACATTGTGAAAGTGCCGAAAATTGAGCCTAAAGAGGAGAAACAGGAGGATGAGCTGGGAGCAAAAGCAAATGTGAAAGAGGACCCTAATGACGCTGATCTGGAATACTTATTCCAGGATGTTTTGCGGAAACCCTCCCTGGATGAAGAGCTCAAGAAAGATCTGGAGAAGAAAAAAGATAATGCTAGATACATTGAAATGCTGGTGAGACAGACAGAGAAATATTCACTAAACCTTCATGTGTCAAAAAAAGAAAACAGAAATATGCTTTTGCCCACAACTTTGTTTTAATGCGGCTTTTCCTTTTTCAGAAATTCAGAGAAAAGCTCCCTTCCTATGGAATGAGAGAGGTAAATGTCACCCATTTGTGATTCATATATATAATTTTTTTTTTTTTTTACAATCGCTAGAACCCATTTCTCAATACTTGGGTAACTTTTTCAAAACTCTTCACACAGTGATCACAACAGCAGTCTATGTGATCGAAACTGTGGATAATTTATCATTGCTTTGGCACAAAATACATTCAATGATGACATCTTTCAAATTACATGAATTATTTTTTCACTTGGACACAAACACCACCAAAACTTTATGCACTAGGGATGGGGCCGATCCGATCCAGTATCGGGACCGATACCAGCGTAATTCACGTATCAGATTTTCCCGATACAACCTGCGGAAAAATTCGATATCCATGAGCCATGTCTGCGCTTAAACGTTGTCTGCTCAATGAGACACGCCCCGCTCAGGAAATCCATTCCGCAGTTTGCAGCCAGATAGCAGTTTAGCATTGAGCAGCATTGTGGCTAGCCAACATGTCAGCTGTGTGGAAATACTTCACACTGGAAACACCGCAGAGCAAGACAATGTTTGCAAAACCGTAATTCAGAGAGGTGGAAGCTCCCTCGCGTCGTACAACACAACGACCGCAATCAAACATTTAAAAAAGCAGATAAGTTCAGATAAGACTAGGGTGACATTTAAGAGATGATGATCAGGGCTTGACATTAACAGTCGCCATCTGCGTGTGTATTTCGGCTGTGGCGTGTAACACTCACACTAGCCACTTTGAACTTATTATGGTCTTCTCAAAACCCATCCGTTATAATCGCGTTGCGCAATAATCAGAGGCGTTCAGATTAGCCAGAGTTTTGTTCAGCGCGCGCGCCGCTCTCACTCACTGAAATCTACACTCAAAGCGGAGATGAATGTGCGATGTACGCAGGAGATTCATTCATCATACAGTGATTGACAGTTTTTGTTCTATCTCAGCACCGAGAATAGTTCAAACAAACACAGCATCATAGCGCATCTTGTATGACTGGCAAAAAGTTGGCTTGACGTTCGCGAATTTAGGGACCGTCTCTAAAGTTACATAAAACATTAGTAGTATACACGTTTCTAACTAGGGATGAAACGATTACCGGTTTCACGATAAACCACGATAAAATTTAGTGACGGTTAGTAATATCGTATAAAATTTTATTATGATTAAAACCGCGTGTGATTATCACGGTTGTGAAAACTCGCGGTAAATCTTGTCCAGTCAGCGGCAGTCTGGCGCAGACGCAGCGCTGTTTTCTGAATGAGAAGAAATGGCAGAAAGCAGTGACAGCACTCGGGGGATTGTTCAGACTCTAAAAGGACCAAATCTGAGGCGTGGTCATATTTTGGCTTTTACAAAAGTCCTGAGGGAAACTTAATCTAAGATGGTCACCCTGTCTGCAAACATGCCAGAAGAAAGTCGCTGTAATAGGGAAAACACTTCAAAACTACGAACGCAAGGCAAGTGGACTTTGACCTCAATACCAAACCTACGTCTGGGAAATAATAACGTGAAGCGAACGAAAAATTCAGACAAGACTAGGGTGACATTTAAGGGATAATAATCAGGGTTTGACATAAACAACCGCCATTTGCGAGTGTAAAGTTATTTCGGCTGCACACTAGCCACTCTGGCTGTTGAACTTATAATAGTCTTCTCAAAAGCCATCTGTTATAATCGCGTTGCGCATTATAAGCACTTACACGTGCTTCTATTGAGTTTATGAATGCAATATCTCATAATCAGAGGCGTTCAGATTAGCGGAGTTTTGTTCAGAGCGCGCGCCGCTCTCACACGCTGAAATCTGCACTCAAAGCAGAGATAAACGTGTGTTGTACGCAGGAGATTCACTCATCATACAGTGGATGACTGTTTTTGTTCTATTTCAGCAGCGAAAATGGTTTAAAAAAAACACAGCAGAACCATCTGATATGACTGGCATAACGCAGGCGAATTTAGGGACCGTCTGTAAAGTTACATACAACATTGGTAACGTTATACACGTTTCAAACTTCAATAGCATTTGAAGAGAATGACAGTCATAAAAAGACTGTAAAGTGCTCATCTAGGTGTCAGGTATGATGCACACATTTTGATATTTAATAAAATAAACTGTCAAATCATATGGAAATATGGATATGCATTATTTCACTAGGATACTGTTTGGGCTCTAACACAAAATATGCTAGATTTAAATGTGTCTGATAGAACACTGATGAGAATATTGCTTGGGAATATATTTACAGTGATAATATTAGAGATTATATTTACGACAAATTATTATTATTTATGTGTTATGCGTTGCTATTGATGACGGCCATTAAGGAAGGAAATCCCACAGAATCTAGCTTAAAAAAGTGCTTAGAGCTGCTTTAGTTATTTGTTGTTTGTTGAATTTCAAATATAAAACTTGTTGAAATGTTTTAAGTGTGTGCATCTGTTCTTTTTGAACACTTTCATTTCGTTTGAACAAAACCGTGATAATATTGATAACCGTGATAATTTGGGTCACTATAATCGTGATGTTAAATTTCCATACCGTTTCATCCCTATTTCTAACTTGAATGGCATTTAAAGAGAATTACTTAGTCATAAAACTGACTGTAAAGTGTTCATCTAGGTGTCAGGTATGATGCACACCTTTTTGGATTTTTGATTTAATAAAATAAACTGTAAAATCAAATGAAAATGTATGCTTTATTACACTAGGATATATGTGTCATAGCTGATAGAACACTGATGAGAATATACAACCACAAATCAGAAAAAGTTGGGACAGTATGGAAAACGCAAAAAAAAAGAAGTGATTTCTAAATTTACTTTGACTTGTATTTCATTGCAGACAATAAGAACACAAAATATTTCATGTTTTGTCTGGTCAACTTCATGTCATTTGTAAATATGCATCCTTTCCTGTCATTCAGACCTGCAACACATTTAAAAAAGAGGAGAATGGGCCGACTGATTCAAGCTGATAGAAGAGCAACTTTGACTGAAATAACCACTCGTTACACAGGTCTTACCGCCTTTTAATGGGGCTGGGCTGTGTAGTAAAAGGAGGGGCTGGTTTGAATATTAAAGAAAACGCTGCTTTTTACGCCGTCTTTGACAGACTGAAGCACCATAAATGACGGCGTAATATGGAACGCCAAACAAATCGGATCAAAACCGTTGGATTGGATCAAAACCGCCGTATATTAACGGCGTTTTCACAGCAGAAACACCGTTAATTTACGCCGCTTGTACTACAGAACGCCGTATTTTGCGCCGTCTTTTCGTCTAAAATGCAGCAAATAACGATGCTTTCTATAAACCAGGCGTTTGGTTACTGCCGTATTTTGACCCTTTTGGCGTTCCATACCTTTTGGCTTGCCATACGCGCGCAGTCAGCGGAGGCTCGCGCTGCGGAGCCAGGCGAAAGTATAAACAAGGCTTCACGCGGACGCGTCGAGTTTAAACAAGGCTGAAGTTGGCAGTTTTTTTAATACTGTATCCTAAATTGTGGATAATTAAGCTAAATATCATATGCTGAAGTACATTTCGGGAGTGTTAACGATTAAAAGAAAAAACAACAAGAACCGTACAGAACCGAAAACCGTGACCCTAAAACCATGATACGAACCGTGGGTTTTGTGAACCGTGCCACCCCTAATATGCACACCTATATATATACCATACGTTGAAGTTTTCATCCATTTTATTTATTGTTTTTGGTATGTATTCAAGTGCATTTTTTGTTAACAGACTGAGAGTCCATTGCTTTTATTGTTTTTGGTTGTTTTGTTCATTTATTGTGGATATTTAAAATGTTTTCTGTTTTCAGTGTTAATTATTCTTTAGAAATAAAAGTTTATTGATCTTTGAAAAGGTCTACCTGCATTATTATGCAATTATCATTATTTTAGATGAAAATGGTCTCAGAACGACGATATTATCGTTTATTGCAATAATTTCTTGGCCAATTTATCGTCCAGCAAAATTTGTTATCGTGACAGGCCTACCTGTCGAGTTATTTTGTTTGGGGTAATTGTTTTTACATTGACTCAGGCAGGTTAGATAGTAAGCAAAGTCTACTTAGACAGTGATACATTTTGAAAAATAAAACTTGTGATTTGCTTAAATATCTGATCCTTCTGCTATTACGAAACACAATTTTGGCTGTTTATAGCATTATCTCTTTTA
Organism: Gobio gobio; assembly: GCF_949357685.1. Taxonomy (NCBI): domain Eukaryota; kingdom Metazoa; phylum Chordata; class Actinopteri; order Cypriniformes; family Gobionidae; genus Gobio; species Gobio gobio. The sequence continues at coordinate 24,233,383 of NC_137115.1, read as the reverse complement.
ATGTGATAAAAACACTAAATAATAATTTTGACTATGTATTGGTATGTAATTTATGGTGGTGTAAGGTGCTGGAACAAGATTTAAAATGGACCTTGAAAGTGCTTGGAAAGTGCTTGAACTTGGAAAAGGTGTACGAACCCTGATTCTGAATCTAAAAAAATATATTTTCAAAGAAACTAGATGTAACTGAACACCTACACATTACCATCCATTCAAAAGAGAAAAACTTGTAATCAAAATGTAAACATGGACTATGTAACAAACTGCAGTGAACTATAAGCAGTAGAGAGTGTCATTCTGGTTTTGTGAAGACATTTTACAAAAGAAAATGAAAAATGAAAATGAATCATTGAAATCATTGTATAATGGTACCTGATGTTAGTGTTTTTTAGGTGTGCGTTTTATGATAAGTGTGTTTGTTGGTTGAAAAACTTGTGTTATGGAAGAATGAGGTAATTTGATACATGAATGAAGTGTTTTGGTAGTTTTAGTGCATTTTGAATGTGAAATTAACTGCTGTGCCAAGATGAAAGTTTTTTAGGAGATTGTGTGAAGAGTTTGCTAAGTGACCTAAGTATTGAGAAATGAGTTTTAGCAATTGTAATTAACTGTAATGACCTACTTTAACTACCAAAACCTGCCCTTTTGCCCTAAAATGTACCGATAACTATACCACAATAATGCAGGTGGCACAATAGAAAGCCACATCTTAAAAGCCACTCTTAAAACAAGGCGGTCATACACGCAAAGACAAAACCCATCCCGGTAACACACAGACACTAGAATAATGCAATAAACATGAACTAAATAACACAAAATGTAACACAAAACACACTAATGTACATAACTGATAACAAAAATAAGAAAGGACAACATTTTGTAATACAGTTAAACCAAAACATTTTGAGACACCAGATATAATTTTTTTTTTTACTAATGGGTGCAAGACACTATAGTTCATTTATGTAAGTGAGGATAGCAAAATAAAGTAATCTGTGACGTATTACACCCCAAAAGTCTTCATACAGTGGACTACTGATAAAAATGTGGGACCAAAATTATTCAGACACTTTAACCTGACCATGTTTTGCTTAAGTGTTTTTTTCTTTAATTGCTAATGCGACCTTTTACACCACAGACTGAACAAAATTAAGCATTTCTTGGTAATTGGTTGACCTAAATTAGTTGTACTTAAATTGAACAGCTGACAGCTGATTGGTTGATTGTAATCCATTACATACCCTTCTATCAAAGTTATCTGACATTATCCAGATAATTTTTTTCTGACACTGTGATAATGTGACATTTTTTTTAAGGTGTCTGAACAAATTTTGGTTTGACTGTATGTAATGTGTAACTCAGGGACTCCTGGTCAAATTCAGCTTCCCAATACAAAAGCTTACTGTTCTTTTTATTATATGGTAATTCATAGTTTTTGTAAAACCATAAATTTGACAGTATTTCACAGTAAAATTACACGCAATGTTTACAGATTTTCACAGTATATGGTAAGGTAACCTATTAACTTTTATTTATTTTTAACTGTAGTATTTTTACAGTATTTTTCTGTAAAAATGTATAAACATTATTTACAGTGTAAGAATGATGTGTTTACATCTCCTTTAGTCTTTAGTTTTAATGTGAAGAAGCGTTTTAGTTTGCTGATCACCCAGTGAATGTTACTATTTTTAGTTCTCTCATTTGTCTTACTGTAGGAGCTGGTTAAACTTATCAGTGCTAACCAGGTACTGGTAATCAGTGGAGAGACAGGCTGTGGTAAGACCACCCAGGTTACTCAATTCATCCTTGATGACTTCATCCAGAGGGGCATGGGCTCTCTCTGCAGGGTGGTTTGCACACAGCCACGGCGTATCAGTGCCATATCTGTAAGTACAATAAACTCTCATTAGTATTTGCCTCAAACTTGTGTTTGTAGGGTAAAGTGTGCCAAATGCTTTAGTGAGTAGCATGATCCTGTTATACTGGAGGCTACAGTTTCAAGACCACATTTTTAAACCATTCAAGCACGACAAGACAAAAGAGAATGCGCCAGAATCGAGTTAACTTTCGCGCTTGAATGAACAATAACACACTTATTTAAAAATGTCTGTTTTGTCGAGTATCCTCATAAGAGCAGTCTTAAATTAATGTAAAGAGTTGTACGAAAATGAGACTCGTTTGAAAGGCAGATCTGACAACAGCCACTAATGCTGTGTGTCATTTAAAGGGTTTGTTCACCCAAAAATGAAATTTCTGTCATTAATTACTCACCCTTAAGTTGTTCCAAACCCGTAAGACCTTCGTTCATCTTCGGAACACAAATGAAGATCCGAGAGCTTTCTGGACCCCTCCCCCCAAAAAACGAACTCCAAACGAACTTCGTTTTGGACTGATTTTGTTCGAAATGACGTTACATCAGTTTGTTCTTTCGATTTCACTTTTGCCCGAAGTATATCAGGGCCTTTACTCCAGTAAAGTAGTGTCACGTGATCCTTCCGAAATCATTCTGATGTACTGATTTGCTGCTCAAGAAACATTTATCATCACTGTCGAAAACATTTGTGTAAAATGTAAGGATTCTTTGATGAATAGAAAGTTCAAAAGAACATAATTTATCTAAAATGGAAAGCTTTTTTGACATTATAAATGTCTTTACTATCACTTTTGATCAATTTAATGTGCGTCATTGCTAAATAAAAGGTATTCATTTCTTTAAAAACCTTTGAATTGTATTCTATTCCCTTCCCTTGGATTCAGGTTTTTTTTAATATAACATAAATAATGATCTCTAACATTGGACAAGTTTTGTCTCTGGACAGACACTTTCAAGTTCAGTGTATATATAGCAGAAATAAAATGTTGTTCTTTTTATTCTTTCTCCTTGATTTGTGGACAACTTCATTAAAAAGCAGCATAGTTTATCCTACTCTTCCTACATCATGTGTAGAGTATCTGTGGTCCCGTCCCACTAAATAATTTTTCTATTTTTTAAAAAGGTGTGTGGTTAAAATTAAGTGCTTGTATTTAGGTTGCAGAGAGAGTGGCTGCAGAAAGGGCAGAGCCGGTGGGTGAAGGGAAGTCATGTGGGTATCAGATCCGTCTGCAGAGGTGAGTAAATCATATCTCAAGTCATTCTTAATCCTGTAATCTAGGGCTGGGCCGATAAACGATATCATATTGAATCGCGATAAAATTGATGTCGATAACAATGAGCTCTGGACATTTTTACTCAATATGGATTGCTCCAACACCCAATCATACAGCAGAAATAAACACGACAACAGCCAGTCAGCGTGCAGCTTTTAACTTGCACATCAAAAGTACACTCTCTACTGGCAAAGAAAACTCGACACGAGAAGAAAAAAAAATAGTGGAGGCAGCGACGAATGTTAAATCAAAAGTGAAACTAACCTTGAGTTATCATCCAAAGACGACAAATTTGTCGATAAAAGGTAGCATGAGTTGTTACTCATTTGAACCACGCCACACAGACCATTTATCCACTCGGGTCAAAGTCCAAACGGATCGGTCTCAGTCACGTGACCACTAAACGGCGCTGTGAGATCCAGTGAGAAGCGCGTGCATTCAATGAAAAACCAGGGGTCGCAAAATTTCAAAATGCCTGGTAACCCTTCGGGCAGATACTCTGGAGATTTTGGTAGCCCGAAAAGAATTTAACTAGCCCGAATAAAAAAAAGAGCATTTTTATGTAGAGATTGGACTGGAGCCGAAATGTCAATCAAAAACACAAATAAAAACACATGTATTTGGTTCTAACTGAACTGAAATTTCTATGAATTTCTGTCCTGACCTGTCTTTTTTTGGATCAGCAGAACTGAAATACCGGTGTAAATCCATGCACCTTTTAACATTTACACACACACACACACACACACACACACACACACACACACACACACACACACACACACACACACAGTCATCGATTTTCACAATTTTCTCCACTGCGCATGCAATCTCTTTCATTCAGCAACAAAAAAAATACATGTAAAGTAGTAAGTTCTTTGGCGAAATTACATTTCCTTAATAGTCTAAACACACTCTTAAATTGTCACTGTTTCCGTCATTGCAGCTTCCCGAACACACAACACTAAATATGTTCAACCCAAGCTAAGACTGGATATAGGCTTTATTAGTTTACTGTCATATATACACTGTGTTTCACAGAGTTGGTAAGTTATTAAACATTATTTGTTAACACTTTAAAATAAGGTTGTATTAGTTAATGCATTAGTTAAAATGAACTAACCATGAACAACACCTCTGTTCAGCATTAGTTAATCTCTGTCAACGATAGTTCATAATAATACAGCTGTTCATGGTTTGTTCATATATTAATTCACAGTGCATTAAAGGGGTGATGAATTGAGAAATCAACTTTCCCTTGAGCCTTTGGTATATAAAAGTTCATCGTGATATAAGAATATCCTGTAAGTTTCAGAGCTGAAAACGTCCTTGTTAGTCAAAGAAAAGCTTTTATAGACACAGGCCTAGAAAACGAGAGATCTCAGAATATGTGATGCGATCTGGGAAAACCCGTCGTATGTCGCGCTGGAACGTTTTCAGCAAAGTCAAAGAATAGGTTGAATGTCCATTTTTTGTCAAAATTGGGTTTTCATTAAATTATTATTCTAAAACATCTTGTCTATCATTTCTAAAAATATCTTGGCAAAAATCACTTGTTAAGTGCAGAAAAATTGCGATTTATAGCGGCAAGCTGGAAAGACTGTGTCTTTCTCTAATGTTTAGATCATGCCCGCCGGAGGTGCAAAAAAAAACAAAAAAAACGCCAGTTTTCGGTCTCTTAACACCAGAAAGACAGTTCATCCATCAAATTAAACCCATTACATGTAAAATAAAGGTGTATCAAAGCATTTCCCTCCAGTCCTATGTAAACTACGGCACGCAAAGTTTTTATTTAATACGTTATCGTATCGTGAGATGGCGGAGCACAAAATAACAACGGAGTCTGAAGTAACTGATCGCTTTTGTGATCTCGTTCGCCTCAATCTGCTTAATCCATTATATGATCGTTTAGGGCACTGACATCACCAGGATTATTTCACATCCAGAGATGAAGGATCGGATGAGGAAGTTACAGAAGAGGAGGTGATCACAAGTTCAGAGACTGGCCATGATAAACAATAGAAAACGTATTTAACTACTTACTAAATTGCTGTTCTCTTCAGAGTAACGTTAGCTAGTCCCCTTGTGTAGAGATGCAGCTGATAAATTCTAGTTTTCATATTTTCATATTCAGTTCAGACCTTTATTTTGAAATAGCGATAAACACAGAAAAAAATAAAGATTTGTAGACAACCAATTTGTTTTCATGCCAAGAGTTCAAAATATAACATCCAGTCAATTTTTTGAGATAAAAAGTTCTGGAAATGTTTTAAATATAAAGGGAAAATATATATAGATTTGCCATTTGTGATGCAGCAGTGATCTATAATGCACGTCATTTTATATTTATTTTATATTTAATTCAAATCAAATACTGCTAAACTGCCTATACTACTTCTGAATAGGATGTCTACTTCATAAAATGTATGAAAATATGTGGTTCAGATCACTCAAACCATATGGAAATGGAGGCGCCCTTATATGGTTAGTAATGGAGCTTGGATGTCATCTAGAGGAAAAGTTTGGTACTGCGCCCAAACAAACTCTTACTGAAAGCAAATTTTTTGATATATCAACCTAAAATTTTGAACACAACTTGTTCATATTTCTGGCTTTGATTGTCTTGTAGTTTTAGAGTAAAATTTTTTTTGTAAAATACATATTATAAAATGTTATTATAAAATATATATTTTTACATTTTCATAAACTTAAACTTTTATAACTTTTTTTCTATTTTACTTTCATAATTTATTTGACGCGCTGTCATTTCTCCCCAACAAACATGCATTTAATGTCAGATTCAGCACAATCTGTGATGCACTCTCCACTTTGGCTAAATTGCAGAACGTGTTTGATTAAATTAAAAGCACAATCCGCGCAATAGACGCTGTTTCCAAGTTCAAGGCGGGTGTGTGTGTGTGTGTACGCACGCTGCGAAACGGACCGACTTGCACATATGCTTCGTTTGCGCGACTAAACCATCAAATACACAACAAAATAGCCTATATCTCAAAATGACAGGCTTATAAAATTGCGATAAAATTGATGTCGATAACAATAATGAGCTCTGGACATTTTTACTCAATATGGATTGCTCCAACACCCAATCATACAGCAGAAATAAACGCGACAACAGCCAGTCAGCGTGCAGCTTTTAACTTGCACATCAAAAGTACACTCTCTACTGGCAAAGAAAACTCGACACGAGAAGGAAAAAAATAGTGGAGGCAGCGACGAATGTTAAAGGGGTGGTAAACCACGATTTCACTATTCTAACTTTAGCTAGCGTGTAATGTTGCTGCTTGAGCATAAACAACATCTGCAAAGTTACAACGTTTAAAGCAAAGGGAGATATTTGCTTTTAAAGAAATCAGTTTCTAAGAACTACAGCAAACGGCCTGTAGGCGACTACAGACATTCCTCCAGGGTTGGTGACATCACCAGGCTCAATATTTACATAAACCCCTCCTCCGAGAATATTAAATAAGGGGGGGTGAGGCCATTTTGTATCGCGGCGATGTTGTGGTATAGTTAGGCTGGAGTGTTGTTGCCGCGATGCCAAGGAAACGCTGTTATTTTCATCCGGATTGCAGGTCTGGGGTACTTGCTCTGTTCAGCCTTCCTTGGGACGGGGGTGTGTTGCAGAGCGTTTAACATACAACATGTTGCACGTGTGTATGAGACCGCGGGGAACAGACGCGCGCGGGGCTCCCTGCAGCACATCTCACGGAGGAAAACATCCACCGTCTTCGCGATTTCAATGCCGGATTTGCACAACGTCAGCTGCGTGAAAAAAACACTGCCGGTGCGTGGATGCACGACGCGCGCGCTGCACATTTCACGGAGGACAACTTCCACAAACTTTGCGAGTTCAATACAGGATATGCACAACGGCTTGTCCTGAAAGCTGGATTTACAAACAGAAGCTGTTAATGGGCCACAACCTGTAAGTCTGATTTATTTTTCATCGATGTGTTTTCCTGTAATAGGTTGTAGCAAGGAAGTAAACAGATGACATTGCTGTTCTGCAAACCAGTCTGTTAAATGCTCATTCATACTTAACGTTATCCGACGAACACCTAACGTTACAAACACTAACGTTAAAATCTCAACAGCGAACCTGGCATTAGTGTAAATGATTCTTTGATTAGAGCTTTTATGTATTGTTTATCTACAGGCATGCTAAACATGGTTCTGTGTGTGATTTGGCTAACTTACTAGTTAAAGCCAGTGCTTAGTGTTTGTTTTGGGTTAGTTCTTGCGACAGATATTTGGCTATAATCGTTCTAAAAATACAAAAGTTAAAGTGCCATTCAGTAGCGATTATAGATCCGCAGTCTTTACTCTTGAGGACTGAACAGGTTCTGCTCGATCATCTTCACTCAAATGTTCTGGGTCTGATACGCCGTTGTTTCTAATACTGACCTAAGCACAGCCTCCGGTAAAGGTAAGGGGCGTGACGTTTCCGACAAACGTGCACTAGGCGGTTAGCGAATCACAACACACTGGGCCAGCTAACCAATCTGAGCCCATCGCGTATTTTTGAGGGACTGGCTTCATACAACCCGGAAAGCATCAGACCGTTTTACAAGGAGGGACAGAGCAGTGTAGAATAAAGGTCAAATATATGAAAAATAAGGCAATTTTTTTTTAAAACGAAGCATGAACACGTTACAGTGCACCCCACAAACACAGTCAAGCCTTCAAAAGAATGTGTTTTACCACCCCTTTAAATCAAAAGTGAAACTAACCTTGAGTTATCATCCAAAGACGACAAATTTGTCGATAAAAGGTAGCATGAGTTGTTACTCATTTGAACCACGCCGCACAGACCATTTATCCACTCGGGTCAAAGTCCAAACGGATCGGTCTCAAGTCACGTGACCAGTAAACGGCGCTGTGAGATCCAGTGAGAAGCGCGTGCATTCAACGAAAAACCAGGGGTCGCAAATTTTCAAAATGCCTGGTAACCCTTCGGGCAGGTACTCTGGAGATTTTGGTAGCCCGAAAAGAATTTAACTAGCCCGAATAAAAAAAAGAGCATTTTTATGTAGAGATTGGACTGGAGCCCGAAATGTCAATCAAAAACACATTATTGCACAATAATGTGTTTATTACAAACACAATACAATGTGTTTACAAACACAATACTCTTGGAGAGTATTCACTTAAACACAGTTTAGCTTAAATGGGCGTAAATAGCTGGGAGAAATTAATGGGAGAATGATATTAGATCTGCATCTTAAAGGGGCAGCATCTAATAAACCTGGTGACGATTGAGCCAATAATGTGAATCAAACAACAAAAGGCAAAGAGAAAATTACTTGCAGCTCTTGTATGATATGGGATGCTCTTAATTTTTTTTTCTACCTTTTTATTAATCATATATATATATATATATATATATATATATATATATATATATATATATATATATATATATATATATATATATATATATATATATATATATATATATATAATTTGATTAATAAAAAGGTAAAAAAAAAACCCTCATGTAATATTTCACAATATGTTTTTTTTTTTCTCTGTATTTTTGATTAAATAAATGCAGGCTTGATAAGCATGAGACTTTTTGCTAAAATATAAAATAGTATCCAAACACTTTTTTTTAATTTATTTATTTATTTTTTTTATACATATTGCCCCTTTCTTACATTTGAGCCCTTGCCCCTTAGGAACTTTTTGCACGTCCCTGCAGGTTATTGAAGTAAAATAGGCTATAAGCTAGTCACCTTTTAAACTAATAAAAAGCTTAATTTGGATTTTAATGTTCAAAATGTCTATTTCTATCCACAAAACTTGCCAGAAATCATGGTTTAAGGTTTTTTTTAATTTTTTTTATTTATTCCGGCGGTGCATGCCCCCGGACCCCCCGACGCGTGGCTTGGTAACAACACCGCTGCTGGAAAAAATTCTAGGGGAAACATTGGGTTATATTCACTGATGATCGGGCGAAATGATACAGAAATAACATTCCAATCAATCGCGGGTGGATGAGAGATGAATCATTGTTTGTGTTTGATAAAGATGCGAGCCCTGGCTGTGGGCTGGGTGATTCATTCCAGTTGCCGTTTGCCACACGCTGTCACTGACAGGGGGCGCAGAAGCTAATTAAATATGCAAATCTTATCCAATCCTAGCCGTGGGCGCTTACTTCCAAGTCTTCAGTGCGGCACGCCCATCAAAACCGACCGTGAAGTTTTTTAATGTAAAAACCATGCAAACGTCATAAGTTGACCTCAGACAACAGTATAAATAAAGAAAAAAAAAAGCCAGTTCATGACACCTTTAATTAATGTTAACAAGATTTTAATAATGCATTAGTAAATGTTGAAATTGATATTAACAAAGATAAATAAATGCTTTATAAGTGCAGTTCATTATAAGTTCATGTTAACTAATGAACCTTATTGTAAAGTGTTAACCAATTAATATTTAATTGAATAGTTTATCAAATATAATATTTAATAGTTTTTGAATAACTCATTCGTGTTTTATATAATGACCACTAGGTGGTGTTCTAGGCGTATTTTCCTTGATTGGTTTTCCAATTGAGTTATTCAAAAAAGAGTTGAAAATGGAAGTAAAAAAGTAATGCACGTTCGTTGCATTTTACCATGAAATGAGAGTTGTCTTGTTTAATGATTTATCTCTCATCACAATTCATTTGAATGTCATTTATTTTTTAGTACTCTGTGGATATAGAACCACGCATCACGGACACAAACACACGCATACACACACCACGCACGCGTTAGCAGCACTTTTTTTTCCCGGCGCCCATGTAAACAGATTACAACATTTAAATGATTCAAAATAGAGGCATATCTTAACTTTAAGGTTACTTGTATCATGTAAACTACCTATATACAGCATGTCATATGCATATGTGTTTGGGACAGAGGGGAACACGGTCGCATTCTCAGCAGATATATGCTGCCCATCATAAATCAAAGAACGAGACAGACGGGGGTAGGAGGATAACAGCAGAAAAGGTGACAGAATGGATGACACTCGTCTGTATAGTACACAAGCGCAGCAGTTCAGTTGCGCGCGAAAAACGCTGCCAATGTGAAAAGCACAACGGGCGCGCGCGTCTCCGGCTCTCCATACGCACAGCTTCTGCGCTGCCTCTGCGTGCGATGTGAATCCGATCAAAATCAAATCAGAAGATCAAAACTTCTGCGATCGTATTGTTCCTTCAAATAACAAGTCTGGAGAGTGAACAATGCACATCAAGAGAGGAATTGTATTTCACTATTTAAGATAGCCCATCAGGCAGTGCGGTTATACATTTTGGTGGCCCGACTGGAAAACGCATTAGCCCTGGGACGTCTGGCGGACGATTTTGCTAGCCCTGAAAACACAATGTCTCGTGATTTAAACTAGTTTAAAGCCAGATTACGCAGCACTGACAAACGAGAAATAGTACAGTCAGAAGGCTTTTCGATCTACAAATCTCCATAATTTACCATGGTTACTACTACTACCATGGATAACACTAACTGCACCATGGTACTGTGGCAGAAATGTGGGATATTCTATACATATAGAATTGAATTATATTATTAATATAGACATGTATTAAAAGGAGTAATATTATTACAGTAATAATACAGTAATTTTTTTTTGATTGAGCTATAGCATTTGTGCATTTATACTAAATGTTTTTAGGCTAGGCCTACTGTTTTTCATACAAATACCATAGAAACCATATAGATATATTTTACCAAGGCAGTGAAGAGCTATATATGTGTTTTTAACTGTGGTTATCATGATCTAAATGTATGATACCACTAGAAACAATATCACCTATTAGAACATGCAGAAACGAAGACATACATTTTTTCTATTAAGACACTTATTTTGTTAAGGAAAAATGACTGGAAAAGGGTAAGGAATTCGAAAACGTGAAGTGTTTGTCATATTCTGACAATAAAAAGTAGCTTAAAACCGCAATTAGCAGTCTGGTTTCTACACCTTTCACATAGGAGCAAAAATCTGCCTTTAAATTTGAAAGAAATAAATATTTGACATTTATCGTGAAATCGATATCGACTGACATGAAAAGATGTTATCCATTTTTGGCCATATCGCCCAGCCATACTGTAATCCCCTTACAAGTTCTACAGAGGTTATTCTTTTATTAGTCTCGCAAAGCCAGACCTTCAGACTGACGGCAGAAGGTCTTGATTCTATTATATCTTTCATTGGTCAAGGACCACCCAAGAGTACGTTTGACTGATATAACGGAACCAATCACAGTTCGTTTTGATCCGCGTCATGTTTATGGGCGTGAAAATGTAAAGTCGATGTCCCTGCAATTACAGACTGGCGTGCATCTACAAATTATTTATACAAGAACGCTGTGCAGTTTACTGCAACAATGGAGCCGCGAACTTCACATACTTCTGAAAATCCAGCGTTTAGTTGGTCCTGGTAAGCTCGTTGTCACAGTGGTAAACACGATGGCGTTCTTCTTCCACAAGGGAGTTTGGCTTTACACCATTTGTTTCCAGACGGACCGTTAAAGAACGCAACATGCACGTCTCGCTGACATCCTGTAGAATTTAACCAATCAGATGATGACTTTGTAACTCCTGAAGTGTTTTCAGCTAAGTGTGCCATATGCATCAGACGTTCAGCCAACGGTCCGTGGGCGTGACATCTGAGGCTGACACTATTACTTTATAGGCGAGTTCTGGCAGATGGGTGGGTTCTTTTAGTTTAATTTTAATTTTGCCTGTCAGAAAGTTTGAAAGTCTCTCTCAACTGGCCAGAAACCCTAACTAATTTATGCTTTGTACACACTCAGAAATTCTTATCTAGGTTTGCCTTATGGCCTGATCACACCAAGAACGCTGACTATAAAGGTAACTATATTAGTGTCCACACCAGTGGACGATATCATTCTGTTTATTCTAAGCATGTGCTTGTCTGTCACCTTTAAATGCTTGAGCTTGTTAAAGCAGGATGGATTCTGATTGGCTGTCAATGTTTTTGTTCATCAGTCGGATAAAATCGTTCTGAAAGTGATTCCAAAGATATCGTTACTCTGTGCAGTTATCGTTACATCTGTGGTGTGAACTCATTCTTTAATATTGAGAACGATTTTTAGAACTATATCTTTATAGTTATTGTCCTTGGTGTGGTTCAGGTTTGTTTAACGATATTAAAGGGATAGTTCACCCAAATATGAAAATTATCCCATAATTTACTCACCCTCAAGCCATTCTAGGTGTATATGACATTGTTCTCAAAAATGTACATCCATCCATTATAAAAGTGATCCATACAGCTCCGGGTGGTTAATAAAGACCTTCTGAAGTGAATCAATGGGTTTTTGTAAGAAAAAAAGAAATAAGAAATTTGTATGAAAAAAAAACATTTTTAACACGTTATGAAGTAAAATATCTAGCTTCCGGCGGACCGCATTTCGTATTCTACTTTGAGTCATAGCACTTACTCTCTGGCTGCTGGTTTTCTGTTGGGTCCAACAACATGGCTGCAAAACGCTCTGTGCTGAAATGTGTTGCTCGAACTGTTAAAGAGCCCCTATTATGGAATCGCAAGCCGTTTCGTTGTGACGTCATGACGAAACATTAGCACATTGCCCGTCCACTTATTGCGAGTGCACGCCGTGCAGAGACCAGGAAAACCTAGAACACTGCAGCTGATACTGGATAGCATCATGTCGAGAAGACGCTGTGCTCTACAATGTTTATTGTGTTTTCATATTGTGTAAGTATCTGGCTAACTGGCTAACTCACGTTATTACTGTCTTACTGAAATACTACTGTAAATCAGCTGTGGGCTGCAGTATTACCTAAAACTGCTTCTGTTAATGCAGATTGTCTGTCATTCTTACTACTTTGAGTAAAGATAAAGGATGGAGCAAGATTTGTTTTGCCAACTTGAATGTTTACATCAGCTGGGATAACGTATGCACTGTTATTGATACATTTCCCTCATGTGCACCACAATGCATTAGACACACACACGCAGGTTTGTTGATGGAAGCACACTTGCTAATGCTGATGGTGAGGAATTACCAAGGGGGTAAACAGCACCCGGGGGGTATCCAGGACCTGGAAAGCGTACCTTCCATAGGGGCAGCCATTGCTAACCAAGCCATCACCTGCTGTTAGCATTCCATTAACTCCCATTCAGGCGTTTAAAGACTCCATTTGTCCGTTGTTTATTTCTAAAGAAACACGACAATGTATAAAAGGCTCCATTACCTTGTATCTTACACTATCGTCCCGTAGAAGCCGTTTTTGTAAAAATAGGCTAACGATTGCGTTAAAACCACGCGACTCTCTGTTGCACAGTAGGGAAATTACCGTATAGACAGGAGGAGAAGCTCGCAGGCAATCTTTTACTGTCTATGAGGCAATCGGGGGGACATGGAGGCATAAAGTCCTATGAGAAAATAATGAATCAGAATACTTACCAAAAGTTGCTCCTGCTCATGCTCTTCGTCTCTGCAAGATTCAGATTTCAGATTTGACTTTGCAACTGGCATACAGGTTGCTCATGTCACATCTACGTCGTCAAGCTCAGTCTGAGGCTGCGCAGTATGCTCAGCCATCAGGAAGTGAGTGCTTCTAATTGACTTCACTTTTGTCCGTTGAAGTCTATGGGGTCGCTGTGTCCATTTATTTTACTGTCTATGGGAATTACAGTTGAAACAACTCGTAATGTACCTCAAACTGAGTAGCATCACTGAGAAACATCCTGCTCAAGGTTTCAATTTGTTCTTCCATTGTTTCATCATCGATTCGGACTCGCGCTGGGATTTATGTAAAATTAACGTCATCATTACTGTCTTTACAGTGTGTACTATCCCTGAGCTTTAGGAACAGGAAGCCTCCTAACAGCTGGAGTTCAGTTATGGTAATGAACGCTTGCTTCTGAAATGCGCGCTGGGCATGGTAGACCAATCACAACAGACTGGGCCGTCTGACCAATCAGAGCAGAGTAGGCTCTTGGAAAGGAGGGATTATGTTAGTCTAGTGTTGTTGTTGTTGTTGTTTCTGGGTGTGTGAGTTTTCATTCAGGCAACAAAACAACAACAACAACAACAACAAAAAAGTGGATTAGGCAGTGAGGTCACTGGAACATGTTATGTAATGTTCCGAGAGCTGGTAATTGCCTCTCTTAGGAGGGAGAAGATATTGGACTGATTAGAGCTTGCTGACAAATATCTCAAACTAGGGCTGGGCGATATATCGCATGACATTGTTAGGCGCATCTCGTCAGTAAAGCCGGTTCCTTGATTAGTAGTAAATCGCCATCACCTGCTTTCAGATAGAGCGGCATTTACTACACAGAGCCGTAGTTCACTGACAAGCTGAGCCATATCGCATTAATTATCGCAGGCGATACGTCCGTGATGATTAATGCGATGAGGGATCTAACATAATCCCTTGTCAATTTAAAATTTTGTTTATCTTTGAAACACAAATTATGATTTTTTTTAATTTTTTTTATGAAATTAGAATGAATTTAGATTGAAATTAGTTTTCTGTCCCTTCATTGAAAGTCAGTTCCACCAAAACGTGCCTAATTCCTCTACTTTTCACCTACTGTTTTTCAAATGCTTTGTATTCAGGCATGCTACTCTTTTTGGCGTACTGTTTTTTGCATTTCGCGGTTTTATATAGAGACATGATCACTTCATAAGATGAACAGATTTAATTTAGTCTTTTATTCACATATAAGCACTGCTCAATGCACATAGTCACATTTATTTATAGCACATCACATATGCTAAACATGGAAGCTCAGCCGTGTTTGCTTGGTGCCACAGCAGGATAATATGCAAGTACACAAAGTTTTATGTGAAGTTTTAATATTGTTTTTAATTTCCTTTTTTGATTATCAACTTCAAAATCCACATGCCCTTACAATCATTTATTACACTAACCTGTTAAGGAAGCAGTCAGACCATGCTGGTGTTAAAACAGGAGTTAGTGAAGGGAACAAAGACTTCACATCATCAAGTGTCTAATACCCCCTTCACACAAGTCACATGCTTGACATCCTTCAAGAAATGAGAGAACGAAAGCGGGGAGAAGGTTTGGTACTCGGAGGTGAGTCAGTGGGGAATTGGTTTCTTCAGCTGTGCCGAGAGAGATAGAGTGATAATGTGAAAAAGTGTGAATGGGGGTGCCGGTGAGAAGATAAATGGGTTGTTAATCTTGTCTTGCTGTGGTGAGGAAGTTTGGAGGACTGCACCTGAGAGAATAAGGTGGAAGGGCTGAGGGCAGGAAAAGAAATGGTGAAGAGAAGTACAGATGCAGATGTCTTCTTCAGTTCAGGCCATGTGTAGGGTTGCGTATCATTTGATTTTTAAATATTCTGTTTCCGCTTATCGATTCTGATTCTTATCAATTCCTACATTCGATATTCCAATAAGGTAAAAAACAACAACAACAAAAAACATAGATATCGTTCACATTTATTCTAAGTCTTATTGCAAAACATATAATTCTAGCTCAATACCATGAACAAAAATCAAAAGGCTAAAGACCACTTTCACAAGGAACTTTTGCCTACGGTTTAAAAATACCATAGCAAAAACAAAGCCTATGTAATCTAAATTGCAAGCATTATTAAAGACATGTAAGCACAAAATAAAGAGTAACAAATAAAAAATTAGCAATTGCACAAATAAATACAGCTGAACAAAGATACGATTTAAATAAAACATTTTTTAAAAAGATTTTCAGGTATTCAGGTACAGAATCTGTAATCAAATGTAAAATAACATTGCACTTTATAAATAAAGTAAACATTACAAATATAGTTACAAAAGTCATTCAGTCAAGAACAGCAAATTCATTTTCTCTTGGTCTTTTGTTTGATTAATGTTATTATAGAGAGAGCAGCAGGAATATTAGCCTACTATCACTTTAAGAGCTGCATGGATCCAATATACACATGCGTTTTCTTTTTCAACTCTTTATGGTTACTTAAAGGGATAGTTTACCCAAAAATGAAAATTAGCCCATGATTTACTCACCCTCAGCTCATCCTAGGTGTATATGACATTCTTCTTTCAGACGAACACAATCAGAGTTATATTACAAAAAAGTCCAGGCTAATCCAAGCATTAGAATTGCAATAATAGTTGCTCTGTTTTTGAAGTCCATAAAAAATGCACCTGTCCATCGAATAACGTGCTCAACCGGGGTGTTAATAAAGGCCTTTTGAAGCGAATCAATGCGTTTGTGTAAGAAAAATATCCATATTTAAAACTTTATCAAGTAAAGTTCCAGACGATTGCCTTCCATGGAAAAGTGTTGAATGTTGAAAGTGTTGAATATTTTCTGTATTATACTGCATGTGTTCTATAGACCACTTTTAAGATCTTTTTATGGTGCAGTTACTGTTATGTGAAGCTTGATGTTCCTATTTTACTGTCATTATTTTGAAAAGAGTGGCTAGGATATTCTGCACAAAATCAGTTTCTCTTTTTTGTTACCTTTTATTTTCATTTATTCAGTATTTTAGTAATTCTGAAGTTTATTTATGTATTTTTACATTAATTTATGTATTAATTCTTTCATTCATTTATTTATTCTCTTTTTTAATATTTATTTTAATAGGATATGTTCTTGCAGACTGATCCTCAAACAGCATTATTGCAGTTATATATTAGTACTTTATATTCAAATTATATATATATATATATATATATATTTAGCATATTATTGTATAATGTTGCTTTTAATATGTGTTGATTTTGTTTTAGTATTTCAATTATTTATTTTAATATTGTAATTGAAATTAAATGTATTTTTACATTGACTCTTCCTATTTGATTCCCCTCCCTCTCATTCTCTGGCACTGCTTTCCAGTCGGTTACCACGGAAACAAGGCTCGGTGTTGTATTGTACGACGGGCATTATTCTTCAGTGGCTCCGCACGGATCCGTAAGTGTTCTAAACCTCTTTTCCTCCACTCCACTCCCTTCTGCTGTTTCATTACCCCCCCCCCATCTTTCTGTCTGCTTTGGCTTTTCTTTACACTGTAAGAGACACGAGTGTTTAATCAATACACAGCCGGTGTACACATGCACTAATACATACTCAAAGCAATGTCAAACATATAATTGCACATACATTCAATATCACTCACTGACTCACTCACATCAACTCTGCTTCAGCGGCTGCAGAGTGGAGATGCCTACAGTACCGTTCACCATACCTCTTAGTTTGACTCATCCACTCAGACTGCTTTCTCTGCAACCCACATAGAAAACACATTATGTACTGTTTTTTTCTCTCACATCTCTTCTGTTTTGCTGCTGACATTCGTATTCACAGAAGTCCCTGATAAAAGCCTGTTTGGGATCTGAATGCTGTCATTCAGGCTACTTTCACACAGTCAGTGTTTGGAATTGACAAGAGTGTTTACTAACAGCTGTGATTCTCCAATTGCCCTGTTCATGAAGAAAGCTTACAGTAGTGGCTCGAATGCTGTTTCACCGAATAACGGTTATGAATATGCTTTTTGATTCTTGCGATAACTGTGAAGTCTTTAATATGTGGCCTTCAAGTAATATTTTAGTTGTCTTTTCAGTTCAGAGAATCTTTCTTGTTTTCTGCTCCAGTTATTTCTTCTCATTCATTCACAAATATGAAAAGAAAATGTGTGTGTGTGTGTGTGTGTTTCCCCCCCCCCAGATATCTCTCTAGCGTAAGTCATCTGATCCTGGATGAAATTCATGAGAGGAGTCTTCAGTCTGATGTTCTTCTCACCATCGTGAGGGACCTGTTAATTGCTCGAGAGGACCTAAAAGTAGTCCTCATGAGTGCCACACTTAACGCTGAGAAATTCAGCAAGTATTTCAGTAAGATAAATAACATAACTTCAAATAATTCAGATGGATGAATCCAAAATAATTATATATACACTATATTGCCAAAAGTTCTGGGAACGCCTGCCTTTACATGAACATGAACTTTAATGACATCCCATTCTTAATCCGTAGGGTTTAATATGGAGTTGGCCCACCCTTTGCAGCTATAACAGCTTCAACTTTTCTGGGAAGGCTTTCCACAAGGTTTAGGTGTGTTTATGGGATTTTTGACCATTCTTCTAGAAGCGCATTTGTGAGGTCAGGCTCTGATGTTGGACGTGAAGGCCTGGCTCGCAGTCTCTGCTCTAATTCATCCCAAAGGTGTTCTATCGGGTTGAGGTCAGGACTCTGTGCAGGCCAGTCAAGTTCCTCCACACCAAACTCGCTCATCCATGTCTTTGTGGACCTTGCTTTGTGCACCGCAGTCATGTTGGAATGTCTTGGTATGCTGAAGCATTAACCCCTAGGAGTCTGAGCTGTTTTGGGGGCCTTTAGAAGTTTTGACATGCTCTGACAATTGTTTTTTTTCAGTTGCTTATAAACACATTAATGGCAAAAGTGTAATTACACTATTCAGCAAAAACTGGGCAAACCATATATGTGAGCAACATGTACATGCTTGTATTTTTGAGAGAAAAATGTGTATGCATGGTTTTTGAGAAAACAAAAACATTTGTTTTAAAATGAAGGCCTCAAAACACATAATAGATATCTATGGGTGTATTTGCCTAGAGTTTTTGCTTCAAACTGATGTGAGAATCATTGAGCCTACTCATTCACATAAAACAATACACTGATTTAAAATTTGTAAGACAGTTTTTCTTCACAAAGCCAATATGCGAGGAGGCGTGATAGCTAATGAATAATGCTGGAATCTCACCTGAGAGGACAAAAGAACATAATAGCCTGCATAATGACCTGCATAAGGAATGAGCTTCAGGTACTTATGTGACTGAGAGTAGCAGGACAAAGGAAATATATTATATATGATATATATTATATATGGTACTTATCTAGTAAATGCATCTTGATTTAAGAATCAAAACTAAATTCACTGTAAAGAAAGCAATTTGCTTTCTACAAAAAAAAACTTTCTACAAAACAAAACTCCAGAATCATTTATTTAGAATGTAGTCAACAAAGGCCTATTATATTCTAAATGATCAAAAGATTTGACTACACTGAAAAAAAAAAATCCTCTTCTTCTTTAGTTCAAAATTGTACTTATCTAGTAAATGCATCTTGATTTAAGAATGTTTAAATATTTAGACTAGAAATAAGATACAAATTACTAAGAAGAGCATTTTTTCTACTTTAAAAAAAAAAATGTTTTTGAAAGTAGTCTCATGCTAAAAAATTTAATAATAAATAATTAAAATTAAGATACAGTTTATACAAAACTAAATTCACTTTAAAGAAAGCAATTCACATTCTACAAAACAAAAGAAAATTATTTCTACAAAACAAAACTCGATATTAACTCGATAAAACAAACTTTGATATTAAATTAAAAAAATAACATTAGGCTATAATTAGGGATGCACCGATACCACTTTTTTTCAGACCAAGTACAAGTAAAAGTACTTATATATGGGTACTTGCCGATACCGAGTACTGATACGAGTACTTAATACCATTACAGTTCTTCTAACAATGTTTTATTTTCATCAGATGTTTTTCACTTTCTGACTGTAACAAAGTAAGTACACAAATTGATGCTGTTGCTGACATTTTAACATTCAACTTGGTGTTTTCCTAAACAAACATGGCACTGCTGCCCATTTCACATAAATGTAACCTGTAACATTCAGTGGATTCCAGTACCACACAACATTGTAGCAGAACAACTGAATTAAATTATTATATGTTACCATAGCCATACAGCCCTTTTCGGAGATGAAAAGAAGCTTCTCTGCATTATCAGCTATGAACCTGTTTCTGTTTTCATCGACAATGTGTGACACTGAGCTATGGATGTGCGAGACTAGTCGATTAAACGTTAGTGCTGCTGCAAGACAACTTGGAAAATACTAGTTGTTTACATTTTTTTGGGCACATTTAAGGTTTTGCTTTAAATATATATTTTTTACAAAGGCTATGTTTAAATAACTGTCGTGTTAATGTTATATCTAGAAATTAATATATTATTTTTTAATATACTATAATTAATATATAGTTTTACGAGTACGAGTACTTGACAACAGTATCGGACCGACACCCGAGTACTGGTATCGGTGCATCCCTAGCTATAATATTTAAACATCAATATGAAGAAAAATACATTTGACTGGTGCTATATTTATCGCGTCTGAGCAGACATTTGTGAATAAAAGCTTTATTGATGTGACACTAGGCTCTTTTACAATACACACATTATAATCTGTCCAAAACAGGCCAAATAAATCTTGTCTAAACAGTCTTGCGTGTATGACATCTTGGGTTGCAGCAGGATTCATATTTAAACGGTCTTTGTGCATTTAATATTCACAGATGCTAACAGAATAAACTTAACAGAATAAAGCCTAACTTACAATCAGCCCTGAATCCGTTGCTTTAAGAAATGAACAGCTTTTCATGAGGTGAATTATAGCTCAACGCGTCTCAAAACGATGTAGCCGAAGTAACGTTACAGCGCTTCACTAGATGTGTTTTATATAAGTTGATGTGTGGGCGTTGATGCGGGGATCACAAGTATTTGAATCTGAAAGAGCGCATACTCTGTGGCCGTGGTCGCATTAGCAGATAATGAAGTGGCTCGCGAAAGTCTGACATCTATCACTTTTCAACCAGATTACATAAACACAGCATATTTGTTTTCGATTTGGTTTACATTGTTTAAAACCTGACATTTCAACGTTTCTTTAGACATATGTTTCATGTTTGTGAGACAAGTATTCACTGAGCTAGAGGTCCTTTTCTGAAGACTATCTGAATGAACGTCTTTGACAGAGAGGCTGCAGATCGCGCATCATGTTTGTATTGTGACTGTACACAAAAAAAAATAGAAACTTAACAGATTATGATGATGTATAACACTGCCTGAATGATAAAAAAAACGACAAAGTTATTTGAGTCTTTTTTGCACTGATAAGAAAAAAAGAGAGTCGATCGCACCGGCGCGACTGCCGACTCGAGAGGGTTAAAGGGTTAGTTCACCCAAAAATGAAAATTGTCATTAATTACTCACCCTCATGTCGTTCGACACCCGTAAGACCTCCGTTCATCTTCGGAACACAAATGAAGATATTTTTGTTGAAAGCTGATGGCTGAGAAAGGCTTCAGATAGGCCTCCATTGGCATTCAGTACATTTACACTCCCAAGACCCATAAAAGGCACTAAAAACGTCGTTACAAAGTCCATCTCACCGCAGTGGCTCTACAATAATTTTACGAAGCGACGACAATAGTTTTTGTGCGCAAAAAAAAATCAAAATAACGACTTTATTCAACCTCTTCTTGTCTTCCGTGTGTGCCTCCACGACGCATGCGCGAGAATATGACGTAGCGCCGGCGTTCGGGAATCCATGGAATGCACACTTTAGTCCCATTTGAGCACTACGCCGAGACCTAAAGCACGATCAATGTAGAATCCAACAGCTTAGATACTCGCGTCTTCCTCTGCTTGTGAACAAATCGCTTCTGGGTCATGTGTCCGAACGCCGGATCTGCGTCATATTTTCGCGCATGCGTCGTGGATGCCTACACGGAAGACAAGTTGGATAAAGGCGTTTTTATTTTTTTGCACACAAAAACTATTGTCGTCGCATCGTAAAATTATTGTTGAGCCACTGCGGTGAGATGGACTTTGTAACGACGTTTTTTAGTGCCTTTTATGGGTCTTGGGAGTGTAAATGTACTGAATGCCAGTGGAGGCCTATCTGAAGCCTTTCTCAGCCATCAGCTTTCAACAAAAATATCTTCATTTGTGTTTCGAAGATGAACGGAGGTCTTACCGGTGTCGAACGACATGAGGGTGAGTAATTAATGACAGAATTTTCATTTTTGGGTGAACTAACCCTTTAAGAGTTCCTTTCACTGGATCTAAGGGGTGTAGCGAATTAGCTCAGAGGGGAAATATTAATAATTATTCATAACTCATTATGATTATTCATTATGATTAATTATGAATATTTGAATCAGTTAAATAGATTAACTTGATGTGGCTGCATTAACATTACAATCAATCAATCAGTTCATCCTATGAACGTTCAATATTGATTATTAATTAATTCTAAGAAAAGGATATTTTTCATGGCTACAGAAAAATCATTCTTTGTATTTACATAAGCGCTTAGAGCGCATAACAAGATCGATCATTTAAGGGACAATTGGTTTGCAGGCAGGGAGTCAGGACCAAACATATATTGTGCACAAACTTTACTAACTAAAGCGCGGACAAGACTAAAACTAACATAAAACATGCATACACAAAACATACGTGGCAAGAGGTAAAGTTAGAAGAAGAACCGGGTCAGTACAGATGGATGAAGTTATGCAAAGAGTCTAAACCTGGGAGAACCACCCCGATAAGCTCCTTTGCATCAGAAAAGGAGTTTACAGTTTTATTAACTACACAGCGGCTTGCATTTCTTAGTACATTACTTGCATTTGCCCGGGAAGGCGTCCAGATATACGGCCACAGGAGAAAGTCTTGATGGTTCCATCCGATGGTTTTGCAGTTGCGATCGTTTCCTTCCGCGTTGAGCGAAGGAACGACGGTGAACTTGCATGGTTGCTTTGACTCCATCAAGGTTGAGGAAGTTGCACACTCCGTGAGTTGGGCCTACTGGCCCAACTTGCCGGGTGGTGGCATCTGGTTTCCTGTCCCACACACACGTGAGGCTGTGTGCGTGGGCCTTATCTGCCCTGTTGGCCGAGATGAGATATCGTTTCAGCCAGGAAGAAGATAAGAGAGAGAGAGAGGATCCGTCCATCCCTCTCTTTTAAGCTTTTGGGAGAAATCCCGCCCTGTGGGTCAGTGAGCCAGTCGTATTCAGGCTCTTGGAGGGAAAGTTTTACGACCCTTGGTCTCAAGCAGATAATTTGCAAATTGGCTGCGGATGAGGGAACTATTAAAGATTCTTGTCATACTATGTTGCACAAGGATCAACATATCATATACACAATCATTCAGATCTTTACATTTCAACTTCGTAGACACCAAACACGCCATATACATGATTTTCATTAACCATAGTATGCAATTCTGAAACATAAATCCAACGGAGATTGTATTAACACATAGACCAAACCCTATAAAAACAAATCATGAGATGGATATATGTTTATATATTTCTCAAGTGGTTATATATAAGCTATATGAGTTTAAGATAGTTTATTTGTCCTTTTCAACAACACTCTGAGAGACTCAGCTCTCTGCAAATTCCTTTCTGGTCGTAAACCGTGTCTTATCTGCTGGTAACTCTGGTAACCTTTTGGGGGAAGGTCTGCTACTAATCATAGAGCCTTTACAGCATATTTGTTAATGTAACAGGCGATTATGTGTCTGATTCGCCTCAGTTGCTACAGGGGCCAAGCCCAACCCCTGAAAAACAACCACACACCATAATCCCCCCTCCACCAAACTTTACACTTGGCACAATACAGTCAGGCAAGTACCGTTCTCCTGGCAACCACAAAACCCAGACTTGTCCATCTAATTGCCAGACAGAGAATCGTGATTCGTCACAGTGTGCTTTACACCACTGTATCCGACGCTTTGCATTGCTCTTGATGTAAGGCTTGGATGCAGCTGCTCTGCCATGGAAACCATGAAGTCTCTACACACTGTTCTTGAGCTAATCTACAGGCCACACAAAGTTTGGAGGTCTGTAGCTATTGACTCTGCAGAAAGTTGGTGACTTCTGCACACTGTACGCCTCAGCATTCACTAACCCCACTCTGTGATTTTACGTGGCCCACCACTTCGTGGCTGAGTTGCTGTTATTCCCAATTGCTTCCACTTTATAATACCACTAACAGTTGAACGTAGAATATTTCATAGTGAGGAAATGTCACTAATGGACTGCTTGCACAGATAGCAACCTATCACGGTACCATGCTTGAGTTCACTGAGCTCCTGAGAGCGACCCATTCTTTCACAAATGTTTGTAGAAGCAGTCTGTATGCCTAGGTGCTTGATTTTATACACCTTTGGCCATGGAAGTGATTGGAACACCTGAATTTAATAATTTGTAGGGGTGTCCCAATACTTTTGGCTCTATAGTGTGTGTGTGTGTGTGTGTGTGTGTATATTACCAATTAGAATTTAGGACTGTTTAACTATCTGTCTTATTATATATAATAGCCTAATACAGCTCTCTGCTCTCCTCAAAGGAACACAGTATGCCAAGATCTAGCATAGTGCTAATGGCTGGGATAATCGGTTTAGCATTTAAGGGGGAAAAAGTTTAGATCATGAACAGTGGGAATCCAATTATGCAATAAGGATCAAGCACATAGCTATGGTAATCACTGAATATTGCATATTCTTTCTCTTATAGATAATTGTCCCATGATCCATATTCCTGGATACACATACCCAGTGAAAGAGTTTTTATTGGAGGATGTGGTGGAATTGCTTAGGTGAGCTCATTTACAGTTTTTGTGGAATATTTACAAAATGCAGTATAATTTCACTTTTCATTAAAGTGATCAAAAGTGACAGTAAAGAAATGTATAATGTTACAAAAGATTTGAGGGAAGGGTTCTGGCAGACCAATCACAGCGCTTGCGGTCCGCGTAGAATTGACGCGTTGTTACATTTTTGGAGAGGTGCGCGTCCGGCTACGGCGTAGGGTACGGCGTATCCAACGCGTCTATGCGTAGGGTACGCCGTACCCTCTGCGTGCACTCGACGCAGAAGTATAAATTGGCCTGTACCGCCGTACACTACGGCGTACACTCGACGCAGAAGTATAAATTGGCCTTAATTGCCATTAACTGTGAGTTTTACCTAGTAGAGGTCAATTCATTCAGAGCTGCTAGCTAGACCACCTTGGATAAGCTGGCAGGCACCTGGTTGAATGGGTTACAGGATTAATTCACCCCAAAATGAAAAATCAGTATTTAAGCAGCTCTTTTCCATACAGTTCATCAGTTTGTACATTTACTAACCACTGCTTTTTGAGTAAATTATGACACAATT